>NC_090930.1:628236439-628541269 GCF_040938575.1 Ambystoma mexicanum
TCCCAGGGCTCATTCGATGGTAAGAATGGGGCAGGACCACAGATTTTCCCCATAGAGTAAAGGTTCCGAAAGTGAGTTTCCCAAACTTCTGAGGCTATTGGATTTACCATTTTTGAGTCGGAAGGGATGTTTATTTCATTGATCAACTTCCAAATACCAGTGATGTTTTTAGTAGATAGTAGGTGAAGCATCTTCTCACTGTCTTGTTGCATTATTTAATGTTTGTGTTGCTTAAGCCAGTTCCTGTAGGTGTTTCTAGCTTTAGTATACAGGACTAAGTTTGCTGGTGCTCTAGTTTTAACATATAATCTCCTGGCTTTTTTAACCAGTTTTTTTTTTGTCACTACTTGGTGATCATAGTGGTGCCGCTTGCATTGGTGAATTTCCTTGGCGACTACTTTTGGGCGAAAGATCTTCAGTGTTTCAGCATATTCTATCAGGTTTGGACCTTGGTCCTTGATTAAGGAATCCAGCACCAGGGCCATCTCTTTTCTTCCCATGCGTAGTCTATTGCCACCACGAGTTGACTCAAGAAACTGGTTTGGTAGATGTTTGCCTGGTACAGACGAGAGCTTGTTCCAGGCCTCAGATTTGAGTTCCAGGATGTTGTGATCACTCTGGATCGTGGGGATCACTTCCAACAATATTAATTTGCCAAAGAGATTTTCTGATGCAAACATATAGTCCAGTGTACTTGTTTGGGCACCCCGTTTCCATGTGCGGGCGGCTGGTTTGTCGCCCGCCAAGTTACCATTTACCAAGTATATATTTCTGGCTAGTAGCTCCTTCTCCATGACCACGCCTCTCGTTATTTTTTTTGAGGCGTTCAAAGGCAGGAACTCTATTTTCCTCTGCTTCTTGTCGTAACATTCCATGTTCAAGTCACCACATAGCAGAATTTCAAGTAGTGGGCATTCAATCCTGGCGTCGTCTATGGCTTCCAGTAGGACTTCCATAGGTTTGTCCTCATCTCGGGCTGTCGGGCCCCAGTATACGTTGCATATAAGCAACTGCCAGTCTGAAGTAAGTGAAGCTGGTTCTGATGTGGATGAAATCCTAGTAAGTTGGATCCAAGGGTTTCTGTTTAGAGAAGAGCGCACTTTTATGCCACTGGTGCGCTTTACCCCCAACAGTAAACCTGAGCTCGGTCTGCCTTTTGAGCCCTTTGTTGCGGGGTTTAGATATAGCTCAAACCTGTCCAGAAGAGGTAGATCACACAACCAGGTTTCTTGCAAGCAAAACAGGTCGTAAGAGGACAGGTGTGTTGCTGAATTGCCAAGTAAATACACATAACCCCTTGTGTTCCAACTCATGATCTTTATCCCTTTTGGTTTGGAGTTGGAGTGGGCACTCGTAGATGGGTGTTGGCGTTATGACTTAGCAGGTAGGACCCCAGCCAGCCAACTCCAGTCGTCTTGACTATTCACCAAGTTTAGTCCTGCTTTTTCTGATTGAATATGCACTTGGTCTCCTCCACTATCAACCTCTCGGGTCCCTCTACCACTATTTCCTGCTTTCATCGGATGATCCTTATAGGGTTTGGTAGTGGTACTTCGGTGGTTGTGTAGTAGATGTTTCTCAGTAGCTACACGGTCGGATCTGTTTTCCTCCTCCAACTCCCTAAGCACGAATCCACATAAGTTAAGTTTTGGGCCCAACTCTAAGAGTACATTTTTAGTGTTTTTATCAGTTGTGTGAAGAATCACACTGTCGTGTCGCTGTTAATTATGAAATTCGATCCAGTCGAAATCCCTCGATTTTAATTTCTCCAGAAGATCCAGGGATTGTAAGAGCCTTATAACGTTAGCCCGATTCATAATTAAGTTGTCTTTGTAGCCTAGAGTTCTTTCCAATAGTATTCTGTAGTGTTCCTTGGCATTTTTTGCCCCCGGTCCATTGTGGGCATTGTGATTGTTGGGCCCACATGTCCTTTTTCTCTCAATCGTTTCTGCCCATGACACTGTTCTTTTTGTTTCCTTTGACGCGTCAGGGCTGACTCCTTTATTACTGGTAGTTTCCAGGGATCTCTGGACAAGAAAGTTCCGTCTGTCTTCCAGTGTTGTGTAAACCAAGGCGTTAGATGGGTGTATGTCTGCCCTCTCTTTTTCTGTGGGGCTGGCCGATATTTCTCTACCGGAGTGCACTCTAGTTTTCCACTTGAGTTTTTTATCGAAGACTGAGTTCGGAATCGATAACGTGGGCATTGAGGGCTTTTTGAAGGACACTAGCCGTACCGCCCTGTCTTTAATCGTCTGAGCCTTCGTCTCCCCTTTAAGGTCGACTTCTTTTATCTTGCTGTATATTTCTGGATCTTCTTCCTCGATACCACTTTCTGTTCCGGAGGTATTCGATCCTGACTCCCCCTCCCATGTGGTGTTTATGTCTGAATAAACAGATAAGTCCATGAGAGAGATGTCCATGTTGTCATTTGTCGATGTGATGTCCAGTGGGCGAGGGGACTCATCAGGAGTTACTTTTAGGCGGGCAGCAGGAGCAATTTCTGTTTTTTTTATTACTGGTCTCTCATGAGTTGGCAGTTTGCAGGGAAGTGCCAAGTTCCTTGGAAGGGATAGACCGGTTGCAATTTTAGATCTCAATGTGGGTTTTCTTGTAGGCAAAGGTCTCTGTCCTATAGGTTTGTCCGTTGGTATGACTATTTTCCCATAGTTTTTGTCGCCTTTCTTGTTTACTTTAAGTAGACCTTCCTTCATTGGGGATAAACCTGATTTTGGTTTCTTAAATAAGTCAAATAATTTGATGTTGCTAGTTGGCACTGGAGCCTCGAGCTGATCCCGTGTAACCAGGGGCAGAGTATTAGTTGCAATGGAAGATGCTGAACATCCTTCCTTCGGTGCTAGCCTACCCTCCTTCATTACTGGGCTAATTGCCGCACAGCAGGGTCCGTGTTGGTAGAACTGTCCTTGTATTTAGTAGTGGAAAGTTCCTCAAAAGTACTCTTTGTAGACAGAACCACCTGCTGGTTATGAGTCTGTTCCAGGGAAGTCGGACCACTCTCCGGGCCACCTGCACTCCCTAACCTGAGACTTGTCCTTTCCGATCTTCTTATTTCTTTTTCTTTTATGATTGGCTCGATGATACTTTTCAAAATGTTTGTCGTATGTTTGTCATTTTTTTCGAGTTTCGACTGAATTGCCGAAACAAAGCCTTCTATAAAGATAATTTTGCTAATTAATTTGACACTTGTGTAGCACAGCTAGCTATTTACATTTCCCTGTTCAGTGAAAGCACAGCACACCCTACATTCCTCTCTTGCCTCAGGGCTCGCTCTACACCCTCTTTTCTCTGTTGACTGCAAGTTCAAAGAGGCTAATAGAGAAAGAGTGCACCAGTAATCCTCTCCTTCACTGTTCAAAGTGCTGAAGATGTGTGTGGGAGTGTTAGGCAAGAAAAGCCTTTTGTTTTCAAATAATTGCAAACCAGGTGTAATTGGGATGATACTTTTATTAAGCTAACTATTTCCTGTTTGGCAGAGACCAGTTAACTTAATATTTTGAAAGACAGTACTTGAATTCTATTCCTAAAAATGTAAGTTGATACATAATGCATAATTACAGTATTACTAATGTAAAACACTGCATTGTCTTTGTTTTTCAGTAAAGTGTAGGTTAATGTATCTAAATTTCATACTGTCAACTATATTTCATTTTGTTAGGACAGTGCATCATGTTGACAAGTGAACACTTTTGAAAATGTACATGATCACACGGCCAAATAGGTTTGATGGCAAACCTACTTCTATCATGCTGTTCACAAGCATGGGCTCCACCCATGAGCTGATTCCAACACTCCTTGACATTCTTTCTTATCACGCTGTTGCTTTTTACCATCTACCCTTAAAGTGATATGTCCACAAACTGCAATATTACACCTACTTTGTCCAGTCCTCTGCCTACTATGTCATCCACTTGGCTTAGTCTTTTACTTTCTTTCCTCTTACATAATGAATATACAAAGCTACTAGATGTTTACACAAAGTAGTGATCAGTAGTTCCAACTTCCATCCAGTCAGTACATCTACAGGTCTACTGCAATACCATGCACATTAGTTAGCCTCCAGAACTCACTTTGCTCTACATTTATCATTGCATTATAAATTGCCACCTATGCAATTGTCAAGTAGCTGGCCCCATTTCATGCCAGACCTCTGCCCAGCCTTCACCTTGTCCTTGGTGGTGGTGCCCCAGAAAAAATCTCTAGAGTGCCACACCTAGAACCTTCTACTCCCACCACCCCCTCGCCTGCCCACTCATCTGCTCACCTCCTGGCTCAGATTAAGGACCTGGAAACAGTTATTTTGATTGCAGATATATGTGTAGTTTCTTTTAAAGAAAAATAAGAATTGTGCAAAGGCTTGATCCCCTTAAAGCAATCTAAAATGTATCAGCACCCCAGATGGTTGTTGAACTGCTAATAGTGATACATACCACTTTCATGGGTGCACAGGGCTGTACTGATGTACTTGGGCTACCTGGTTTGGGCTTGAGGGCCCATAGAGGGACTGCCCTCCCCTGAAAGTGATATTTAATGCTACTTTGAAAAATGTTGTTATCAATGAAAGGCAAGGGACATCTTGTCTACCTACCACAACACCATACTACATACTTAGTCTCAGGCGTTTGATTATGAAACCTTTGAACTTGTGCTTACACACCAAATGATCCGTCAAGCTTGTACACAGAGCACAGACGCTTGCACTGAAAACTCTTGTCAGATAATTTCTATCAGATTTGTTGTGTCCATTCATACAGCTAACGTTTTACAGACGCTCATCTCGTCAATACCTTCAGTGGTAGTCAAACATGTATGTTTTTGCTCATTTTATGTCTTGGGTACAAACCTCTGGTGGCAATAAAAAATATCAGTACAAAATTGCTTATCAAATACTTTTGTTTGCTAACCAAGAACATTTGAATTAGCAAACCCTGCTAATCACTTTTTGAAAACAAATGTGTCCCTTGAGGTCAATGTGTGATGTGATGCTTCCAGCCGTTCAAGACGAGAGCAGGCAATTGAGTGGTTGTTTTGAATCAAACAGGCAACAGGTTCTGCGTAGGAAAAAACAGTGTCAAACATAGGCTCACTGGTTTTTGAAGAGATGCTCAAAGAAGGGTGAATTGTGGGGGTCACCAGAGTCGGTTCGACAGTGCAGGTGATGGTGAAGATGCTGGTCACTGGATGCAGAGTTTGGGTCAGGCGGCTGCATTCTGTATCCGAATTTCGTAGTTTAAGTTTGGAAATTAAGATACTGGCAGTTTGAAGAGCAGTTCAAACGGTGTGGAATTAGAACAGTCTTCTTGTTCCAGCTGAGGCAGCAATGTGTTAGGTGATGCATTGGCAAACTGGTTTGAAGGGTACAGCACACCGGTTCATATATCAGGTGAGTGTCAAAGGCATCAGCAGTGAGTCATGTTGCTTTCACTGGGTCGAACATGACAGAATCACAGTTCAACTTTGTTCGATGATGAATACTCAGGGATCGTGTTGGTCTTGACATTCAGTTTGCTGTGAGTCCCAATTCAGGCACTCAAGGACACATTTTAGTCTTTGTTGTATTCCCAAACATGGGTAGGCTGGCCCACAACTGCATGTGAAATACAAAATTGTGAGATCCTGTGTACCATTGCGGCTGGCAGAGAGGCAGGACTTGTCCCAGCAGTGGTTCATCCCCACTGTCCCCATGGGATGGTGAGGGAACAGAGCTCCCCTCTGCCTTGTACACTCAGTCTTCACTTGTCTGGTGGAGGACTTTGAGAGTTCATCTCTCCCAACAGAGGTACAATGAATCAGGTTATTTTTAAATGGTGAATCAAAGAAATGGTTCTCTTCTTTCAAAGGCGAACATCTACAGGTGATTGGACACATGTTAGCCTGCTTTAAAGGGCTAATTCCTGTCCTTGGAACGAGTGGACTTTGCCGTCTGACATCACACCCAAGGTAAATTGTGCAATATCAAGGGGAGAGGCCTTGAATGAAAGATAAAGGCAGAGAAAAACAAGATGGTGAAGCCTTCATCCAGGTGCATAGAGCTCCCTTAGTCTGCACTATCCCCACCCATTCCATTTTCAATACATTCAAATGCCTTTTGGTATGCAGCAGCCTAGTGTGAGGCTACAACTTTTGTTAATGTCCTTTGCATCCAGTTCCCAGGACAGCTAGCTGTGGATGACTGTTTCTCTCGGGTGGCTGTTACTTGCCATCAAAAAGGAATAAAGAGAGGTAAACCCTAGTAAACACCAAAGATAATGTCTTTCTGGCAGCTGTGAAGGGCAGCCCAGCTGGGGGAATACCAATACTCCTTGCACAACTGAGCTGGGCTCATGGCTGGCACATAAGTGATTTCAAATTGATGTGACTTGGATAATTGTGAGAGATGCTGACATCAATATCTTAAACTCAGGTATGGCTTATATTTACAATTTAGCGTGCTATCAGGACAGCATCCTCACAGTTATGTCATTTTTGGAACAGGGCTGCATATCTTAAACACATCCCCTCTGCTGCACAGACTTCACTGTCACTGCAGCTGTCTGATGGGCAACTGTGACCTCTGAACCTGCTCTATGCCATTGGAAATCAGGTGCTTATGAAAGGGTAATCTGATTAGCAGACTACCCTTTGAGAGATGGGATTAGCCATATAATTGTATTAATTTAATTTAATAAAAACAAAAAAAGCCAAGGCTTCCACACTCTCCCCAGAGGGGAATCGGTCACTTCCTCTGAAAATATGTGACATCACCAATTTTGGCTCTTGGATTAGATTGTCAAAGGTGTAAACATGTCACATTTATACAGAAATACATTACTATTGTTTTCAGTCTACTGTAGATGTTATTGTTTTACCACATGCCATCAGTCATATTATTCAGCCATGAGAGCCAGCAATAACAGTGTCATGGTTTTATTACACAGCTCTCTCCAGCCAGGGATTGTTTCCCCCGACAATGAATGTGGCCTACAATGAAGTGCTTTTAATTTTCAATAAACCACAGGTTCTTTTATTTGAGTAGGCCCCTAACCCATCTCACACCCAACCATCACAACCACCCCATGTCACAATGCACTAGGAACCAGGCCGGTGTGTATCAATAAGATATGTATTGGTTTATTATTTAATGAAAAAGGAAAAATATTCAAAATACAACAGCCACCACTGTGTGGCAACACAAAGGCTATGATTTCTACAGAACAATTAGTTCAGATAACCTAGCACAGTTACACAAATCTTTAATAGCAAAACCAGAAAAAGACACAGTTGTCAATCAAATGATAGCATCAAGGTCTAGCACTCCCTCCTGCGACACTCCCTCCAAACATCAGCTAACTTAATTTTTTTAATAGAAGGCAGTGGCAAGAAGTAAGGATAGAGAGAGAAAAATTGGAATTGAAATAAAGCCCACCACACCAAGATGGGAAGTCAGAAAAGAAAATGAATACCCGTTTTCGGAGCAAAACGGCAGAAACAGGTTTTGCTTATTACTCGCACGGCTACTCACAACTGCTAGGGGACAGAATAAAAGGAAATTTGTGTTGCTACACTTGAGGAGATAGGGGAGCTTAGAGTCTTCTAATCAGTACACAGAACAATGTGGAAATAAAGTAAAGAAATCAATTTTGGGGAGAAAGCAAATGCAAAAAATTCAAACGGCAAATGGAAATTCGTTTTACATAGGATTTACAATGACAGGTAGCTAAGGAAAGGGTTTAGCTTTCAAAATAGGAAATCGGTTTTCAAAGAAAAGGAGAGAGGCACATGAAAGATGAGATTCTAGGCAAAAGGGGTTGCTCTCAAGGGGACTGCGGTTTGGGGTTTTCAATAGTACCAATGCAAATAGGAATTTGTGGGGAATACACACAATACACAGACAAATTCGGTTTTCAGTTACACAGAAACTAATTCTGTTGAGGCTATACTTTAATGACTATAGTTATCAAAGAAAGACACTCAGCACAAGGGGGTTAATTTCCAATTTTAACCAACTCGTACTGTGAATTTCAATGGGGAATTAATTGATTTACTTCAAAATGAAACTAAGGACATATACAGATAACTGAAAGATGTATCAAAGGAATGTGCTAAATTACACATTCTTCTATGGATAGGTGAATGAATTATTCTGGCAATTTAGGACTTTCAATATGATTTCGATGGGGTTTCAATGGGATGCAATGTTACAAAAGGAGAGGGGTATGCAATTTGGGGTTGGGGTTATTTGCTACTTACAAAGTAAGCCTTGGTTTGGGATTCTGGACAACCACCTGGATCTCAGATCTCTATGGACAGTTAGGGCAAGGGGTCTGGTCTCTGCACTCTCCTGGGTGGGACTCTGGACAGCCAGCTGGATCTCAGGACGTTCTGGATAGCTAGGCAAGGGGTCTGGTCTCTGCACTCTCTTGGATGGGATCAGCTGCCTCCTCTCCATCCTCCTTCTCCTGTTCCCCCAAATTATTGTGTTTTTGTGTGTCTCTGAGGCTAGTACAGTCCCCCCTTATATAGCTCAAATGTCATCATTCATTTTACAATCTAGGGGGAGTGCAAGAGAACTACTCCTAACCTGGGATAGGACAGCCTAATATTCCTCTCTCCACTCCCTGGCATCATTGGTTCAAGGGGAGGGATCACCATCTCTTTGTTTGACATTTATTACAGTTCCTTATTTCTCAAGTCAACTTTTTAGCAAAACTCAGTTATGTTATACTAGCCACCGCCATAAGAAATAGATATGTGGTTTCGGTTAGTCCTAGGGAATTAAGTAAGCCGATCGCCAACTCCATGCGAGGTAGCATGGCCCTTTGATGCATTTTGGTCCTTTTCGTAACATATATAACTCTGCAAAGGATCACGCCTGTTAATAATCTCGTTCTCCATCTTTCCATCAAATCTCATGCTTGTAACATGTTTAAGATAGCCAGAAATTAGTCTTTACTGGCCATTTCAGTCCACAGAGTCCTAGGAACATGCATTTAGTCTCTAAACAACCACCTGGAAATAACATAGAAAAATAGCAGACAACAAAATTACTTCTTAATCTGAGTGCTGCAAAAAATGCCTAAAATGAATCAATTCTTCAATGTCAATTTGGAGGATCTGTCACATATGGGAGGGGAGTGCTTCATCCCCGACAGCCAAATGTCATCCCCTGGCTCAGCTTGCAACAAATGACTTTTATTACACCCTTTGAAGTTTCTCAGTTTGTCCTTGGTAGTGAGTGCAGAAGGAACTCACACTTATTGTTCAAGCTCTAGCCACACTTGCTTTCTTTGTCTTCCCTGCTAGTACTGCCTTTAAGTCTGACAAAGCAGGGAATTATAATGCCCTCAGCCACATCACATGTCATTGCGGAATAATTCACTTATAGGTGCAACTTCCAGTGGGAGCAAGGCTTTCCATTTAGAAGTTTCCTGCCTGAGGCCAAAAAAAAAAAGAAAACTGGTTTACTGGAATTCTGAGCCTTTGTGGGGACAAACATAATGTAAATTGCTTAGCCAACTCCCCACCCACAGCATATTTCACTGACATTTTTGTGCGAGCACAGCTATCCTTTCACAGTAGCCTTTAAAATTAATTTCTCTTATATTCCTTCACACATGTGCAAGCCGTATTTCATCTAATGTTAGAACTGTATCCTTTTGGGGTAGGCCCCCTGCACGGTGTTCTTTGATTTGACATGGAATAAAAGCAAAAGCCAGGCCGTTTTTTTTTTCTTTCATTTGCAGTGGTTTGAGCGCTGCAGTTCACATGAAAGGGAAAATAAATGCTGTGTCGGGTTGTGTGTCGGGTTGCAATGTAGAAATCCTTGCCCCTCATGTGAATTAACAATAATACAAGGCCGTTTTGGATGTAGTGCATAATGTTTTGGTATTCAAATGCATGAAAAGCAAACTCAGAGCTGTCCTGAATGCAGGGAATAACTTCTTATTATTCAGATGAAAGAAAATCAAACGCAGAGCCATTCTTGGTTAAAGGTTCAAAAGCTTGCCAAACATTTGCCAGGGAAGCAAAGTACAACCGTTTTTGGTTGCAATGTTTAATGCAGCTTTTAGGTGAAAGGGATTTCTGTTCAGGGCCTTAAATACACCCCACAACAGAAATTGCAAATTAGGTCTGTACATGCAGTATGGAATTAAGCTTGGCTCGTGCCCAGGCTATTTTTCATTGTACATACAATATGCATATCTGTTATTCCTCATGTTTTTTTTTTATTATGAATGTCTATCAGCTGTACAATCTCTCCATATGTTATTAATTTAAATTTTGTTGAGCCATGTGCATACCTTCTGCTGCATCCAACCTCACCTCTATTCCTCCTAATAATCCCCCAAATGGGAAGAAGGAGCAACAGCATCTTGTGGCCACTTGAATAAACTGTTGGACGATATCATATTCATCCACTATCACCCATTCTTATTCCATGCTCTGAAATGGCTGATACTCTTCCCACATTGTCTCTACCAGGCCTAGATGTTGCTTTCAAAATGTAACTTAATTATCAGAAAAAATCAATGCTTGGTGAGCGTAAGACCTTTCTATGAAGGAAAGCTGACTGACTTCCTGTCTTAACATCAACCATCATTACTACAACAAAATAGTTGACATTTGAAACAGTGAATGAATCACACAGATAACTTAGGGAACAAGGGTAATGGATGATTCTTCGGACCAGATCACATAAACGCCACTGTTTTGCTATTACTGCACAAATGCAGCAAGGATTTTGCATAGTTTAAAAAAATGCACTCTAAAATAATAATGTGATATAATAGGGATATTATGCATGGGGAAAGATAAGTTTTATATAACAGGTGAGACAAATCTGGCCTGCCAAGAATCACTTAACAGTAGAGCCTTGGCATAGATAAACAATACCAAAACTTCCAATCTATGCCTGTTGGTTATTGAGGGCATCTGTGACAACTGTTTCTGAACTGAGGGAACCTCTTCTTTAGAGGCACAGTTCTTCTGCATGCAACATTCGCCTCCAGTTGTGTAGACCTTTAGGGGGTAATTCATAGAATTTAGCACACAAGTGGCACACGGGGCTGGCGCACAGAGTGCGCGTGCGACAGTCTGCACCAGCCGCGTGTGCCAAAATCCATTTTAGCGCACAGCATATTCATGGATTTCAACATCCATAACCAGCCGTGGCGCAGAGCGGCGCAGCGACCATGCATCAGCGCCAGTAATGCCCCCAACCGCGCCAGTAATGTCCCCAACCGCCCCCGTGCGCCAAAAACATTGCATAAATCCCTTACATGGCGCTAAGGCCAGTGGACCAGCATACAGCTCCCCAAGCACAAAAATGCGTGTAAAAGTCCACGCACAGCCCTCAGAATACACGTATCCCTCTCGCGCTATCGAAAACGTGTGGAAAACTCCCCGTGCACCCCTCGGAATACACGTATCCCACCCGCACTAGCAAAAACACATGTAAAAGTCCATGTGCACCCCTCGGAATACACGTACCCCTCTCGTGCTATCGAGAACGTGTGGAAAAGTCCACGCGCACCCCTCGGAATACATGTATTCCACCAGCACTAGCGAAAACACGTGTAAAAGTCCACATGCACCCCTCAGAATACACGTACCCCGCTTGCGCAAGCGAAAACGTGTGTAAAACTCCCTACACACCCCTTGGAATACACATACCTTGCTCGCGCCAGCCAAAATGCGTGGAAAAGTCCACGCACACCCTTGGAATACAAATACCACATTCCACAAAGAGCACGTACAGAGTGAATGAAACCCACGTGGGACCTTCAACCCGTGGTGAGGGAAACACCCGCACAAGTTATGTCACAGACCCTAACTCATGTCCCCTAGACACCCAACAACCCACCATTGATGGGCACCTGCCAGCAGGCCCCGACTCATGTCCCCCAGCCACTCAAGCACACACCCACCCACCCAGCAGTGCAGTAATGGGCACCTGCCAGTAGGCCCCGACTCATGTCCCCCAGCCACCCAACCAGCAGCCCACCCAACATTGACGGGCACCTGCCAGCAGGCCCCGATTCATGTCCCCCAGCCACCGAAAGCAGTGACGGGCACCCAGGAGTGACAGGCACCTGCCAGTAGCCCCCTACTCATGTCCCCCAGCCACCCATACCATTGACGGGCACCTGCCAGCAGGCCCTGACACATGGCCCAACAAAACAGACCCATGTCCCTAATGCCAACCCTGTTCCCTCCCCCCAGTACAAGCACACAACCATCCACTGCACCCACTCCCAAATTACCCATGCCATGAGAGTCTCAAAAGAACCACCATGGCCATGCATAAATGTACAACAGAGCCACACAGTGGCAACACATGACTGAGGCAATGTTCATAGTGACATGCACAAAACCAATGAGAGTAGACCACACCAATAATGAAGATATATGATATGTATTAAAAAACGTAATGAAAAAACATAATGAAAAATCAAACTTGTAAAATAAGAGATAATGAAATCAGCAAAAAAGAAAAGTCTAATGTTAAAGAAAAATCCACAAGAGGAAAAAAGGGAAGTGGTCCATTTCCAATGTCCAAATAAAGTACATGAACCAATCCAAAAAAAAAAGCATTGATCCATGGGATGTTAAAATAACTAAAGTATGTACAAGTCGGGAACTATATATACTGCAAGTCCAAAGGGTCCATGATGCACAAACCAAAGGAAACCTACCAGAAATCCTACAAAATAACTATGTAGATAACGTGGAGAAAAGTCCATGAACTCCAAAATAAAAGAAAAAACAAAGGAAACCTAACACTAAAGAACTATGCACAATGGCGGTGGGCAAGTCCAACGACAAGCTCATTGATGTTCCGGGTCAGGTCATCATCGAACTCCTTTTCAACGTCCTGGAGGCGGGCCTCTTCCCTGGCCTCGAGGTCTCACAGGAATGCAGTCATGGCAGCCTCCAACTATCTAGTTGCCTCGAGCACTCAGCCCGCCTCAATGCCCTGTGCATGGAGTTCTCTTCCCTGACCATAGTGGGCCGTGCCTCCTCCACCCGCCGCAGCTCTGCATCTATTTGCTGGCCCAACCGCTGCCACACGGAAGACACTCCCAATCCAGGGTCCTCCTGCCCTCCGGCCAATGCCTGCCCTCTGATGGAGATGGCCCCGAGCCATGATACCTCCCACCCTGAGCCTGCTACTGCCTTGCATGTGCCCTGTTGGTCGATGCCTGCACGTCCTCCTCTTGCTGGGGTCCAGTTGTGGGGGTGGCCACCCGTGCTGGACCTCCGACACCCGACTGTGGCAGGGATGTTTCCTCCACCAGCCTGCCCGCTGGTTCAGGGGCAGCTCCACAGGGTGCCCAGGTGATACTTGGGCAGGAAGATGGCACGGAAGACGACTGGCACATAGGGGGTTCAGTTTAGGAGGGGGCCGCTAGAAGATCCAGCACACGGAGGAACCCAGCCTGGGTGACCTGCCCTAGTAGGCCGACGCAGTCAATGAGGTATTCAAAATGACATGGCTTGCCCTCACGAGAACCCTACACGTCATCCCAAATACCACATTGACGCAATGCCACCCCAGCTAGGACAGGCTCAACCCGGTCCCGGATAGCCACGTCTGCAAGGAGAGGAAGGCCAGTTGTTGTTCGCGCATCCACTCCCTGAAAACGGGTCTGGGCGAAGGCATCCCTGCTGGTGCGGGATGATGCAGTCACAGGATCGGGGACAGGATTACACAAAGGCACCTCCACGGCAGCCTGTGCTGCCTCCTGTCCTTGCCTCTGGACTGCACCACTAGCACCAGTGGATTGCCCCCCCTCCAGGCCCCGTGCATGGGCCTTCCACAGCCTCCTCCTCAACCAAACCCACCACCAACCTGGATGACTCTGTGCCATCTTCCTCCATAAGCCCCTATGGGGGCTCAGCTGCCTCTTCTGCTGCCAAGGAGTCCACCTCTGACCTCTGCCTCTTGGACCTACCCTCAGCAGCTGCGGCTGTGGGTGCGGCACCAGACTCCTCACTCCCCGAAGAGATGACAACCTGAGAGGGGAGCTGGGCCTTGCATCTCTGGCTGGCGGTGGGATCCCTGCCGCTGTGCTCCACAGCACTGTCTCCGCCCTCTTCATCAGTTGACGCTGCAGACAGGGAGAGACAGAACACAAGCATCAAGGCACTGTACAATGGTCTGATACGCACATGACAGTTGCACATGAGTGGCAGTGTCAAACTTCACAGATGGCATCACACTCCCCAACACACATATCATTTGAACCCACACACATGCGCAAATTAACAGGAATGTTGCAGCAGGCAGCAACATCCATACACATACAACAGCATGAGCATCTGAAGGTTAGCCTGATTTCACATGCAACACGGGGAGTGCCGAACACATGCACACACACCACCAGACATACATTCATCTGTACATCTCCACCACCTGTCACAGTGAAATCATCGGCAACTATGTCACATCTGCCAATCTGCCTCCTACATGTCTGTGTCACATGCATCCATGGCGTATCACATTCACACACATGTCAAACACACACACGCACATGTATGCTGTGCACGTACATGAAGGTGGAACCAGCATCCATGTGTCACACCACAACCATGCCACAGTACATACACAGAAATGCAAACATGTGTGCATCCCCACATGCATCCGTGCATCATGCATTTGAACACATACACCATTGTTGTGACTCACACATGACTGGACTCACATGTGGCAGGCTCATGTCCCTGCACATACACATTCATACATGGGGCTTTCCAGACATAGGTCCAAGCTGCACACACCTGGCACACCTCAACATGCACTGCGTCCAATCAGTACCCATGGACAGTTACTGCTCGACTCCAGATGAGTCTGTCTCTGAAGGACCTGGAGGTGGAGCGCTGGGCGTATACGTTCCAGGAACATCATCTGGTTGTTGGTAAGGTGGACCCGGCTCCCTTCTGGATGCACTGCCTCCAAGAGGCACCGGGCCTTGGTGAGGGTCCTGGACCTGAAGTTCTTCCAGTGCTTCTGGACATGTGCCATGTCACGGGCTGCCACCCCATCCACATTGATGGCAGCCACAATGTCCTTCCAGATCCTCTTCCGTCCTTCATTGTCGGCGCGTGGTCTTCCAAAGAGGGCATCATAATGCACCAGGACTTGCTCCACCAGGATACCAACTTCTGCGGCACTGAAGCTGGTAGCCCTCTGCCTCTATGGCTGGGGGTTGCCAGTGGTCTCCAATGTTGTTTCCCCCGACATGGCAACCCCCAAGGCAGGTGTGGGTGGGCAACTGGGTCCTGGTGCTGGGCTGTGGAGTGATGGAACTTCAGTCGGGAATCTTCTGTTCCAGCAGAGGTGGTAACAGCAACTGGACCCCTGCAGATGGCTGACGTGCAGGCACCAAATAGCAGGACACGTGGCCAGCAGGCAGGCAGCAGCAGATGGCAGGTGGGAGTCTGCTGGGGGTTCTGAGGGGCAGTAATTTGGCCTTCTGGACAGCAGCATCGTCTTCTGTGTGTTGGCGCGTGGCCAGCTTGACACAGAGTGATTTTGCACGTGAGAAAACAGCACATCAGCATGTGATTCGAGGAAAGGACTTCAGTGCGTAAGCGCGTATGTGACGTGATACGTGCGGGCATTTCCCTCAGCACGGGTGCATCCGCACACGCAAAAAATAACATCCGCGTGTGAATGCGTGTAATTTGAGGAAAGGGCCTTAGCGCGTAAGTGCGTATTTGATGTTATGTGCGCGGGTGTAGCTTTCAGCACGGGTTAAAGGTGAGAGCAGGCCAGCAAAACACTGTACGTGCTGTTCGTGGAGACCGACACATGTGTTTGCTCTGCTGGAATCACACGCGATTACTTCACGGCATCTGAAGTCCATACCTCTTCTTTTGGTGGGGTGTTGCCTACACGCACAAGTACGTGTGTTTTTCTATTTTTTCTTTCACGCAAGGCAGACGGTGAGTCGCATACGCTTTTTTCCCACTGTGGTTCCCCCTGTGCATGTGTAGCGTTTAGAGGTCAAAGTAGCCCGCGTGTTCCACGTGTATGTGTTTTTTGTGTTCCTGGGTGCCACACCGTACTGCTGGAGGTAATATTCACGCACGTGGGCTACCTTATTTTTTTCCAATTTCTTTTATTTTTGGGGGTGCCTGAGCATTGCATGACCCATCATTTCTCCCCAGGGGTCACAGACAGCCTTGCAGGGGCACTGAGATACCTCTTTGCTCTAGTACCCTGCCCCCTTCTAGCCAATTGCCCAGGACAATTGTTGAGTGAACCTCCCATAGCCCATTTTCCATCGGTGCCATGGTTGGGAGGCCACCAAAGGCTGAGGGTGGCAAAGCTGGGTGTCCTCCCAGGGCTGGACGTGGTCGGGCATGTGAGCGCAGCGACCATGGAGGACGGGGAGTCCCAGGTGGCCAGGGTGGCTACAGGGGTGGAAGAGGCAGGGGTGCCTCTCTGGGATGGGATGCTCAGCCACGTGCTGGTGCAGACATGCCACCCTCCTGTGGTTCCTGGTGATGCAGCTGTTGCATCACAACCTAGCACCCATATCACCCAACAGCAATTTACATCTGCTGACACAGGCCCACTGGTGGTGGTAGCTGCAGGTGCAGCTGTGGACACCCCCACCCGGGTTCTGGGTCAGGCAAGCAGCGCATGTTGCATTGTGTGACGAGAACTCCCAGGACGATTTCCATCTTGTCTGGAGTGTGGGCTCATGTGTGTCCACTGTGGCTGTGACTGTAGCACACATATCTGGGGCAGTTATGACATCTCTGCCCCAAGCAGCCGGGTGGTGGTAACTGCATGTGCAGATGCAGCCAACACTACCCCCGGCAGTGACTCAGACCCAAGCCAGACCTTCTGTCCTCATACCAACACCCACTGCCTTGGTCCAGTCCACCAGCACCACTGCCCCCACTGATCAGGGCCACATTGCCCCCTCAGGGTCAGTACTACCGTCCAAAAGGAGGAAGCATGCTCCTGCACAAGAGGCTGGGACCCCAGACACGGCCCCGGCCTCTGGCACATCAAGGAAGAAGCCTTTCTGCAATCAGGAACTGGACTTCCTTGTGGACTACATGTCAGAACACCAAGGTGATATACCTGCCCAGCTACAAGTAGGCTCTTTCCTATATTCTATCTCCCTTACCACCTGTGTTGGTCTGACCTCTCGGCCCCAATTCATGGAAAGCAAGTGGCAGCTCTTGACTACTGCATTATAATTTTTTTTTGTACAGGTTCCGGTGCTATGCTGATGGCAGCCAACTCATTTCCTAGCTGACCTTGGCCACCTCTTGTCCCTCCATTATTGCTGATAGCCTCATTGCCATTTGGTTTTGGTGTACTACCAATGGTCTCTGTCTGAATGCCAGCAAGACTGGCATCCTCCTCATCGATGCACCTTTGACAAGAACCTCAGGGTCACCTTTGACACAACACATCCCTTTACACACACATTTGTGACGTATCTTGGAATGGATTAACTTCTTGCTCCGCCTCCTCAAGGGTACTGTGCCCTCCCTAACATTCTCCTACATGCTCACAGTCTGTCAAGCTCTGGTTCATTCAAGTTTGGGGTACTGTGGCAGTCTCTTTCAATATTCAACCTGCCTCCACCCTCCACCACTGATATAGTACAGGACTGCAATACTTGTCCTTGGCCTCAAGCCCTGGGATCCTATCTTTCCAGCTCTGTGACCCCTTTATTGGCTACCAGTGGATGCAAGGATGTTACTGCAGACCCTCTGCATTGTGCACAAGTTTTTTTTTGGACTGGGTAGAAAGTACCTTCAACATTCCCTCTACCAATTCCACCCCTCTTGAGTACTTTGCTCCTCTACCCACTCTCCCTCAAGGTCAGTCGTTAATTGAATAAATACGGAAGGAGTAGATCTGTGTGTACAGCTGGGAACTCACTTTGAACAGCCAACTGGCCACGTTGAATCTTGAGGAGAGAAATATCTGCTTCTGGAAGCACGTCAACACCTTCCTACTTGCTCCTGCATTAGCCCATCTTCTACCCAGCTGAACAGTTTCCTATGTTGGCACTGTGCCCCTGCACACACTCTGTCCATTGAATCAGGTACCTGCTCACCCTGCTTCCTTGCTGCACTGCCTACAGGCCTCCCACATCAATGGGTCTGGTGCATGTCCCCATACAGTCCAGCACTCTTTGTCTGCACTCATCAGATTTGCCCTCTCCAAAACATCTTGCACTTGCCACTTGCTGACTGCACTCCCACTTTTTGAATGGACATTCTATCATTGGACTTAATTTTCCTTCTCTGGTCTCCTCTGTTTGGAATGTTCCCCTTCTCCACCTTCCTGGGTCTTCAACCCTTTATCCCTTCTCCATGCAGTAATGTGTTCTGTATGTCTCTGTGCCCAGTATGATAGTTGCTTTGAATTCCTTTTCTCCCTTGTTCCCCTCCCTGAGCTCTGAGCCGTTGTGTACGAGTGCAATCTTGATGAGACGTCATCATGTCATATGCATCCATTGTCCTTGGTGCAGTGTGGTTCACTCTGAGTGTGCTGATGGCAGTGGCTCCCCATGCACATATGTGCAGGATCATGTTACATGTGCATTCCATGTATGCCCCTAGGTGTCCTTGACAACCTGCTCATTGTTGTATTTGTCCAGGATGATCCAAGTGTCATCTCATTTGGACAGCCATGTCATGCTCACTGTAGGTCTGTGTGTCATCACGCATGACTTTAGGCTGTGCACATCTGTATCATGGCCATGGCGCCCCCAGTTACAGGCCCATGACCACTTTTCAACTGGTGTTGTCTTTTACATGCATGAATGTACTATTCATGGTTCTCCTCCTCCATCATGTCTACTTCTCATCGGCTGTAGTGACATTTGACTGACGAAATGCATAAACGCACGCCTCCACTGTCTGGCAATGCACAGTTTGGTGTGGAACATGTCATTGCCATGCAGTGCCTCCCTGCTATTGGCCAGATGGCGGGTGTTTCAAGGAAACCATGCTACCTGGTGCATGCCATTTGCACATAATGGCTGCAATTGCCGTTACACTGCCATTATGTTTGAATATTGACATCACTACGTACGTCTTGATGTTGTAAATTGAGGGGCTACACATGCACTACAATGCACACACCCACTCCTGTGCGAAGTTAAGCCCTTCAACGTGCGATCATGATGGTGCTGTGTGATGTTGACCTGACATGTATGTACCCATGTCCCTCCTATCACAGTATGGAAATGCACTAGCGTAGGTGCCTCCTATGACACATGTACTGTGCATAGTTGATTGTAGTTGAGTGCTGCACCACATGAACATGCATGTTACATGTATCATAGTATGTTTGGTTACATTTCTAGCTGTGTCTATTTGTGTGTTAACACATGCTTATGCTAGGTGCTGACTATTTGTAACCAGCTCTCATTTTGGCATTGGATGTATGCCTTCTAGAGGTGGTGTGTGATGCAGGTGATGTGCAACATGCAATACATGTGTTGCATTCACATTTTGCACACATCCTTTAGTGCTTTTGGGATGGCCCTGCATTGCAATGCCACTCAATGCATGTTGGGGTTTGAGTTGCCTGTGACATGGCTGTTTCATTATTTGTCTGTCAATGTTGTGAACTGTATGTGTGTGGTCTGACATGCGTGTTCTTGTTTCTCTTTTTTATGTTGCAGGTGATGACACACTGGCGGCAGAGGATGAAGATGTCATCCCAGACACGGTGGTCAGTTCACATGACCAACCAGGCACCAGTGGTGGTTGTGGGGTGGTAGCCAACAAGAACCTACAGGTGCTCCAGGCCATCGTTTCCAGATCTGACTCTGAGTCAGGCTCTGATGTATCCTCTGACCACTATGTTGAGCCGGATCTGCATCATGACGTGTCGTCGCCGGTAGGTGATTCTGTGTTGGATGGGTTTCTGTCTGCAACACCTGCAGTAGGGGGCCAGGCAGGGTTGGAATGTCTACCTGTGGTGGTTATGGGTGCACAGACACAATCGACACCAGTTGGCCATGTTCCTGGGGCATCAAGTCGATGGAGGGATGCAGTCCTCCAGCCGCGGGTGGCACCAACCCAGCAAGGACCACGGCTCCTTGGTCCCAGCAGGTGTGGTGTCCAGCAACGCGGTGGCCGTGTGCCACAGGGGTCAACTGAGTGGGAGCGTTCCATGATTGCCATAGCACAGCAACAGGGGGGAGCAGTTGAGATGATTGCTCAAGGTATAGAAAGTGTGGCCCATTCCATCCTCCCCTCTGCAAGGCAAATGGTGCTCCAACAGCAGGCTGCGCAGTCCATGTGCCACTCACTCAGGCTGGGCATGATGGCGTATGACAGTGCGCACTGGGCTGAAATGGTGGCTCTGCGTGAAAAACTTAATGCTCAAGCAGAGGCACACTGTGAGGGTGGAACAACAAGCCCTTCGATCTACTCTAGCTGACCTCATGATGGATCAGAGTAGGCAGACAGAAGACACGTTGGAACAGCTTGAAAGAACCATCTCGGATGAACTCCATGCAAGCCAGGAGTCACTCTGTTTGTCATGTGAGGCCATGCAAGCAGAACTCCGTCTCACACATCAGTCCCTGCAGGAGGAAGCACGTGTGACACATGAGGTAATGCATGCTGATCTCAGTCTCATTGCCTGCCAGGACCTGGCTTACCAGACCCGCATACTTGCTGCCATTGAGGGACAAGGCGTGGCTAAGCGTGGTGAATCATCTGCACCACGTCCACCTTGTGTTTCAGATCCAGAGGGTGACGATGACAACCTGTCTCCCATATAGGTCGGACCATGCAGGCGCTGAGCCCAGTGAGTTTTTTTTTTTTACCTCAACATCTACTCACCCTGTACACTGTACCTTCTCCCTCCTGGGTGCCCCACCACACACTGGGTCATATATGGCCATTTTTTATATTTTTTTTTCCTGCACTTTTTTTATTTATTGTTTCCAGCAGTTCTTATTCTGAAAATATTTTTGATTTTTCATCCTAATTGTGTGGTTTTTGCTAAGTATGTTATCTTTTTATTTTTCATTTTTAATTGTATTTAATTTTTCTGATATTTTGTGGTTCTTTTTCAATGATTTCACTTTACTTTTTATTTGTTATGTTTTTTTCTGGTTTTCTTCTATTTTATTGATTTTGTTTTTGTTTCTTTCATTACTCTTTTCATTTTTTTTATTTCAATTGATTATTTTATTTTTTGTATTTTCTTTAAAATTCCTTTTTTTTCTATTTTATTTTGGCTGTTGTGCATACATGTGACTTTGTGGTGCTTTGTGGCATCGGAAGGCATCCACTGTGTGTTTCTGCTGGGCCCATTCAGGCTTGTCTTGTGTATGTGTTTTGCTTGGGGTCCTGACACATATGCTACTCCTGCTTCCCTTTTCCATGGGCTCGCAAGGATGGCTCGGTGTAACAGCATATCACACATGGGCATTTGGCTTCTGTCATATCTGCGGCCAGCCTGCAGTTCTAATTGTGTGTACACCCATAGTGGGTATTCCAGATGGGTTCTCCAATGCATGTCTGCACTTCACTTTTGTGAGTATTAAGCTGAATGTGCATTTCATCATGTTGCTTGAAATGTTTGTTATGTATTGACTGTCTATCTTGATGCACTTCCTGCTGTAGCTGGTACCATGCACCCTTTGGCTGCTAACAGCACATTGATGGTGGGAGGGGTCCATGTGCTTAGAATGTTGAATTGGGACAGTTTTCCCACAGTGATTTTGATATGCCACATCAACTCTGCACGCTGAGTTACCCCTGTCACCACACATTTCAACAACCACCCATTCCTTGCTAGCACCACTTTGGACATTTACCAGCCCTGGCTGGTGTTTGGATGTGACATCTGAGTTATGACTACATTGTTTGTCATTTAAATGTTCAGTTTGTGTCCTGGACCTGCTCCCCCCTCCCACTGTTTGCACTTGGCCCTTGTGACAATCCGGACAACCAGGATGCTTGAGTCTGCCACCACTATCAAAAGCCCACTAAGGTAGCCCTGTCTAGACCTGTCCACATGCCTTCTCAGTCACTTGAATACCCCCCTGTCTCCCCTGCCCCTGTCAGTGTCCCTCTGTCTCCCCACATTCATCATCACATCTCTTACTCTCCTGCACCATCAGGTTTCCCTCTGCCCCCAGTGTGTGCTTTCTTTCACAATCTTCCCTATTAGTCATTTTGAGCTTGGCCCCCTCCTCCCTTCTCTCCTCCCTCTCCCTCTCCACCACCATTTGGCCTCCTCCTTGTACTTTGGCTGTCATTTCAAACCACTACCCCAATTGCCATTGGCCATGGTGATACGTAGGCGCTTGTTCTTTGCAGACATTTGCCCTTCTGTCTCCGTCCTTCCACACCCCACCTTCACCATTTTAAGTATTATTTTGACAGTAAATTTGATCATTAGTCCTTCCACCACTGATTACAGGTCATCTCTTCCCCCTTTCCCTTCTGTCTTTCTTCTCCGCCTCCCCAGCACTATGTTGATTCTTTGTAGACCTACAACAGTTTGGCACTTGTTTTGTTACTCTCCTCACCTCTTCCCTACTCTTCCATCCCTCCCCTCCTTATGTGACTCCTGCGCTGCGACTATTCCCGTCAGACATAGGAATAGTTGATGCTAGTTATGTAATCCTACATTCCCTCCCTAGACTTTCCCTTATTGGTCCAGGCAATAGTAATATGTACTTTGCTTGGTCCAGTTTATTATCACACTGTGGACTGTTTGAAGGACATTTAGGAATGTACTGTTCTTCTCCCTTATTCACTCCCTCATTGATGCGCTTTGATGTCGTTTGTGTGTTGGTCATATTATGGATTTCTATGAATCAATAATCGGTCACTGGCTGATGCAATGTAGTGATTTCTTTTGAGGTGTCAGGGGATGGGTGTGGTTTGAGACACAGGGGGTCCTTGGTGCTATGTTCATATGTGCTGTGTACGGGACACTGGCATTCACTTCATTTCACATGCATGTATTCTAGGCATTTCCATATGGACAAATACACTTAGGCAACACCCCCTACTACATTGACACCATGCAAATGCGTGCACCCAGATTGTATTCTCATGCATGCTGTGTCACGACAATCCATGTTCACTTCCGAGTCATTGATCGTGTACATGCATGACAGGGTAAAATTTGGTTGAATGCCATTTATTTAAATGATGTAGAAGGGTTTTCACCAATGCAATGCACACTCACTGTGCTGTGCGGTGTCCAGTGTTTGATATTGCAATTTGCAATTGTCCAATATGCATGGCAACAAGTTTTCTGACTTTTGTTGGTTGCACCACTGGTGGCATGCATTTGTGGCACCGTCTTCAGTGTGTGAGGTTTTGGTCACTCCTTTCTTCCGATTCCATTTGAGGTATAATTGTCTGGTGCCTATTTACATTTCTCACGTGGCACTTCATGACTATTGTGTCATGTGTTGTGCATATGGTTGGATGTTTTGCCAATGCATGCCATGGTATGGTGTGGCAGTCAGGGTTCAGGAGTGTTGGGAGGGTTTGGGTGGCATACCAGTCCTTTCATGCCCTGTTTAGCAAGGGGGGGGAGGAAATGCCTTGCATGTGTTCCCTTTGGTCACATGGGATTGGTTGTGTTGAAGTAGCTAGGGATGCACACAATGTGGCTCTTCCGTGGACACATTCTCAGGGTGGTAAGGTAGTGACAGTTGGCTGTCCCTTTCTCATCATCGATTGTGACCTGGTATATGCCAGGCCTGTGTGCACTCCGCAGGGGTTGGAGTTTAGGTGAAAAATGTGGCCACAAGCTGGGTAAGGGCTGCCTCGCTACATGCACTTTCCCCTGCCATGCGCAGCGGCCGTGCGTGTGGTTGGGAATGTGGTGGCACCACCATGTCCACCTGTACGCCATGCCGTGTTGCAACATTGTGCAGGACACATGCTGCCACAATGATCCTGCAAACTACTTGGGGTGCATATAGTAGCTGTCCACCAGAGCGGTCAAGGGAGCGGAAGCGTGGCTTGAGCACTCCGAATGTGCGCTCCACTATAGCCCTGGTTGCAATATGGGCTGCATTGTATCTTACCTGTGGTCGTGTGGTGGAGTTCCGTATGGGCGTCATCATGTAGGTGCTCAGAGGGTAGGCACTGTCCCCTGGTAAGGTGATAATAGTTGTCTTTAGTTGGGCTTGTGTATTTGTCTGTGTGTGACATGTATGCATGTGCACAGGCATTTGTACTCACCTAGGATCCATGTGTCGCCATGCTTCCCCGCTTCCAGGGCCCGGCTCAGGGCAGACATTCTGAATATGAAACTATCATGGGTGGACCCGGGATAGTTTGCATAGACAGAGATGATGATTCCCTTGGCATCGCATACCACCTGCACATTGATGGAATGCCAGTGCTTGCAGTTTCGATAGATGTCCTCAGTGGCCCTAGGTGGACATAAGGCCACATGGGTGAAATCTATGGCACCAAGCACTTTGGGGAAGTGTGCCACCCTTTAGAAGTCCAGGACCATGTCCTGCCTTTCTGCAGGTGTTCTGGGCATGTCTATGTGCCTGCGGACTGAGGGGCGTGTAGTGATGATTGCCAACACCTGGTGTAGGCAGCGTGACTGCGTGGCCTGTGAGACACCCCCCACTATGGCAGTTGTCCGCTGAAATGACCCAGTGGCCAAAAAATGCAGTACATTGAGCACCTTCTCCAAGGGGCTCAATGCTTGGGAGCACAGGGTGTGTGATGTCAGTTCATCCTCCCACTCACTGACCAGCTCTAGGATGTTATGAGGTGGAAACCTATACCTACCATAGACCTGGTCATCAGGCATCCCAAAAAGGCTGGTCCTGGGCAAATAAATGCAGGGCCTGGCTATTCTCCTCCTCCTGCGTTGTCCCACGATCACTGCTGCGAGGAACGGGACATTCATCGTAGCTGTATATGCTTGTTTGTTGTTTGCACGCACTTTTATGCTGTGCGAGGGCGCTTCCGCCTGCTTTCGTGTGGCGGACGTAATTGTGCGTGTGCGTGTGTTTTGACGTGCACAGGTTTTCTCTATTCTATTCCATGAATACGTGTAGTTCGCGTACGTGTGGGCGTTCCATGTACTTCCCAGCGGTACTTCCCCAGTTACGCTCTTATTCTCACATGTTGTTCCCCATTCCGCATGTTCCGCCCCTTGTTCTGCCCCCTTTTTGATGTGTGCAGTGATGTTGTGTGCTTTTGCTGTGTGCGTCGCGCACGGCGTGTGGGATGTGGAAATGACACGTGCGCCGGTGTGCGCCACGCGCAGATTTTGCGTACATCCCATAAAATACACATGCTGGGCCTTCCATGAATCGCACGCGTGCGATTCGCACGCGTCTGCTGGGTTTTCACACTTGCGCCACTGATTTTGGCACACATTTATTCCATGAATTACCCCCTTAGACATTTTCCTCTTCTTTAAAAAAATGCTAATGGGAAATTACATACTTCAAAAAAGTGATCAATGTGAGGTTTGTGAAATAATAGAATGACGGTATCTGTCATTAGCTTGCTTAGCACCAGGAATATGTTCAAGCACAACATTTGCACCATTTCATTTTTTTTCCATCTTTCTCACTTTTAATTTATTGTTCCAGAATTTACTTTTATTAACCTCTGTCATCCTTGCTTTTAAATCCTCTGTGTAAGTTCACTACAGGCTACAGAATGTAAAAAATAATACAAAACAACAAATGAAAAAAATATAAATACAAAATCAGTTATCAATATTAAGAAAAAAGGTTCAAGAAGATGTGGTACATAGGAATCAGGCGATTTACAGAGTGCCATGTTGTTTAATGTGTTCATTTTATAAAAGTCACAAGAGCTTAGCTATCCCTAAGTCTAAGATGCTCAGGCTCTATTCTACAAAGGAAAAACAATAAAGGGTGCTTGTCAAGATGTCTTTACAAAACAAGAAAAGTGCTCTGTCCAGAATTATATGCTACCCTGAGTTCTGTACCTACGACTTC
Source organism: Ambystoma mexicanum (assembly GCF_040938575.1). Classification (NCBI taxonomy): domain Eukaryota; kingdom Metazoa; phylum Chordata; class Amphibia; order Caudata; family Ambystomatidae; genus Ambystoma; species Ambystoma mexicanum. The sequence goes on from NC_090930.1 coordinate 628,262,410, forward strand.
AACAGAAAACTAAACATTTAACAAAAGTACAGTTAGGGACCTGGGCCAAGCAAAAGGATTGTGGCTGGTTTCGGACGCCCACCCGGGTGTATCTTTATCAATTGGTCGTCTTGCCCTGTAGCACAGTGCAAGCAAGTATGCTGATTGTCTTAGTAGTCTTTATCTCCTTGGCACAGTTCAAATATGTTCACCAAATGTATGTAATCATCATTTTTACTTGGTGTTCGCTGACCCACTTTGATTGGTCTTGTGGAGTTTCTCACCAAACAGCGTCCCGACGTCCTCTCCACTCCGGCCATTTCTTCATTTTCTCCCACCTTGGGGAGCGTTCTTCTCACACCACCTTGTGTTCTGATTTCTCTCATCCCACCATGGCATCTGGTTTATCCCACCCCTCCCATCCCACCATGGCATCTGGTTTCTCCCATCATCTCCTGGGGGTCTGGTTTCTCTAACCCATCCTCTGGGTCCTGTTTATTTCAACCTACCTGTGGCCTGTTTTTGCTCACCCCATGTTGAGGTCTGGAGTTTTCACCCTGCCTTGGCGCAAAGTCTCTTGCCATGCCTTCAGGTCTTGTAGGGCCTCACTGCCCTCCTCCTGAATCCCACCAGCCACAGCGCATCTTTTGTCATGTGCAGTGCTCCTCTGGAGTGTCAGGCAGTCAGCTGGCACAGTACCACTTCCTTGACTTCTTCTTGGTGCTAATTGTTGGGCAGTACTTGCCCTTTTTTCACCTGGCTTCCGGTGGGACTTAAGCACCAGCTGTAGGCACACATGTGATCTGCTCATTGAGTGGTGTTCATCCCTCTGTGTTCTTCTGGAACAGGTGCTTCTGACTCTCTACCCAGCAGGGACTCTGGGAATTCCACAGGCTTGCCATGGTTGGGTGGGCTATGCCTGGCATATGCTTCTATTCTCAGAAGGATATGTCTGTGCCTCCACAGCTCTGCATGGTTTGCTGCCATGCTCTGAGTGGCACTTTATCTTTTCCTCTGTTAATGGGTGATATTATCCACTGTTCCTTCATTTTGGGTTTGGACAGAGTACACAGAGGGTCAGAAACCACCGGGCTATCTGTAGAGGCAGATTCATGTAATCACACACTTTATCTCCCAAATAGCCTACACAGATATTAAAATCTTCATATAAGGAGGATAACTGAGATTCCTCTGTGGGGATTCCCTGTGCTCTAAAGAGGGGGTCACCACAAGTGGGCTCCCTCTTTCCCTGACCCGTGGTGGTGGAATGCTTGTCTGAACACAAAGCACACAGTGCTTAGCCCAAAGTTAATTTGTAGAATTTAATATTCAAATATTATCTCGTTTTTCAGTGTCTACAAAATCCAGTAACACCATAGCTAAGCAAACACGTGTTTTCTCCATAGGGTCTTTTTCAAGGCAAATTAATGTGTAATGTTTGGAAGATAGGCTCATAACCCAGTGCATTGCTCAGGATCTAGCCATTATTGTAGCACGAAAAATAAAAACGCTTGATTAGGTTAAGTTCGGGTTCGCATTGTGCGAAGCAGTCAATGTGCAGGAGGTGTGCACAAAGGGTAGTTATGCTCATCAACTAGGTGTCCTTTTCAAGGCTTAACATCAGTGAAAACAAAGGTATGTGTTTGTTACAATGAAAGGGAATATGGTCATAGTTCCAAACATCAAACTGAACACATATTTACATGAAAAAATGTAATAAAGTAAAACATGTTGAGGTGAAATCATAATGGGGTAGAGAAGGGAGGGAAACCAGAGGAACATAAAACATGCTAATGTTTGTTTAGTTACAAGGGTACATAACGTTTATGGGTAATGCCCCAATCATATGATTAATGATGATCACACGTGTCTTTTGAAAACAGTAGCCTCATTACCATTGCCACCAGAAGTGATAGTCTGCCTAGTTCTTGGTGCTATAGTGGGTAAAACAATTTTGTGAAATCCCTTAGGTAATTGTGAAAAGTTCTGGCCGGTCATGGCATGGTTGAGTGAGTGCTATTCATTCCGTATAAAGGTCTGGAGATTCATGAATCTAGTAGCCACATTGTGTTTCTGTAACTGATGTATATATGGTCCCTGTGTGTAAGATGGGCTGTTTCGTTGATGGATTAGCTTGCAGAGTTAATCCTCAGATGTTTAAGGGTCTACAAAATAAAGCGGGAAACCCTGATGTGCGGGTGTTCCAATACTGACATTTGTAACATAGCAAAGCGCGAAGATCAGGTGGTGCTGTCCAAAAACTAAAATGGGTGAATAGGCAGGTGGATTTTTAATTATAAATTGTAGAAATTAACTCCTGGCTCAGTGTTGTAAGATTGGTCTTCACACAAGCATTCCGCTATTCCCTTAAGAGGTTAGGACATTCCATCTTGAACTCCACAAAATGCATTGGTCTACTTTACGAGACCATTACAACTTCGCCTCAGAGGGTAAGGCAATTGGTTGCCCTAGAAATTGTATAAACCCCTGACCCATAGTATGTTTTAAGTTTAGCGTGCTCACCTCCCTCATCCTAAATGGCATGGCTCTCCCTTGTGGAGAGGGGCCGAATGCCCTGGATTCATCACAAATAGTGATATTTCATTAAATTACTATCTGAAACAAAATACATGTATTAGTCAGAATTATTATTTAAGATGCAGTAGTAATAAAAATGTAATGTAATTGTTTATTTATATAGTGCCTATACACAGGAAGTGTTTCAAAGAGGCTCAAGGAGGTTGGGAACAGGGGGGAAAAAACAAGAGTCACTCAGAGCCCTTGATTTTCGGAGGCGATAATGGTCTGCACAGGCAGAGTAAGTGCGTAAAGTACATTTAACAGTTGAGACACAGCAAATAGGCCTGACAGCAATTCCGCAGTTTTACCAGTGCAATTAAGGGGAGAAGACAGGGGAGAACTGTAAATGAGGGTCCCATCAACTCCCACAATGGGCATTGGCATCTCTGGGTCAGGAAGGCACTCTGAAGCACATCAGAAAAATGGGAGAAGGATTGTCAAAGACATCACGTTTTTATTTTCTTCCAGCAGGCAGGACACATCAAACAGCCAATACATCTCTAGAACTCTCCTAAAATCTCTGTGCTCTCCCTGTCTTATATACACTCTAGGAAGGTGAGATTGTCCTTAAAAGTGCTTTTCTGCAAAGCACTATAATTCTGATTTTTGCAACATTTAAAGTCATTGATCAACCCGATACGTTATCAACATTCGGTTTGGGGTGGAGGGGGTCTATCTCCACTACATTCAGTTTGAGGGGGGTCTAACCAGCTCCTGTACAGAATGGACAAACAATCTTCAGGCATGTTGCATTTGGATCATACAAGTACGTAGACGGTGGCAGGGAAGGGGAGGTCCAAGTGCACCCAGTAGGTAAACGCTGGGTTAAGTGCAGAGAGAGCCACTCTCTTGGGTTATGCCTAAGTGCCTTGAAGGTAGGTGGGTGTAGGGCACTGAGGCAAGTGTGAGAGAGGACTGATGGGGTGCCCAGGACCTGTGAGACTCTGAGGTACACCAGGTGGCCAGTTAGCAAGTGGTAAGGAAGAAAAGGGAGAGATGTAGGGACCTATGTTAACAGGGTAGAGGGAGATAAAAGGAAGAGGCGAAGAGGAAGGTCTTGAGGAGTTTCCGGAACTTAAGAAGGCCAGGCTCAAGATGGAGGGAGGCAATGAAGCTATTCCAGAGGGATGCACCTGCTGAGGATAGGGATATACCTCCAAATCTCTTCTTGGAGAACCGGCTCACTCACAAAACGTTGGAGGTAGATGTGCAGAGGGCTCAAGAGGGTCAGTATTTAGGTAGGCATCATTGCAGGTAGGTACGTCCCAGGCCCAAGAAAGCATTTTGGACAATGCAGAGGGTCTTGAAATTAATCCTTGCAGCCACGGGGAGCCATTAAATGGATTTCAGTGCCAGAGAGATGTGGTCCAAGGGCTTGAGGCCAATGATAAGTCTTGTGGTTCTGTTCTGGATGAGTTGCAGAGAGCACAGGGCTAAAGAAGAGAGGTTGAGGAAGAGGCTGTTGCAATAGTTTAGTCTAGAGAGAACCAAGGCTCTAGAGACAGCGAGCCACTGGGGCAAAGTGAGAAACTGTAGAGTACCTCTGAGGGGGTGTAGCTGATAGTTGGATTTTTTTGAGATGTCAGAGATGTGAGAGGAGAAGGAGAGAGTGGAGTCAAAGATGACCACAAGGTTTTTGCCTCGCAGGTGGGTGCAGGCACAGGGCCAAGAGATGCCGACCAGAGTGAAAGTTGAAAAGCGGGAGTAGGGGTTCCGATGCAAACAATCTCATTCTTACTGGCATTGAGGCAGAGGCTGTTTGCAGCACACCATGAATGAATAGCAGACAGACGGTCTGATATGAGCAAGGAAGAGGAGGTGGTTGAGGGTATCCTAAAAGATAGCTGCGTGTCATCCATGTAACATTGGAAGTTAGAGGTGAAAGTGGCAATAACAAGTGCCAAGGCTGCCATATAGACATTGAAGAGCCAGGGGGAGAGGTTAGAGCCCTGGGGGAATGCTACAGTTTGAGAGAGCGGTAGTCAAAAGAAACGCTCTGAGTTCCACCAGGGATGGGCGGTCAGAGAGAAAGGAGGTTAACCACGCCAGAGCCTGACCTGTTATTCCAACGGTGTCACAGAGTCATGCAGTCAGAATAGTGTAGTTAACCATGTCAAAGGCAAAGGAGAGATCAAGGAAAATGAGGACAGAGGGAGTGTTAGTGTCAAGATTTGAGATCAGGTCTTTACAGGTGTTCAAAAGAGCAGTTTCCGTGAATCTGGATGCTCTTAAGCCAGACTGATGGTCATGGAGGCAGGCAATAGATTCAGTGTAGGAGGTCAGATGTGTGATAGCCAACTTCTCCAGGAGTTTGCCCAAGAAGGGAGTGATAGGGTGATAGTTTGCCATAATGGAGAGGTCAGCAGAGGGTTTCTTGCACAAGGGAATGCTTAAAGACAGTTGGGAAAGCATCCATGGAGAAGGAGAGATTGCAGTGATCAGCCAAGGATGAGGCGAGGGAGTCAATATTGTCTTTGATGATTTTTGAGGGTCAGGGGACCACCTGTTTGGATGAAGCCTTCATAGACTGGACTTGTCTGGTGATCTCATTAGGTTTGACTGGTGAGAGAGAGGAGAGGGTATGAGGAGGAGGGTCAAGAGAGGCTCCGGTGTTGGTGTATGCTGTGGAGTGGAAGAGAGGGATGAACGGATGTCTTGGGTTTTTGTGATGAAATGTGCAGCCAGGGCTGAGCAAAGGTCCTGGGTGGGTGTGACAGAAGAAGAGGCTGCTGAAGGATTGGCCAGTTCCTTGCATACTTTGAAAAATGTGGCTGTGTTGTTTGATGCCGCGGAGATGCAGGGGCTTGAATAAAGACTTTTTTTGGAGCAGATGCAGAGTCGCTTATATTATATACAGTAGCGGCCGTGTAGTTATGGTTAAATTGCTCATCTCATAGGAAGAACACTTTTTGGGTGGCTTATAACTTCGCTACTCCTGGACGAATCCTCACCAATCTTTGCAAAACAAATATATGGCACGCTCTGATTTTATTAACAAAGTTTAGTGAGGTTTCGTCAAGGCGGGCAAAGTTATAGGGGGTTGTCCCACAATGTCTTTGTTTTCCATAGACTGAATGGAGAAAAACTTTGCTCACGCCTACAGCCCAAACCACTGGATGGATTGTCACCAAATTTGTGGCAGGAGCGGTGGCTTGGTCCTGAAAGTGTGCTTTTGTAAATGTGGTGGAAATCCGTCCAGTAGTTATTTTTTTAAATGACCAAAAAGTAGGTCCAAAAAAATGTGTGATGTCTGGGTTCGGTCCACTGACCCATTTCCCTGTTCGGTCCGCGGACAGGACTCCAATTTGCTTAGAGGGTCACGTGATGTCCGCGAACATCGTAAGTGTCCACTGATTGGATTGTGATAAGCGTGAAGTGCGTCAGATTTTTGGAAACGCCCGCCATGTTGGATTCGCAGACATTCTCTGGTGTCCGCGGACATTGCGGTCAAAACTTATTAAAAAACACAACATTTCACTTGTCAAACTTATCAAAAAATCTCTGGGTAGGTGAAGGGTGATGTCAATGGGATGGGATATGGCCATAAGAAACCAAACAATTGGTGTTTTTCACCATAAAAGTCTGTGAACAGTCCGGATGTTCGCGAACAGTCCTGTGCAGTTCGGGGACACACCTATTATAGACCTGGTACTGAAAGGCTCTGCAAAGTTTGGTGGGATTTTGTAAAGTGGGGGCGAAATTAGAGAGGGGGTCCCATAATAATGTAAAGGCGTATAGATGTGGTGCCTTTTGACGAATCTGCACAAAAGATTGCAAGACGATTCTAAGTCTAGATATGCATGTTTTTGCAAGGTTTGGTGGGATTCTGTAAAGTAGGGGTGAAATTAGTGGGTGGTCCCAAAATATTGTAAAGGCTTATAAATGTGGCGCCATATGATGAATATGCGAGAAAGGACTCACAGGGGTGCCCGGGACCTGTGAGACTCTGAGGTACACCTGTGGCCAGTTAGCATGCGGTAAGGAAGAAAAGGGAGACATGTAGGGAGCTAGGTCAATAGGGTAGAGGCAGAGCGAAGGAAGAGGAGAAGAGGAAGGTCTTGAGGAGTTTCCATAATTTAAGAACGTCAGGCTCAAGTCTCTACCTCCGCCATCTGCTGCTTCCCATCTAGGATTCAGCCTGTGCTTCAACCTGCCTCAGCCACGGTTCCCTGTCGCCTCTCCTACTACCTACATTGGTCTCATCCTATGAACCCAGATCCCAGGCCTGTTTGGTCCGCCCTAACTGCCATTGAGCCCCCACCACCCTCATCCTATGCTCCATGGGGAATCCTGTGCTCAAAGCAGTTCCAATAGGGCGGCCTTTCACCTCTACTCTACTCCACTACCACTCTACTGCAGGACGTTCCCCACTGCTGGCCACCAGGCCTGCTTGATCCGCCCTTATTGCCTTTGAGCTCCTGCCACCCTCATCCTATGCTCAAATCTGGGTCTCATGCTCTAAACAGCACTACTAGACCCCTGGTCTGCTTGGTCCGCTCTATCTGCCTTTGTGCTCCCCCCAACCCATCCTGTGCTCTAAGCTGGATCCTGTGCTCTAAGCAGTCCATCAGGCTGGCCCTTCACCTCTACTGTGCTCCACTACTACTCTACGCCAGGTTGACCCTCCACCTCTACCTCTGGATTTCTGGACTGCCTGGACTGTCCCTACTGCCTTGGGCTCCAGCCACCCACAACCTGTGTGTTCCTGCCCTGACTGTCTGAACTTCCGCTCAACCCCAGCTTCCTATCTCAGAGTCATGGATCACCAACTTTCTGTCTGCCGGGGTTCACACACCAAGTCTGTGTGAGGGGGACACCCTGCTCCTCAGCCACCCCCATCCTGTGAGCTCCTGTCCTGATCTGTCTGAGCTATCCCCCAGCCCTGCACCCCTCTCTTCAGCATTCTGATTCAGATCCCTCTGCTTACTCCCAGCTTCCTATCTCAGTGGCTCTACACACCAACTTTGAGTCACTTTCGGGAGATCACATATCGTGTCACTGAGCGGGTGCACCCTCCTCCTCCTACACTCTCCTTCCCAAGCATACCCACATAAGCTTCACTTCCTACTCACCAACTCCTTGTCTTACTCCCTGTTATGCTCTTTTCCCTCCCTCTGGCTTGCGAAGCTCTTCTTTCCTCCTCTCTTTCCCCTACTCTCCACCCCCCCTCAAAATACTCTGCCTTCTCCTCATGGCAATCTCCTCTCTCAATCTTCTCCTCACCTCCCAAACCCACTCAACCCCACTCCCAATGCATCATTCCAACGCTGCAACCTCATCTACCCTAATCTCACTAACACTACCAATGCCTTTGACGTTGCCCTCTGGAATACCAGGTCAATTTGTAACAAAACCACATCTGTCCTAGACCTCTTCCTACGCCTCAACCTCCAATTTCTCTGTATTACAGAAACCTGGATCCCACCCCACAACACCTCCATTCATGCTTCCCTCACCTCCTCCTCCTCTTCTTCTTTTGACCATGTCCCTCGATCCTCTGGCTGCGGAGGAGGTCAAGGCCTTCTTTTTCGACCACACTTCACATCCTCTCCCTCTCCTACTTCTCTACCTACCTTCCCTTCCTTTGAATTCATGTTCAAAATCTTTAATTCTCCTCATGCTATCTCATTCCTAATCATCTACTGCCCCCATGGCTCTGTCGGCTCCTTCTATGAGGACATTGACTATCTCCTTAGCCTCATTTCCCCCACTCCACTAATTGTACTTGGCAACTTTAATCTCCATCTTTCCTCTAACCCTCCCTCCTCTCCTCTCCTTTCCATTGTTGACTCCTACCTCCTCTCTCCCCTATCATCTCCTCCTACCCATCAGTCTGGCTCTACTATTGATTTAATCTTCTACTCCTCTTTCACCGTCTCTCCTATTTCCTCCTTACCCAACTACCTATCTGATCACACTTTACTCACTTTTTAATTCCCTCCCCCCTCCCCTTCTCCTCCTCCTACCCCATCATCCACCCTCTTCTCCCGGCATGACCTATGCAGTTTTAACCCTTCTCTATTTCACGCATTCTCCTCCTCCTCCCTCCCCGCTCTCCCACTTCTCCTCTCTCTCTGCATCTGATGCCTCCTCTGTCTTAACTTCCTCCCTCTCCTGCACTCTCAATGTCCTTTACCCTCTCTCCTCATTTCACCCTTCCTGCCGACCTGCTCAACCTTGGCTCTCATCTCATCTCTCCTCCATGCGCCGCCTCCTTAGGTGCCTCTAATGTCTCTGGCTTAAACATCCCACCCCCTCTAACCAATCTGCATACTTCTCCTATCACACCCTCTACTATTCTTGCCTCAACTCTGCCAAACTAACCTACTTCTCTGATCTCCTCTAGTCTCAATCCTCCCACCCTCGCCGCATCTTCCAAACTTTATCCCGACTTCTCTCCCCAGCTACCCCTGACCCTTCCATTTCCTCCCCTCTCTCTGCCACTGATCTTGCCTCCTTTTTCTCTAATAAAGTCCTCAATATCCATCAAACTATCCTTTCCTCCTCCTCTTACTCTCCCCTCCTCCTCCTCCTCTCCTCCCCCAACCTCTTCCATGGCCTCCTTCACTCCTGTTACTCAGTCTGAAGTTTCCCTCCTTCTAGCCAAAATTCATCCTACAGCTTCTCCCGCTGACCCCATTCCTACCCCCCTCATCCACAAAATCTACCCTCTCCTTATACCTTATCTCACCTCCTTTTTTAACATCTGCCTCTCAACTTCCTCTTTTCCTACTCCTTTTAAACATGAGACTATTATCCCCATTCTCAAAAAACCTTCTACTAATCCACATCTCGCATCCAACTATCGTCCCATCTATCTCCTTCCCTTTCTCTCCCAACTTCTCAAATGCATTGTCTATTCTCAACTCTCTTCCTTTATCCCTAACCACTCCCTCCTTCCCCCTACCCAATCCGGCTTCCGCCCTCTACACTCCACTGAAACAGCCCTCATCTCTGTTATCAACTCTCTCCTTTCTGCACGCTACTCTAACCACTTCTCCATTCTTATTCTCCTTGTTCTCTCTGCTGCATTTCATACTGTTGACCATCCTCTTCTCCTCAACTCCCTCTCTTCATTTGGCCTAAAAGACTCTGTCCTCAACTGGCTCTCCTCTTATCTTTCTAACCACACCTTTTCTGTCTCCTGGGGTGGCTCCACCTCTCCCACATACCCTCTCAACCATGGAGTCCCCCAAGGTTCTGCCCTTGGTCTCTTTCTTTTATCACTCTACACTTCTTTTCTAGCTCCCATCATCTCCTCATTTGGTATCTCACATCATTTCTATGCTGATGATACCCAACTTTTCCTCTCCTTTTCCTCCTTCTCCCCTGACATTCATGATAAACTCTCGTCTTGCCTTTCTGCTATTAAATCCTGGATGTCTTCTCACTTCCTTACTCTTAATGCTGAAAAAACGGACCTCCTTTTCTTCCCTGCCAACACTCTTCCTCCTCCCTCCCCCTTTCATTCTATTTCCCCCCTCCCAACTCTCCTTCTCTCCCCATGCTCGTAACCTTGGTCTTCATATTGATCCTTACCTCTCCCTATCGCACCACATTTCTGTCACTGCCAAATCTTGTCGCTTTCATCCTCTACAACATTCGTAAAATAATACCCCCAACATTTCATGCTACTAAACTCTTGATCACCTCTCTCATCTTCTCCAGACTTTTCTACTGTTCCTCCCTTTTCTTCGGATTCCCCTCGTCTCACCTCTCCCCACTCAAATCTATCTACCACTCTGCCATCCGCTCCCTCTACCTTCTCTCACCTCTTGATTCCATCTCCTCTTCTCTCACCTCTCTAGGCTGCCTCTCTTTTCACTCCCAGCTTAAATTCAAGTTCCTCTGTCTTGTCTTCAAATCCCTCCATGGTCTTGGCCCCCCTAGCTTTCCCCCCTTCTTACTCTCTACTCCCCCTCTTGTTCTCTTTGCTCTGCTAATCTTTTCCTACTCTCTCCTCCTCTGCCTCCCTGCGCCTCCTCCCGCTTCCGCTCTTTCTGACTCCTTGCTCCATTACACTGGAACCGCCTCCCCCTACCCATCCGCTCTTCTCCCTCCTACCCTACCTTTTGCTCTTCTGTAAAATCTTATCTTTTCCATTCTCCCAACACCTCTCACTTCCTCTTCTACTTCTCTCCGCCCATACCTCACCTCCTACTTCCCCAACTCTACACCCTCTCCTCCCCGCTATTCCCCTTTTATCCTACCTCCTACTCTGACTTAGTCTTATTCTTCCCTCTCCTCTTCCTCACACCCTCTTGCCTCCCTTCTTAATTCTGCTAACATCTCCTCTCATCCCTCCCATTCCCTCATATTCCCTTGTCCCTCTACACTCTCCCCTCACCTCAGCAATAATATAAATTGTTCCTTATTCCGTTGAGTTGTGATTCAATCACCATTTTATATTGTTGTATCTCCCCCTCCCTCTTATTCCTTTGTCCCTCTCAACTCCCTCCTCACCAATAATGTTAATTGTTCCTTATACCATTTTCAATTTGTGTTTCAATTATCATCTTTTGTTTATTGTCTCTCCCCTCCCCCTATTCCTTGTCCCTCTCCACTCCCTCCTTACCTCAGCAATAATGTAAATTATTTTTCCAAAGATTGGTGAGGTTTCATCAAGGGGGGGCAATGTTATAGGGGGGGTCCCAAAATGTCTTTATTTTCCATAGACTGAATGGAGAAAAACTTTGCTCATGACCGACAGCCCAAACCGCTGCATCGATTTTCTCCCGATTTGTGGCAGGAGCAGCAGCTCAGTCCTGAAAGCATGCTGTTCTAAATTTGGTGGAAATCCATCTGGTAATTTTTTTTAAAACAACCAAAAAGTAGGTCAACATTTTTTCTTGATATCTGGGTTTGGTCCGCTGACCCATTTCCCTGTTCGCTCTGCGGACAGGACTCCGATTGGCTTAGAGAATGACGTGATGTCTGTGGACATTGGATGCATCCACTGATTGGATCATGAAATGTGTGAAGTGTGTCAGATTTTTGGATACGCCTGCCATGTTGGATTTATGGACATTTGCCAGTGTCCGCACACATTGCGGTAAAAACATATAAAAAAACACAACATTACACTTGGCAAACTTATCAAAAAATCTCTGGGAATGTGACAGGACTCCGATTGGCTTAGAGAATGACGTGATGTCTGTGGACATTGGATGCATCCACTGATTGGATCATGAAATGTGTGAAGTGTGTCAGATTTTTGGATACGCCTGCCATGTTGGATTTATGGACATTTGCCAGTGTCCGCACACATCGCGGTAAAAACATATAAAAAAACACAACATTACACTTGGCAAACTTATCAAAAAATCTCTGGTGATGTGAGGGGTGATGAGGATGGGATGGGATATGGCCATAAGAAGCCAACAAATGTGAGTTTTTCACCGGAAAATTCCACGAATGGTCTGGATGTTCACGAATAGTCCTGTGAAGTTTGGGAACACATCGGATGTTCGGGAGCAGTTCTTGGATGGCTAATACTTTGGCACCACTCAATGAAACTGCATTACATTATTTAATTCTATTCTAGACCTGGTACTGAAAGGCTCTGCAAAGTTTGGTGGGATTCTGTAAAGTGGGGGTGAAATTAGAGGGGGTCACAAAATATTGTAAAGCTTTGTAAAGGTGGTGCCATATGACGAATCTGCACACAAGTTTGCAAAACGATTTCAAATCTATATATAAATCTTTTTGTAAAGTATGGTGGGATTTTCTCAAGAGGGGGCTAAATTAGAGGGGGTCTGAACATTTTTAGATGGCTTATAACTTTGTTGCCGTTTGGCGAATGTGGACGAAAGTTTTCAGAAAGTTTATAGTCCCAACCTTGAATATTTGTATAAAGTGTGAATTGATTTTGTCAAGTTGGGTACTAAGTTATATGACTAGTGTATGTACATCCATTTTCACACTTTTGAAAAAAAAAAAAAAATGTACGGATTTCAAGCAAACTTGTGTAAGGAGCATTGACAAGGGCCTGAAAGCATGGTTTTGCAAACGTGCCGGTGTTTTATTTTTTAACAAGTGTCATAATGTATTTACAAAAATAGTGATATTTTTATTTATTTTTATTTTTATTGTTGATTTAATAAATAAAATCTTGATTTTACAACAAATCACATAAATAAAAACAAAATGTAATTAAAATAATTATTATCTATACATAAAACCATGCTCTGAGATTTCAAAGATAACCTAAAATAGAAGAAGACAAAATTAAAGGAAAGGAACAAAAAAAAAGGAAAAGAAACATATTTTAAAAAAAGAGAGAGAGAAAAGAAAAGAAACACAGCAATGAAACCAGTGCATTCAAAATCAAATAACATTAAGCACTGTTTGCATGAGGTCCAGAAAGAAGTTTACAAAATTATTCTTAACCAGTAAAAAAAAAAAAAATAAATAAAATCACATTTAACTAAATGTCCTTCATTTTCGTGACAAAACATATTCATACTGTGATGACACTTCAACTGTTCTTTTGATTGATGTAACAACTGGGTTGCACTTTTTTTTTCCCTGTTGACAATCGCAAAGTCTATAAAAAATTAAGAATGGCATATCTAACCTCTTTTCTAACTGCATGGAAGAGTAATTCCCATGCTCTTTTCTCAGAGAATACATAGTAGTCAGCAAATAGAGGTTTAAGATGAATTGATTGATGAGATTGCAGCATGGGACATTCAGTACACAAATGTTGAAGGGTCTCCATGGCAAGGTTACAAAATCGACATTGTGCATCACTTTCTGAAATTAATTTGCATATATATGACAGCTCGTGGGTGGACCATAGATTAAAACGAAAGTGCAGATATTCATTCCTTTGTGGAGGGCTAGGAAATTTGACAAGATAGCTTTCAATGTGACCGTAGCGTTTCAATGCAAATTGATTATTTGTAAACTTTCGAGACTTGAAACAAGTGCTTCGCGTCTTAATCCAATCAAGTTCCCACATGCGAGTTTTTGCTTTGTCTGAATTTTCACAAAGCAGTCTCAGAGAGAACCCAGTGTGCTCAACTATCTTCAGCACCTGTAAACGCCAGTTAGAGAGAAATGCATCTGATGATTTTAGTAAATACTCGGCAATCAGTGTTAGAAGTCCATATGAAGATGTTGCCATGATACACTTGCGATAGAGGCTACACATCTTCCATTTGTATAGGGCATAAAGGGAAAGCAGCCCTAATTCGTGCTTTATAAGACAGACGGATTCAGAAGAAGGTAGGTTGAGAGCTAGTTTCCAATACCTACTTTCTAATTTTGTCCAGTATTGGTATGGTTTTGGAATGAATGCCTCAGAGCCATATAAAACAACAGGGGACATTTTCTGCTTGTAATAGGTTTGTAATAGGTTAGTAAGGGCACAATCGAGTATTTACAATATTTGGATTTTATAAGGCGAGCTTGTGATAAGGCTGTGTCTGTCTTGCCTTTAATATGTATTTCGTAATTGCCAGAACTTGATTGATTTGTTATTAGAGTGCCCAAATAAATGTATGAGGAAACAGAAGACAAGGAAACATCTTGCAAAGGCCAATGAAGTTTAGCTGCACGTTGTCTGGGATTACCACATTGGAGAATGTTACTCTCCATTACATTTATGGGAATGCAGTTTTTAATGGTATAAGTGTTCAAAGCAATTAAAAGAGCTTGAAGACCTTTGGGGGTCTTGGAAAACAAAATCATGTTGTCTGCATATAAAAGGTATTTCACTTGACTTCCATTAATAATAGGTGAGGCGGCTTTGATGTTCCAAAAAGATTTGCCAACATCGGAAATAAGGAAATAAAACATAGCAGAGGCTAGCACGTAACCTTGCTTCAAATCTCGTGCAGTTTGAATTGGGTTTGATAACAAGCCATTGCCTGCTAGCTTAACTTGAATTGATGTGGTGGAATGGAGGTCAATTACCCACTTTAAGATGTTCCATGGGCAGCCCTTATCCATTAATTTCTTAAATAAAAAATTCCTATGGCACTGAATCAAATGCCATACGGAAGTCGATAAACGCCTGATAGAGTGGTTGGTGGCGTTGTATTGCTTGAGATTGGATGATAGTGACAGATATAATATTTATAGCAGTGCCAAGACCCTTAAACACCTTCAAAATTAAACGTGCAAAAATGTTCCCAGGGCAGTCTAGGAGGGCAATAGGCCGATAAGATTTAGGTTAACTTCTATCGCCTTTTTTGAAAATGGGAAGAATAATAGATTTCTTCCATGAGTCGGGGATCCGCCCCACCATGAACACATGTTGGAAAATCAGATGGAGGTTTTCCACCCATTCTTGAGGATAATCCTTGATTGTACCGTTATGCAAGCCATCAGGGCCAACTGCTATCGATCTACTGAGAGTAGCAATACAGCAGAGAATGTCATCAATCTGTATTGGAAAGGTGTAGTCAGCCTCTAAAAGATGGACATTCCATTCAATATCAGATAATGGGGAGCTGTAGAGGTTACTATAATACTGTTGCCATACTTCTTTAGAAACCGCATTGATTTGCATGGTTCCCTGGGAATTAGATGTGGTCTTGTTGAGACATGCCCAAATACCACTGGTAGATTTAGATAAAATTTGTTGGATCATGTACTCATTATCGCAGTGGTACTAAATGATCGCCGATTTCTTAGCCAGGTTTTATGTGCTAGTTTCAGTTGTTTCATCAAAGAACATTTGTCTGCTTCATTGTGATGCTTTAGATTACGAAGCATCTGTCTCAAATTGGTTTTATGTTGCTGGACTTCTGGGTCAAAGGCGTGACGGTGGTCGCTTCTAAGGCCCGAGTCTGGAAGTTTGCGGTCTCTAAAAAGCTGCGTGAGATGAATATAATAATTGGACCCATCTAAACAGGGAGAAAGGAAGGTCTGTTCAATGCAATTTCTTAGTAAAAGTACTTTCCTTGGATTCCATCGTAATCGGGTGCCTCTGCTATTAACAATTACATTAGCTAAGTGAGTATGAAATTTGGCCTTGTCCTGGGATAGTGGAAGTCTATAGCAAACCAGTAGCATGTTATGATCTCTAAGATCTGTGTCAATTACCTTTAGGGAAACTATATGGTGCAGGCACTTTGCATTCATATAGATGTAATCTAAAATTGATTGCTGTGTCCCTCTGCTCCAGGTTGCTCGGGGAGGGACATCACCAGCTACTGTTCTATTGAGCATGGCAAAACCTCTTTCCTTCATCATGATGGACCATCTTGCCTCTGAGCCAGTCAGTTCTGATAAATTGGCAGGAAGTAGATGCAAATTCAAATCTCCCATGATGGAAGTGTAGGATAGTGCTGTGTCTAGGAGTAATGTATCAAGGATAGCTGCAAGGTGGACACAAATTGTTTCTACTGTGAGTGATTGGTACTCCAATATATATTTAGAATAGCAAAAGTGGTGGAACCTCTGGAAACTTTCACTAACTGGAAGTAAGGGGCAGGGGTTGTGCAGGATGTGCAACTAAGGCCAGAGCTTTTTTTTATGGCCACGAGCAGCCCTCTCATTGGACGGCCTAACAAGGGCTTGATTGCAGGTGTAATATAGATGACATGAGAGACCGACACAGGTGCTGTTACTAACCAGGTCTCTTGAAAGACCAAAATGTCCTGCTCTCCTAACGTATTATCCAAGGCATTGATGAAGTGAGAGAAGCCTCTCGTGTTCCACAAGGTCAAATGAATGAGTTCATCTGGGATCACCAATTGTTACGAACTCTGATCATACATTTGTACTGAACGAGAATGGATTGACGAATTGGAAGCATTTGAGAGAGAAACATTCAAATTGGGATTATAAATCTTAATTGAATTCTGTGTGAGTTTAGAAGGTCCCTGGTCAGATCCTTGCAACAGTACGAAGCCTAAATCAAACATGGTTATTCTGGCTTGCCAGAGTGTGTTAGCTACGAGACCAGAGCGCATATGTAGCCTAGCTTCAAAATAGTGATATACCTTTGGTGACTGAGGTATAGCTGTGGCCGTGGGCAGTGGCCAGATTGCCCCGGACATGATGTAAGGTCAAGACCTGGATAATCTGGCTACTGACCTTGACCGGGAGGGATGAGAAATTGTGTTAAAGTGCCCATGTCCACCTGGTACCGGCTATGTGATAAAGTTATTCGAAAGTATGATAGGTTTGAAATTTAAACAACTTGGAAATCAATAAACTAAAAACAAAAGTCATGATCCCATACAACAGACGCAACAGGGGCTTGTTCTTGGAAAACACTAAGATAGAAGTAGTTACCCACTACAAATACCTGGGGATAACGATTGACAGCTCAGCACAAGAAACAACCATGCAAGCCATCCTATGGGGCAAAGCCAGGAATTAAGCAACACAGATGAGAGCCATTGATAAGCAATATGGAAAGTTCTCGCTAGTCCCCGTAATCCAATTCGACAAAGGCAAAGTTGTCCCGGCCTTAACCTACGGAATGGGTGGGACCCTATCCATGCCAAATTCAATCTGGGCAAAATTGTAAGGTCTACTGTTGCGATCAGTATTGGGCCTACCAAATTC
This sequence comes from Ambystoma mexicanum, assembly GCF_040938575.1. NCBI lineage: Eukaryota > Metazoa > Chordata > Amphibia > Caudata > Ambystomatidae > Ambystoma > Ambystoma mexicanum. The sequence continues at coordinate 628,279,495 of NC_090930.1, forward strand.
AGCTGTAATTGCAAATATCAGGCACGATCTGGGGCTATTGTCTCTATTATCATCTGTTGAAAAGAATTATATGCAAATTCTAAGGAAAATTCTTCTCCCAGATAAACTCCCGATATATAAATTCATTGCCGCAGAACGCACAACTGGCCACACTACCATCCTGAAAAAATGGTCCCTGAGGCAAAAAGCAAAGCTCGAAGAAATAGCCTGCACCGGAGATGATCTGGTAAAAAATCCTCAGAGAGTAAAACACACAATGGAACTTATGGACTGGATCAGTACGATCGATAAAGCTCAGACAAACAAACAGACCGCCCATCTCCCTTCTGTTTTCAACAAATTGAAAGTTCCTCTGCTATACTGCTCCAAATTTCCTGACAAAGCCTCATGAGGATCCTTTTGAGAGCACGCCTGAATTTATTACCGACACGAGAAATCCTCTGTATTAGACTGCAGTCCGTGTCCAAAGAATGCAGACTATGCGCGACTCCAGAAGAACCAGAAAACCTGAGGCATCTATTACTGCATTGCAAAATATTAAACCAAGAAAGAACTGCCTATCTCTCGCCTCATGGGATGCCCTCCTCAGTTCTGGAAGAGGACGTCTGGTGGAACAGACTATTGTCTGATGAAAATTCTAAATGGACCAACACAACGGCAAAACTTCTGGCCATCGCCTTTGGCAAAATAAATGCACATGAAAATTAAAGCACGGCAAGGTGCAAAATACTACTACTCTCACTATAATGAAGAAACTACAATGTTCAATTCGTCATTGTAAAAATCACAAGTTGATTATATACAAGTAATAAAAAAGAAAAAAATAGGTTTGAAAGGGAGAAAAAATGTGCTTGTGGTAATATGGTCCTAGGGTTCTGACTTCGCCTTCTGCAGGCTGCCATGGAAAGGGAAGAGGAGCTCTGTACTGAGCCCCGCCTTCTTTTTCGATGGTGGCCATCTTGGAAAAGGATTTTCCTTCCACAGCAGGAAGCCACCGGTATCCCGCTGTAGGAAGAAAAATCTATATTTTAGCTCCCGGGTTCCAGCTTTGGTAACCAGGGGTGCTAATGGCCTTTATCCCCCATTGCAGGGGCAGCAATGGAGGATAATGGTCCGGAGCCCTAGTTATTTATTTATTTATTTAGTTATAATGTGCCGAAGCCCGAAGGCATCAGGGCACACACAGACAACGTCACTTTATTTTTTGACAAGTGTCATAATGTAGGTACAAAACATTGTGAATTACCTTTGGTGACTGTGGTATAGTCTGTGGCCATGGGCAGTGGCCGGATTGTCCGCGTCATGGTATAAGGCCATGACCCAGACAATCTGGATACTGGCCTTGACCGCAGGGATTAAAACTGGTGTTAAAGTGGCCATGTCCACCTGGGACCGGCTATGTGATAAAGTTATTTGAAAGTATGATAGGTTTGAAAGGGAAAACAAATGTGCTCACGGTAATATGGTCATCGGGTTCTGACTTTGCCTTCTGCAGGCTGCTATGGAAAAGGAAGAGGGTCTCTGTACTGAGCCTCGCGTTCTTTTTTCATGGTGGCCATCTTGGAAAAGGATTTTCCTTCCTACAGGAAGGAAAATCTATTTTTTAGCACCCCAGATTCCCGCTTTGGGAACCAGGGGTACTAATGGCCTTCATCCCCCATTGCAAGGGGCTACAATGGAGGATAATGGTCCGGTGCCCTCTTTATTTATTTATTTATTTATTTATTTATTTATTTATTTGTTTATTTATTTGTTTATTTATAATGCACTGAAGCCCGCATGCATCAGGATGGGTGCACACAGACACACTTCGCTTGAGCCAGTAACTAGGGCTGCCAGGCTGTCGTCTCCCATTCCAGTCCCTGGAACGGGGGATGAACGCCACATTATTCCCATTAGCATAACACAAAATGCTAATGGAAATGTTGGAAAAACGTATTGAGCCTATGTATGGTCACATGACACTGTCCGGAAGGTCCACAGTGACGTCAGATATTCATGGACATCGACTGAAGTGAAAGCAATGGAAAAAGTATAGAAGTGTTAAAAATAATGCTAGAAGGTGGGACATGGCAGATTTTTAAGGTGAAATGTGGAAATTGGACAACAACGTTGATATATTGGTGTGAGTAAGATATAAGTAAGCTGTAGGAAATGGCATGTACTGGTAAAAACCCATGGCCTTCTCTGAAAAAAAACTTTGTTAAAGAGACATTATGGTTAAGTTGTACCAATAAAAGCCTATGCAATTGAATGAAAACACTTTTTGTTAAAGGTACTTTATGGTTAAGTTGAAGTAATAAAAGACTATGAAATTCAATGAAAAAACTTTGTCAAAGGGACGTTATGGTTAAGTTGCACCAATACAAACCTAAGCAATTCAATGAAAAAACTTTGTTAAAGGGACATTATGGTTAAGTTGCACTAGTAAAAACCTATGAAATTCAATGAAAAAACTTAGTTAAGAGGACGTTCTGGTTAAGTTGCACTAATAAAAAACTATGAAATTCTATGAAAAAACATTGTTAAAGGGACTTTATTATTAAGTTGCACTGATAAAAACCTATGAAATTCAATGGAAAAATGTTGTCACAGGGATGTTATGGTTATAGGAAAAACCGGAAAACATCAGAAATTCACGTTATGGTAAGCTAAGCAACCATAACTGTAATGGGTGAGGTGAGGAAATAAAGAGATATGTAGCCTTATTGTGCTTTTATTGGTAATTTTATATTACATAAGTATGTGGGTAATGAAAAGATAGGAAACACAAAGAGCCCCACAGACTGGCAGCTCCAATGTATCAGGTGTCCTTTGAATAGTGTTTGTGTTCTCTCTTACGCTGTGTCTCCCGCATTCCAGGAGTTGGTGCATACACAAGCTGGATCTCATGGTGAGGTCTCGTGTCGATTCGAAAGGACCTGTACAATACTGCACATCTCCCTTCCCTAGCCTCCCACTGACCGCCGAAAGCTTACACTGAGCTTCTTCCACATACTTTGTGCTCCCACACAAAATCTTTCATATGGTCAGGTCTGCGAATGATCCTTCCTCTCCTTGACTTGCGTGAAAAATCTGGTTTAGGTTTTGGCAAGGACATTTTTGACAACCCTTTCCCATTCACCAAATCCTTGACACACTTTCCATTATCTTCTGCGTCCTCACCACCACCCGCAAGTTTCTCAGCTTTGTACACATGATCATTTGGTGCACTCGCTGTATGTGGTTTTACCACAGACACCCTCTCCATGTTCCAGATCCTTACATCCTCGACTTTCACTGCATGTCTAAAAACTTCAACCACACCTACAGGTTTTGACCACTTGCACGGTCCATCTCTCAAAACAGGGGGAAGTTTAATCCACACTAACCCTCCCACTGTTGGAGATGCTCCTTTTTTATACCACCTAGGAACTGTCATGAGCTCACTTGTTCTTTAACTGCATGTTCCTAATATTCTCACGTGCATCCCCAAAATCCTTCCTTAAAACAGTTACTCTTTCCATCCAAGATGGGGTTACTTTAGTGTTTGCTTTACAACCTCTACTTAATTCAATGGGGAAAACCCCATTGTACAATGTGGGGTGAAACGGTGAGCAATGATTTTCTTTCTCACCACTTCCTCCCATTTCAATCCATTTGCCCAAGCCCACCGAACGGCGTCTTTTATTATTTGGTTCAAGCGCTCAACTACCCCATTTGTCTGTGAGTGATATATGGCACTTCTTTTGTGCACAATAGAATTCTCCGCATAGACATTCTGCATTTCGTTTGAGCGGAATTGAACGCCATTATCTGTCATGATACATTTTGGAAATACTTCTCTTGCACAAATTTCAGACAAGAATTAATTAACTATTTTTGCAGTCATACACGGCTTAATCAAAACCTCCACTCACCTGGTCAAAAGATCAATGACTACTAGACAATATTGTTGTTTGCCATCACAAAAAATTGGGTCTAATATATCCATGCCCAGATCATCCCAGACTTTCCCCTGAATGTCTGTCACTACCATAGGATATTTCACATTCATACATTCTCTATCACTTTCATTGCAAAGGATACAGTCTCGGATGACCCTCTCAATTTGTAGGTCGCACCCTGGCCACCAAAAGTCATCACATATTCTCTGTTTTGTCTTCACTATTCCTTGATGACCCTCATGACCCAATTCGATAATCCTTTGACGTAAACCTGCAGGTGGGATGATTCTGTCACCTCTCATAACTCTGTCATTCTCCATATGCAGTTAATTTGCAACTCTCCAATAATCCATAACACTAAGTTCTTCAAATTTTGTTTTCGTTAAGGAGTCTTTACTTTCAATTGTTTGTTTTAACCGCATCATCTAAATGTCTTGTTTCATGCTTCTTCCCATTCCTTCTTGGATATAGATAAAGGGGGTAATTCATAGAATTCGGCACCAAGTGGCGCACGCGGCTGGCACACAGAGTGCGCTTGCGGCAGTCTGCACCAGCCACATGCGCTAAAAGCCATTTCAGCGCACAGCGTATTCATTGATTTCAACATCCATAACCATGGCGCAGAGCGGGGCAGCGACCCTGCAGCAGTGCCAGAAACGCCCTCAACCCCGCTACGTGTGCCAAAAACATCGCCCAAATCCCCTAAATGGCGCAAATGCCAGTGGACCAGCATACAACCCCTCAACCATGAAAACGTGTGGAAAACTCCCTGCTCACCCCTCAGAATACACGTACTCCGCCCGTGCCATCGAAAATGCATGTAAAAGTCCACGCTCACCCCTCAGAATACACGTACTCCACCCGCGCCATCAAAAACATGTGTAAAATTCTATGCACACCCCTCTGAATACACGTGTCCCACTCGCGCTAGGGAAAACGCGTGTAAAAGTCCACGTGCAGCCAGCAGAATACGCTTACCCCACTCGCGCTAGCGAAAACGCATGTAAAAGTCCATGCGCAACCCCAGAATACGTGCAGGCAGCCCATCCACCCTTCCCATGTCCCACAGGCAGCCCACACCACAGGGGGGACTTTTCCCACGCATTTAACCTAATGCGAGCGGGGTACGTCTATTCTGGGGTTGTGCATGGACTTTTACATGCGATTTGGCAGTGTGGGCCCTCTCGGGTATGCCCTTTCCCCCCTCCCCATGCCCTGCAGGCAGCTGACACCACAGGGGAACATGCACTTGGGAGCACCAACACATGTCCCCCACCCACCCCTATTGACGGGAACCTGCCAGCAGGCCCTGACTCATGTCCCCCTGCACCCCCACCCACCCCCATTGATGGGCACCTGCCAGCAGGCCCCGACTCATGTCCCCCTGCACCCCCACCCACCCAGCAGTGACGGGCACCTGCCAGCAGGCCCTGACTCATGTCCCCCTGCACCTCCACCCACCCAGCAGTGATGGGCACCTGCCAGCAGGACCCAACTCATGTCCCCGTGCACCCCCACAACCCAGCAGTGACGGGTACCTGCCAGCAGGCCCGACACATGGCCCACCAAACAACATGTCCTAACAAAACAGACCCATGTCCCTAATACCAACCCAAATTCCCCTTGCCCCCCAGTACAAGCATGCAACCAACCGCAGCACCCACTCCCAAATTACCCATGCCATGACAGTCTTAAAAGAACCACCATGCCCATGCATGAATGCACAACAGAGCCATACAGTGGCAACACATGACTAAGGCAATGTTCATTGAGACATGCACAAAACCAATGATAGAACACAACACCAATCATGAAGTTAGAAAATATGTATTAAAAACACAATGAAGTAACATAGAGGAAATCAAACTTGAAAATCAATATACAATGACAGATATTACCAAAAAAATGGTAATCCAATGGAATAAAAAAGAACGTCATGTTCAATAAAAAAGTGGTCCATTACCAATGTCAATAAGAAAAAAATAATCCAAATAAAAGAAAACCATTGATCCATGGGAAAATTGAAAAAGAAAGTATGTACAAGTCTGCAAATATATACAATGGAAGTCCAAACGGTCCATGATCGACAAACAAAAGGAAACCTACAAAAAAGTCCTATGAATAAAAAACTATATACACAAAGTGGAGCAATGTCCATGAACTCCAAATAAAAGAAAAAACATAGGAAACCTAACACTAATGAACTATGTACAATCACGGCGGGCAAGTAAAATGGCTAACTTGTTGATGTCCCGGGCCAGAGCATCATCAACCTCCTTTTCAACGTCCCGGAGGCGGGCCTCTTCCCTGGCCTCGAGGTCTCGCAGGGATGCAGTCATGGCCTGCTCCAACTCCTTGTGAGTTGCCTCGAGGTACTCAGACTGCCTCAATGCCCTGCGCATGGAGTTCTCCGCCCTGACCATAGTGAGCCATGCCTCCTCCGCCCACTGCCGCTCCGCATCTATCCACTGGCCCAACCGCTGCCACACGGAAATACTCCCCAATACAGGGTCCTCCTGGCCTCCAGCCGATGTCTGCCCCTGTGATGTTTTAGGCCCGAGCCATCATGGCTCCCACCCTGAGCCTGCTGCTGCTGTGCATGTGCCCTACTGGTTGATGCCTGCACGTCCTCCTCTTGCTGGGGTCCAGTTGTTGGGGTAGCCACCCCTGCTGGGCCTCCGACTCCTGAGTGTGGCAGGGATGTGTCCTCTACCAGCCTAGCCGCTGGTTCAGGGGCAGATCCACAGGGTCCCCAGGTGATACTTGGGCAGGAAGATGGCACGGAGGACGATTGGCGCATAGTTGACCTTACGTCTCTGGCTGGCGGTGGGATCCCCACCGCCAGCCAGATCTTCATCAGCCAGATCTTCATCAGTTGATGTTGCAGACAGGGAGAGACAGAACACAGGCATCAGGGCACTGTGCAATGGTCTGATACACACATGACATTTGCACATGAGTGGCAGTGTCAAACTTCACAGATGGCATCACACTCCCCAACACACATATCATTTGAACCCACACACATGCGCAAATTAAAAGGAATGTTTCAGCAGGCAACAGCATCCATACACATACAACATCATGAACATCCGAAGGTTAGCCTGACGTCACATGCAACACGGGGAGTGCTGAACACATGCACACAGGCCACCAGACATACATGCTTCTGTACATCTCCACCACCTGTCATAGTGTAATCATTGGCAACTATGTCACATCTGCCAATCGGGTTCCCACATGTCTGTGTCACATACATCCATGGCATATCACATTCGCACACATGTCAAACAACACACGCACATGTATGCCGTGCACGTACATGAAGGTGGAAGCAGCATCCACAGTACATACACAGAAATGCTAACATGTTTGCATCCCCACATGCATTCGTGCATCATGCATTTGAACACATACACCATTGATGTGCCTCACACATGAATGGACTCACATGTGGCAAGTTTATGTCCCTGCACATACACAACCATACATGGGCCTTTCCAGAGATATGTCCAAGCTGCACACTCCTAGCACACCTCAACATGCATGCCTCCAATCAGTACACATGGACACTTAACGCTCGACTCCAGACAGGTCTGCCTCTCATGCACCTGCAGGTGGAGCGCTGGGTGTATATGTTCCAGGACCCTCATCTGGTTGTCGGTAAGGCGGACCCGGCACCCCTCTGCATGTGCTGCCTCCAAGAGGAGCCGGGCCTTGCTGAGGGTCCTGGACCTGAAGTCCTCCCAGTGCTTCCGGACGTGTGCTATGTCACGGGCTACCACACCCGCCATGTTGATGGCAGCTACAATGTCCTTCCAGATCTTCTTCCATACTTCATTGTCGGCGCGTGGACTTCCGAAGAGGGCATTATAATGCACCAGGACTTGCTCCACCAGGATACCAACTTCTGCAGCACTGAAGCTAGTAGCCCTCTGCCTCTCTCGCTGGGGGTTGCGAGTGGTCTCTGATGTTGTTTCCCCCGACATGGCAACCCCTGAGGCAGGTGTGGGTGGGCAACTGGGTCCTGGTGCTGGGCTGTGGAGCGATGGAACTTCAGTCGGGAGTCTTCTATTCCAGCAGGGGTGGTCACAGCAACTGGACCCCTGGAGATGGCTGACATGCAGGCACCAAATAGCAAGGCACGTAGCCAGCAGGCAGGCCGGCAGCTGATGGCTGTGGTCTCTGATGTTGTTTCCCCCAACATGGCAACCCCTGAGGCAGGTGTGGGTGGGCAACTGGGTCCTGGTGCTGGGCTGTGGAGCGATGGAACTTCAGTCGGGAGTCTTCTGTTCCAGCAAGGGTGGTCACAGCAACTGGACCCCTGGAGATGGCTGACATGCAGGCACCAAATAGCAGGGCACGTAGCCAGCAGGTAGGCAGGCAGCTGATGGCTGGTGGGAGTCGGCTCGGGGCTCTGGGGGACAGTAATTAGGCCTTCTGGGCTGGAGCGTGGTCTTCTGTGTGTTGTCGCATGTTCAGCTTGATACGGAGTGAATTGGCATGTGAAAAAACAGCACGTCAGCGTGTAATTCGAGGAAAGGCCCTTAGCGCATAGGCGCGTCTGTGACATAACATGCGCGGGCTTTCCCCTCATCATGGGTGCATAGTGATTCAGCACGTGAAAAAACAGCACGTCCGCGTGTTATGCGTGTAAATCGAGGAAAGGGCCGAAGCGCGTAAGTGACGTGACGCGTGTGGGCGTTTCCCTCAGCATGGGTTAAAGGTGAGTGGGGCCAGCAGTTTGCTGTACGTGCCATTCGTGGAGACCGACGTGTGTTGCTACTTCTGGTTGTTTCTGCGCCATCACAACTTCACAGCGGATCAAGGACGTATCTCTTCTTTTGGCAGGGGTATTGGCTACGCGTGTTTTTCATTATCACACTAGTTAGACGGTGAGTCGCGCATGCTGTTTTTCCCACTGCAGGTGCCCCTGTGTATCGCATACCCATTTTAGAGGTCATAGTAGCCTGCATGTCACACGCGTATGTGTTTTTCGGGTCCCTGGGTGCCACCGCATACTGCGGGAGGTTAATTCCACACACATGGGCTACCGGGGGTTGCGTGCACAATTTTACTGCAGTTTTGGCGTGCCTGAGCGTTGCATGACCCGTCACTTTATTACCAGGGTCACATAAAGCCTTTTAGGTGCAGGGGTGCTGTTGACATCTAGTACCCCACCCCCTTCACCCTAATTGCCCAGAACAATTGTCGTGTACACCTCCCATTGGCAATACTACATCTGTGCTGCACTACTACATCTCTGCCATGGTTGGGAGGCCATGAAAGTTGAGGGGCGCCTCAGCTGGGCATACTCAACGTGGCGGGCATGATCAGGGAAGTGGCCATGGTGACTATGGAGTAGGGGGACTCCAGGGTGTCCAGGGTGGCTGCAGAGTGGGAAGAGGCAGGGGTGCACCACTTCGGCATGATGTTGTGCCACGTGTTGGTGCAGTCATGCCTCCACCCCCTGTGGCTCCGGGAAATGCATCTCTTGCATCTGGCACTGGTGCCCATGTGACCCGGCAGTCCATTTCACCGACTGCCAGGGGGCCCAAGGGTAGTGGTAGCTGCAGGTGCAGCTGTGGACACCACCACCCAGGCTCAGGGTCGGCCAGCGCATGCTGCGTTGGCACCTGAAGAGTCCCAGGATGATTTGCAGGCGGTCAGGAGGCACACCGTAAGTGCACGAAGGGCTGCCCTGACAGAGGCACGTGTCCCTGGGGCAGTATTGTCATCTGCTGCCCCAAGCAGCCGGGTGTTGGCAAGTGCATGGGCAGATGCAGCCAACACCACCCCGGCTGTGAGTTTACCATCCAGGACAGTCCCGGTCAGTGACCCTGGCACAGCGGATGTTGCTCCGCAGGGTCCATTCCAGTCATTGTTCCACCTGCCACTCCCTGTGTTTAATCGACCAGCACCACTGCCCATACTGATCAGGGTGGCATTTGCCAGCCAGGGTCCGGACCACTGCTCAAGAGGAGGACGGTTGCATCTGCAGCAGAGGCTGGAACCCCAGACACGGCTCCAGCCTCCGGCACGTCGAGGAAGAAGCCTTTATGCAAGCAGGAACTAGACTTCTTTGTGGACTACGTGGCGGGACACAACCATGATATGCTAGTGGCTGCGCATAGCTCAGGAGTGAAAAAAGCATTGGCATGAACTCCGACGCTCTGCTAAGCAAAAGTTTGCCTCTAATTATAACATGACTCTGGTGACTGGCAGTGGGCCACCACCTGAGGAGGAAGAGCTCACTTCGCACGAGTCAGTCGCTGCGGAGTTCATATCGACAGAACTGTACGAAGGAGTGGGAGAGATGCTGGACTTTGATGCCCCGTCCAGTGAGTGCTGTCGCGTGTTTGTCCGGACCATGTGTGGTTTGCTTGTGTGATGTGTTGTGGTTGACTGCCACTACATTCTATGTGTACATGGTTCTCATCTGCAAGTCATGCAATGCTTCACTGATGTGTGCCTGCTGTGCAGGATGCTGAACATGTAGAGCAGACAGGGACTGTCCTCATCACCACACCTGCACTCTGCTCACATGCTAGTCACCCGGCTGCCCCTTCAGTCCATGTTTCAGCTCACTGGCCCTTCTGTATGTAGCCTGGGGTGTCTTTGCATTCAGCACTGGGACTCTGTCTTTGCATGACCGACATGCATGTGTGTTCTGCCTGCATGTGGGTACTCCACGTAGGCATGCTCCCTTCCTCCTCCACCGCACTGCACCCCATTTTCACCATGGCACTGGAGAGTGTCATGTTGGAGTACTGCAATGGCCTGTTCAACACACCTGTGTACATGCACACTTCTCCTTGCCAACCTGCCAGAAACAAACAGTGGGCTACATACTTTGGGCCTCATTCCGAGTATGGCGGTAAGGGATAGCGGCCACCGCTAACGAGAGCGGTGGCGGTAATCCCTTACCGCCATACTCCGAGTTCCCTTAGCGCCATGGTGCTTTTAACACCTGCTTTTAGCAGTAATTGACGCCTTCCCCACTCCCATTATGCCCTATGGGGCAAGAATGGGAATGGGGAAGGGTAAATGGGGATTGGGGAATTACCGCCCCGCCAACCTTGGAATGGGGCGGTAATTCCGTCAACCACCAAGGCGCTGCCGGTCCGGGTACGGCGTCAACCAAGGCGTTAATAGCGCCATTGGTTAGCGCCGTACTCGGAATGAGGCCCTTTGTCCTTGATGCAGGGTGTCTCACTGGGACTGTGCAGATGGCAGATGATCCGCAGGGACTTGAGTGCCCATTCATGCTCCATGTGCATTCCATGCACACCTCTATGTGTCCTTGCCCGGATGATCATTGTAGTACGTGTCCAGGATGACATACATTTAATGGCATTTGATCATCCATTCCATGCCCACTCTGGCTCAGTCCTGCATCACGCACATGTTTAGGGTGTCACAGTCTATGTGGGGCACAGGCATCCCCATGTTTCAGGCCCCCTGACTCTGTTCAACTGGTGTAGTGGTTTCTGCACACATGGGTGTACAACCCATTGCATGCACATTGCACGTGATGCCTGAACTTGCCCTTACACTGCCTTCATGTTTATTTATTGACATCATCAAGTACTTGTTCATGTAGATAGTGGGTAAGGTACACATGCTCTGCACTGCATCAAGCCACTTCTGAGCCGTGTTACACCATTCTACATGCCTACTCACTGCTGCAGTGCCAAAGTGACCTGGCATGTATGGTCAGATTTTCATCCCTTCTCTGTCATGTATGCCACAGGCACAGGTGCATCCTGTGACATGTACTCAGTATTGGAACTCTCTAGTGGGTTTTTAGCTAAGTTGATAGGTCAATGTGCGTCCTATACCAACTGGTATGGGGCGCAGATTTAATGTACCATGCAAATCAGATTGTAATGACTGTGGAGCTGCCTTCACGTGTGTATGTGTACACTTTCACATACATCAAAGCAAGCAGCGTTGTAGCTGCTTGCTTTGCTGTATTGGATGCTGTTCATGTTCACAATACATGTGTACAGGGAAAGGGGTGTTTTGGAACGCTTTCACATGTACATATGCAAGCAGCTTCAATGTTGTGTAGTGCAACATTGCGGCTAATCACTTATGTGTGTGTAAAAGTGTTCATTTACACATGTGTCTTCCGCAGCTTTACTGTTGACTGACTAATATGTAGTTGATTGAGGTTAATGCTGGTGAGATTTCAGCATTGCGCACGTTATGTTAAACTGGCATAATTCTTAAGGTGCACTGTTGTGCAGTATGTGTACGCCTAGGCCCACTTGGTGATATGGTGGGGCCTGGCCGTGCAGAATTAACACACAGAATAATGGCATAGGGCACATTCATAGCACAATGTGCTCAATCAGGCCCTGAGGGGTGTTCAGGAGGCTTCATGGCCTGGAGCTCAGACCATACTGGGCGTTATGGTCCCTCATGCCTGGTTGCAGGCCCTTGCTTTGCTCTGGACATTCACTATATATACATGGCCCATGACACACGGTACGGACCGAGCTGCTGATGGATGAAGCTATATTGGTGATGATGGTTCAGTGATGCATGTGTACATGCATATTACATGTGTCATTGTGTGTTTGGATCCACTTGCAACTGTGGTCAATTTGCTGTTCAGACATGCTTATGGTATGTGCCATCTCTTTGTTGCCATCTGTCTTTTCTGCCTGTGACATGTGCCTGACCGAGGTGGTGTCTGATGGATGTGATATATGTATGGGAGGATTGGTCCAAGAGACCCCCCTCCCCTGCAGCCTCTCCCCCCTGTGAAGTCCATGGCTCGTCAGGGGTTCCCCCTGCCACCAGGGCCCAGGTGGCGGGTGGACCACTGACTGAAGACATTGACCAAACATGCTGTACTTAGCTAGGCTCTGGAAACCATTTTGTGAAATCAAAATGGTTTGAGCCCTGTGCACCACAGCACGGCCCCCACCCCTAGAGAGTCTCACTTGTCCCTGCGGCCGCAGCTCCTTGGCAGATCCGCTGAGAGCCCGTTCCCACGAACAGACGGACATGAGCTAGTGTTAGATGCAAACACTGTAAAATTTCACCTTCCGCAGTGTATCATTGTTCCCAGTATGACCCGGCCAGCAGGGCCGGGGTGGAAAATAACTGTAAAATGGTCCCCTGACAAAAGCATAGCCCCCAAATACTAATGAGCAAACAACCTGTGATGAAACTCTTCCCTCCATGACCTTTCTGATTAAAAACATGTAACCTCCATGAAGATGGCAGAATGTGTGTTTAAATAGCATTCGGGTTGAAGTACCCACATCCCCGTAGCTATGCGCAAATTGTAAAAGTGTCCCGGGGTTTACATGTTATATGTTTCACCGAGAAGACTGCACCCCAAGGTCCCATGCCATAACTGAACTTATGCTGCTAGAGTGCAAAGGAAGACAAATACAACCCTATTGGGAGCTCATATAAATGCTGCACGAAAATGCACAGTATGTATGTCCAAGCTCACCATGTGTCACTGCCATCAGTCTTATTAGCCGGTTGTTCCTGCGTGCTCCACCAACCTTACTACTACCTCGCTTACTGCGCATGTATAGAAATGTAGCAAAATGTTGTGGTTATTAAAATACTTAACATATAGGTAACGCATTTGAAATGGCCATGTAAAAGGCACCAGCAATGTTGAAAACATAAACATAAAATATTATATGAATGTTTATGCCTCTTCCACTTAAATCTGTAACGCACGAGGAAAATACCTCTGTGAGCATATCCAAGACCATTCCCCCTTCCTCCCCATTGAAGCCTGTCAGACGGAAGAGCAGAGGCCTGTGCTGCTCTGCTTCACCTCCCCCAATTCAGCTGGAGCCACTTCAAACATTCACATTCCCCCGCAGCACCCAGGGCCGCGGCCTGCCACCTGAATTATTTACAACCCAGCAGCAAACCCTGGCCTTAAACACAGATCCGAAGGTGCCCTTTCTTAGACTCCACGACCCACCAGCTCACCCTAGGTTAATGGCCCCTGTAAAATTAGGACACCCAATATTGTAGCAACACTACAGGAACACATTTATAACGACTTCTAACGAGACATGATAACTCGGACAGCTCGTCCCTTGCCCTGAGACCCAACCTCGCGACCTATGATACCCGGTCAACAGGACGATGGTAACCATGTATTGATGTATCACCAAAAGACGCCACTCTAGGTGCATTCCTCCTGTGTTGCATTGACCTGTAGAATAACCTATTGGAAGATTTACCGGGGAAGATAATATTGCAATGTTGAATGACTGCGGTGTGCGTGGCCGTATGGCAGAAGCCAGGAAAGACGTTCATCATTGACACTGGTCACGGCTGGCACAACAACACCATCCGGATGAACCCAGCTGACCTGCCCGGCCCGGCCCACGAGGGTAACCAGTGACATCCACCAACCATGGCAAACCACATCACAGCGGCACCTATAGTTAGTCGTCGCCACCCAATCCCCACGAACTTGTGCCCCCTATAGTATGTAGGTTCTTATGACTTTTTTTGTAAATATATACGCCTGTCTTTGCTATTGTCAGACAGAGCGCTCTCGGAGTTTGCAGAGTCCTTTGCATGCCCTATTCTGATTGATAAACTCCCATTTAAGCTCACCCGCACTTTGTCTTAGCCTTATTCCCATCTTGGGAGAGTCCATTATTGTCTTTCATTGCGGGGAGGATCGTGCTATCTGGGGGATGCTCGCCTTCATATACTACATTTTGTACTTGTGTCGGCTTTGCTATTAAGACACATCTATATCTGCTTTTGGATGTGTTTGCATATCAATGCCACTGGATGCATGCCAGGTTCTCATTTGTGTGTGACATGTCTGCTTCATGTGTTGGCATGTCGATGTGATGTCTATGTGTGTGTGGGTTATGTGCTTCTGACATGTAAACTCATGTTTGTTTTTTTCCACTTTTCAGATGATGACGCAATGGAGGCAGTGGATGGTGATGTCATACCAGACACATGGTTGCTATCACACCAGCAACCCAGCACAAGTGGGGGTTGTGGGGTGGTAGTCCACGAGAACCCACTTGTGCTCCAGACCATCATGTCTAGGGCTGGCAATCAGTCTAGCCCGTATGATCACTCTGACGACAATGTCGAGTTGGAAGCGCATCATGTCCATTCGTCAACGGTGAGTGTTTCTAATGTGGACGATCCTCTATCCGCGACACTTGCACTGAGGGGCCACACGGTGGTGGGAATCAGGATGCATGGTCACACTCCACACCAATTGCTGATGTGCCTGGGGCGTCACGTCAATGGAGGAATGTAGTCCTGCAGCTGCGGGGGGTGCCAACCCAACAAGGACTGTGGCTCCTTGGGCCCCACAGGTGTCAAGCCCAGCAACGCGGTGGCCGTGCGCCACCGAGGTAACTGAGTGGGAGCAAGCCATGGTTGCCAATTCCGAACATCAGGGGGCAGCTATTGATAATATTGCTCAGAGCATGGAAGGTGTGGCCCAATCCATGCTCCCCCCAACCAGGCAGGTGGATCTCCAGCAGCGGGCAGCACAGTCCACGGCCCACTTGCTCAGGCTGGGTCATGGCGGACTCAGACAGGGCACGCCGGGCTGAAATGGTGTCTCTGTGTCAATTTAGTTTATTTTTTATTTATAAAGCGCATTTGTATTTAGTTTATTTATAAAGCGCAGCCAGGCCCAGGGGCATATGGGCGCGTAAGGTAGAGCTGGTTACAGGGTTAAACAGAGTTACGTTACAGTTACAGGAAGGATAAAGTTACATGGGTATGCAATCAAAACAATACAGTATGCAATCAAAACAATACAGTCGGCCAGGTTCCAAAGTAGTTACAGGTAGGAGCTGGCATAATAAACAAGTGCATGCGCGGAAGTTAAACTGTCAGGAGTCCGTGTTATGGAGCCAACATTTCGTGCTATATTTGAACCGGTTGAATGACGGTTCTGCGCGTAGATGTGGGGGGATGGTGTTCCATAGTTTGGATGCTTGTACCGGGAAGCTAGCTCCACCCGAGTTGAGGAGTTTAAATCTCGGTATGGTCAAGGTGTTAGTTTGGGCTGCTCTAAGAGGTCTCAAGGCGGAGTGTGGTGTGAAGTGGTTAGTGAGGTATGCTGGAGCAAGGTTAGCCCTGACTTTGTGTGTGAGGGCAAGCGTTTTCAGGGATATTCTGTGCTTGACAGGGAGCCAGCGTAGGTTACGTCTGGTCTCAGATATGTGTGCTTTTTTGGGGATGTTCAAGGCAGCTCTGATAGCATTGTTTTGGACTACTTGTAGTTTATTAATATTTTTATGGCTGGTGCCCAAGTAAAGGGCGTTACAGTAGTCTATTTTGGAAAGGACTAGAGCTCTCGCTAGAGTGATACAGTTGGGTGCGGAGATGAATGGTCTGCATGCAGTGATAAGCTTGCAAGTGTAAGCAGCTGATGACACTACTGCGTTGGTTTGTTTAGAGAGGGATAAGGTAGCATCAATGTAAATACCAAGGGTTTTAGTGTTATTAGAGACTGAGATGAGATTGCCATCAATGGTAAATGCTTTGAATGAGGGATTGAGATTTTTAAGTTTGGCATGAGTGCCCAAGATAATCAGCTCGGTTTTATCGTCATTGAGACACAAGCCATGGTGTGCCATCCATGCTTGTATAACTGAATAGATTTCATTGAGGGTCGTACTGTCTATTTCGTAGTCACCCGTGATAGGAAAGAGTATCTGGGTGTCGTCCGCGTAATTGGTATACGTGACACCCAGATAGTCTAGGATATCGAAGAGGGGTTTCGTGAATATATTATAAAGTGTCGGGGACACGCATGAGCCTTGTGGGACACCACAAGGTACTGGGGCCGGCTTGGCGGAATCTGTGGGAGAGAAGACCCTCATGGTTCTGTTCGCCAGGAAGGAACTGATCCATGCCGTGGCTGCATCTGAAAAGTGGGCTGCAGATTTCAGGTGTTGGCAGAGTGTTTGATGATTAACCAAATCAAACGCTGCTGACAGGTCAAGCAATAAAAGGAGTGCAAGTTTGCCATGGTCTTTCAAGGTTTGGATCTGGGTGGTAAGGTCAATAAGTGCAGTTTCTGTACCGTGTCTTGGTCGGAAGCCTGATTGCCTGAGCCCTAAGAGGTTGTTGGCTTCTAGATAAGCCTGTATTTGTAGGTAGGCTGCTCTGTCCAGTATTTTTAATAGGAAAGGTACCGTCGTTATTGGTCTGTAATTAGACGGGTTAGCTGGGTCAAGCGTAGGTTTTTTGAGGAGTGGAATGACCCAAGCGTCTTTAAGATTGTCAGGAACTATTCCAGATTTGAAAGAGGCATTGATGAGATTGGTAATGAATGGCGCAAGATCGTGTGCAGCTGCTTTAACAATCGGGGCAGGGCAGGCATCGCCTTGGCAGTTTGAAGGTTTCAGTTTCCTGATGATGTTTTCTACTTCCCACGTTGAAAGGGGTGAGAAGCTGAAAGGTTTACAAGTCGTTTGGAGGTATGTTAGGCAGTTGTTTGTGGTTAGGGTCTGCAGATAGCACAGATTTTTTTGCGTTAATTTTGGATTGTAGACAAGCTATTTTATCTAATAATGCTTTCTGGATGTTGCTGCACCATAGTGCGTCAGTAATACCTTTGTCAGTCGGGGCAATAGGGGATTCTAATTCTTTGAGTATTTTGAAGAGTTCTTTAGTATTGGATTCCGCTTGTGTAATCCTTTTGTTATAGGAGTCTTTTTTGGCTAGGAGTATGGCTTCTTTGTAGCTAGAGGATACTAGGGTTAGTTCAAATTTGTTCGGTGCTGTGGGATGTTTTTTCCAAAGTGCCTCAGCGGTTCTTTTGGCTTTACGTAGTTCTCTTAACTGAGGCGTGAACCATGTGTTAAGGTGACGCTGTGGTTTCGGTTTCCGCAGTTTTAGCGGGGCAATGGAATCCAGAGCTTTAAGTATAGCCTGGTTGTAGGTGTCCACTAGAGCTGTAGGGTCTGCATCTGAATCAATGTTATTCAATATGGGGAGTAGTATAGGTAGGAGTTTGTCGGGAGTAATGTCTTTCTTATTTCTCGTGCGGATGGCAGGGGCGATGGTGGGCGCTGAGTGAGTAGTGTTAGCTTTGATAGCAAAGGTTAGTTTGTGGTGGTCTGACCAGATGCATGGGTCATTGGATAGGAGGTCAATAGAGCAGTTGATGTGTGAGAGCCAGTATAGAGTTCTACCTTTAATATGGGTAGATTCGTGGATGATGTGCGTGTGACCCAAATCAGATAATGAATTGGCTAAGTCAAGGGCATTGGTGTCTTTAGGATCATTGAGACCGAGGTTAAAGTCCCCAAGTAGGATGGTTTGCGAGTTAGGTTTGGTGTTTATGGATATAAGTGATGCAATGTCCTCTGTGAAAGAGGCGATGGGTCCTGGTGGTCGATAAATGAGGTGCACGGTGGCCGTGTGGTTGGGTGAGAGGGGTAGCTTAATTGACAAGGATTCGGCAGACGGGATTTGCGCATCTTGGATGATTTTGATGTCGAAGGTATTTCTGTATATGAAGGCAAGTCCGCCTCCCTTTGTTTGAGTGGTGTTTCTGTCAGATCTTATGATGGCATAATCATTAGGTATTGCGAGGGCAAGAGATGGGCCGGATGCGGCATTGAGCCAGGTTTCAGTGACTGCGAGGACATCAAGGTTTTCATAGGTTATAAAGTCAGCAATGTCGAGAGCATGGGCAGGAAGAGACCTGGCATTCACTAGTGCTGCTTTGATGAGTTTGTCTTTTTTGAAGTTTTTTTCAAATGTTGGCGGTGGATTGTGGGCTAGATTGTTGATGTCAAAGGGGGGAGCAGCATGATTATGGGCAAGATGCGAGTGTTTTATGGTACGGGCTCTTAGTCTGGAGTTCCTGCTTAAGATACTAGGGTGGTGAGAGTACTGGGAGGTAGGTGGACAGGTTCGAATGTTCAGACTGGTATTTCTCTTCAGTGAGCTAGAATGGTACGAGCCTGGGTGGGTGGGTGGTCTAGTTCTGGAGTTCAGTCTAGAATTTCTGATGGTGATAGTACAGGGTTGGTTGGGTGTTGGTTTGGAGGCAAAGTGTCGTATCCAGAGTGCTGGATCATCCAAGTATAGATTTGCGGGTGTCATGGTGCTAGGCCTCAGGGAGGAGGTGGTGAGTGCCATGCCTAATCTAGTGGGTGTGTAATGTTTAGAGTGTAGGTCAGGCTGGCTGGACCAATAACTACTGTAAGTGTACAGTAGGTGTATGAGCGTTGATAGGTACCAATACATGATGTTTAAGGTGATACTGGTACACAAGATGACGGGGGTGGTCTATTAGCGAACAGAGGCACAGCATAAATTGATTGAATTTAATTGAGGAGTAGCTATGCAGGGCATCAAAACAGACAACGTAGTCTGTGGGCGGCCGAGTGACCAAGGCACAACAACTGTAAATGAGGTCGACCAAGAGGCACAACACACTGGTAAATGTGGTCAAATAGGCGACCAAAAAGGCACAACACAATGGTAAATGTGGTCTGATAGGCGACCAAAAGGCACTACACAATGTGGTCTGCTATTGACCGTAAGGCACAACACAGTCTCAATGTGGTCTGCTATTGACCATAAGGCACAACACAGTCTCAATGTGGTCTGCTATTGACCATAAGGCACAACACAGTCTCAATGTGGTCTGCTATTGACCATAAGGCACAACACAGTCTCAATGTGGTCTGCTATTGACCATAAGGCACAACACAAAATCAACTGTGGTCAGGGGCGACCATAAGGCACAACACAGTATAAATGAGGTCTTCTATTGATCATAAGGCATAGCACAGACAGTGGTCAATAAGTATTTATAAGCCAAACAGGTGTTGGGCTCTATAGATAGACCCGCAAAGGAAACAGTGTAGAAGATTGAGAGGTATATTGTACGACTTAGCAACCAGGACAGGTGGGCTGCAAACTCTAGCTAGAGCGCCTAGAGTCAGAATGTAACACTGTAAGACTGGTTTACTTACATGGCCTGGTGGATATGAAGAAATTTGAAAGCATTGGCACATCAGTGATGCCTTGTTGGCTGACAATGTTTCAAGACGGGTAGGGAGTGTTCCGTGCCTTCATTTGCCAGAGTTAAAGGGCAGCATCTGTGGCCCAGGCCCACAGTGCTATGAACAGGCGCAGGAACAGGCCTTTGTATGGCCTTCGGACTGGCCGCCGGCGGATCCAGCTGATGGAGTTCAGCAATTGCTGCTCACGCAGAGCCACACAGGGAGGCCCTGAGGGATGACCATAAATCCCTCCGATCTACTCTGGGTGTGCTCTTGATGTCCCAGAGGCAGTGGACAGAGGAGAGGTTGGAACAGCGTGAGAATACCATCTCGGCTGAGCTACATGCTTGCTGGGAGGTGTTCCAGATGTCATCCCAGGCCATGCAGGAAGAACTCTGTGTCACACGTGCTACCTTGCAAGAGGAAGCACGTGTATTACGCGAGGTTCTGCATGCTGACCTACGTGTCATCGCCGCACAGAACCAGACTCACCGGTCCCGCAGACTTGCTGCTGACAAGGGGCAAGCTGCGATAGGCGTCATCAGGGTACTGTGTCACGTCCACCTTTTGAGTCAGAGGGTGAGGAGGACGACGACTTTTCTCCCACACAGGCCGGGCCGTGCAGGCGTTGAGCCCATGGAGGTTTCTTTTTATCTCGATATCATCGCATGTGGGTGTTTAGGTGCACCCTGTACCTCCCCCTCCTGGATGCCTCCCCCCTGGTCGTATGTGGCCATTTTTGATTTTTATAGTTAGTTTAATTAGTTAATATACTTTAAAATTGCTTGTCTATTGTTCATTTATGTGATGGTGTGGTGCTTTGTGGCTTTTGAAAGCATCCACTGTCTGTTCCAGCTGGGTCCTTCAAGCCTGTCTCGTGTATGTGTTTGCAGCTTGGGGTCCTGACTCACATATGCCACTCATGCTTCCCCTATCGATGGGCTCGCAAGGATGGTTCGGTGTTACAACCATTTACACAAGGGCATTGGACTTTCGTCATATCTTGGGCTGTCTGCTGCTGAACTAATTGTGTTAAAACCCCTAGTTTGCATTTTGTATGCTTTCTCCACAGCATGTATGCAATCAATGTTGGTTAATATATTATTGATATGTCCATATATTGATGTTGATGTATGTTCTTTTCTTGCCTGTATATGTGCTTGATGCACCTCATGCTGTAGACAGTAGCCTGCACCCTTTGGCTGTCAAAGTCACACTGATGGTGGGAGGAGGTCGGATATAGGTCTCAGACATGGCCCAGTGACAACCAGCATGAAGACACACACACGGGAAAATGTCCAGCCTTATTAAAAGCTTTTATGCCCTTTCTGCAGGAAATTGAGCCTCCAGACAGCCTTTCCCAGCAGACACAGGGCCAAGAACTACAAAAACCTGGCCATGTTGGGTGATGCACACGTGCGCATGCATGCACAAGCAGAAGCACAGGGCTTGTGCTCAGACATCCGACAGAAGCAGATGTGTTTCCAGGAGCTCCAAGCAAGGTGAGCAGCACGAGGGGCCACACCCCAGACGACCTTCCTCAAGACCCCTCACACATGCATGCTAAGTAGCGCCAGTGCTGGGGAGCTTGGACAGGCATTGGGGACGATGCGCACAGTACAGCTAAGCCACGTTGAGAACCAAATGGCAAGTAGCTTTCAAAGTTGTCAGGGGCACACACAGGGGGAATTGCCCACATTCTCGAGTCCCCCCTGCTCCATAGAAGCTAAATTATTAGAGCAGTAGCGTTCCTAGCCAGAAACGTATTCAGCGCATGGGGGCACCCAGCAACGCACAGACTCGAGTGCAGTGCATATCATTTGCATATGCAAATTGCCACATGCGCTACCTATGGAAATTTGTGGCTGCCAGAACACGACTTGTACTGAAGTCGCACCTCGCCACATGCATCTAGCAGCTCACCAAAGGACCATTGTATCATGTGTGATCCTTGACACATTGCTCTTCCATTTACCGCAGGGCCACATGCGGCTGCCTTACTGCATTGATAGTGTATGACCCATCATGGGGGCAGGCAAAAGTATACCAACAAAGCAGCAGACAAGAGTGTTTCTTTGGGGAGGGGTCACTATGTTTGAGGCATGAATGGTGTTGTGTGTGTGGTGAAAACACACACAGAATAGTAACTCACACTCTCTTTGTAGCATTGAACTAATCGTGTTACGGGACCTGAGAGCGCACAGTCAGGAGGCCAGCACTCACCCCAGAGATAAGTCTCTCTTTGGCTTGCATTTGACCCATTTTGTACAATGTGCATGAAGAACATGGTTTCCAAGATTGAGTATGTGTTATTGTCAGTAGTTGTATTTTGTCTTTGGCCTGCTTTCCCTTGCCCATCTACCTCCCCTTTCCTGTCCCTCTTTCCGGTTATCCTGAATACCAATGCCTATCCAAAGAACAGATCCCTAACCCTCTTTACCCACCGGGGTCTCGGAGGCCTGTGTAAGTTTTACCTTGCCAGCGCCCAGACCGCGGTGGGGGTGGTTGATTTGTGCCACTCCTGCGCCTGGAGACCGGAGCTGTGACACTACCCATCAGTTGTTGCATCCTCATTGATTATTGTGTACTGAAAATGCTACCCATCCTGTTGAACCATTGTTGAACTGTGCTACCTGGGTTGTACTTCTATCATTCAGCTTGGACTTGTACTTGGCAATTTTCAGCGACTACTATTCATCTACTGGAGACTCTTCCAGGGTTTTTTTTGTGACTACAGGCTTCTTCCCTGGTTTTGTGGTTTGGCTCCTTGGAGTTCTCTGCAATTTGGTATTTTTACCAGCCAAGGTAAAATTGTGGGGTACTATGTGCATGATGTGTTCTGCTGGTCAATGGCTGTTCCTGTGTTGTGTGTACTTTTCAGGTGTGAGGGGATTATTGTGGTTTGACATGCTGGGGTGTACACATGGGCAATGTTCACATGTGATGTGTACAGGACACTGAGGGTCACTTGATTTCACATTCATGTATTGAGTGCATGTCCCTACTGACACACACACTTACACAATGCTCCACCACACATACAACCACCCTTCCATGCCCACACGTGCACACAGATTGCTTTCTCTGGCATACTGTGTCCCTCCAGCGCATGATCATTTACCTTTTGGGGATCGTGTACATGCGTCAGTAGGTTATGTTTGTTGCTTGTCCTTTTTATATGATGCTCAAGGTTCATCTCCAACGCAATGGCTGCTCACTGTGCTGTGTGCTGAGCAGTTTGTTGCAGGAGACACACACAGCACACAGGTTAGGGATTAGTGAATTTGGCTTGGCCAATGTGCATGACAACAGGCATTCAGTGTTTTGTTGATGGTACAACTGCTGGCATGCATTTGTGTATGACTTTGTATGAGTGGGAGGTTGTTGGTTGGTCATTTCATCTGATTCCATGTCAGGTGTGATTGTCTTGGGCCTCTTTCCATTTATCACATGTCACATTGTATCTTATTGGTCATGTGTTGGGTTTTGTATGTTGCATGCCATGCCATGGTGTGGCTGACAAGGGTGATGTGGGTTGGGAGGGTTTGGGTGACATACCAGTGATTGTCATGGCCTGTATTACAGGGGGTGGTGTAATACACACCTTGCAAGTGTTCCTTTTGGTCACTCAGGATTGGTTATGTTTAAATAGCTAGGGATGCACACAATGTAGCACTTCGGTGGCAACATTCTCAGGGTGGTAAGGTTGTGACAGTTGACTGTCTCTTTGTCATCATTGATTGTCACCTGGTATGTGTCTGGCCTGTGTGCACTCTGCAGGGGTGGTAGTTTAGGTGAAAAATGTGGACACAAGCTGGGTCGGGCTGCTGCGCCACGTGCCATTTCCCCTCCCATGGGCAGCACCTGTGGTTGGGGATGTGGGGGCACCACCATGTCCACCGGTACATCCTGCCATGTTGCAACATTGTGCAGGACACATGCTGTCACAATGTTCCTGCACACTCCTGGGGGTGCATATAGTAGCTGCCTGCCAGAGCGGTCAAGGGAGCGGAAGCATGACTTGAGCACTCCGAATGTGTGCTCCACTATGCCCCTGGTTGCAATATGGGCAGCGTTGTATCTTACCTGGGGTGGTGTGCTGGGGTTCCGTATTGGCGTCATCGTGTAGTTGCTCAGAGGGTAGGCACTGTCCCCTGGGGAGGTGATAATTGTTGTGATTAGTTGGGTTTGTGTATTTGTCTGTGTGTGACGTGCATGTATGTGCACAGGTATTTGTACTCACCTAGGAGCCATGTGTCGCCATGCTTCCCAGCTTCCAGGGCCCAGCTCAGGGCAGACATTCTGTATATGAAACTGTCATGGGTAGACCCAGGATAGTTTGCATAGACAGAGGTGATGATTCCCTTGGCATCGCATACAATCCCATGCCAGTGCTTGCACTTTTGATAGATGTGCTCAGTGGCCCTAGGTGGACGTAGGGCCACATGGGTGCAATCTATGGCACCGAGCACTTTGGGGAAGTGTGCCACCCTGTAAATGTCCTGGACCACGGCCTGCCTTTCTGCTGGTGTTCTGGGCATGTATATGTGCTGCGGAATGAGGGGCATGCAGTCATTTTGCCAACAACTGGTGTAGGCAGCATGACTGCTTAGCCTGTGAGACACCCCCAACTATGGCAGTTGTCCTCTGAAATGACCCAGTGGCCAAGATATGCAGGGCATTGAGCTTCTTCTCCAAGGGGCTCAATGCTTGGGAGCACAGGGTGAGTGATGTAAGGTCATCTCCCCACTCCCTGACCAGGTCTAGTATGATACGAGGTGGAAAACTATACCTGCCATAGAACTGGTCACCAGGCATCCCAAAAAGGCTGGTCCGGGGCAAAAAAATGCAGGGCCTGGCTATTCTCCTCCTCCTGCAGTGTCCCACGATCAGTGCTGCGACGAATGGGGCATTCATCGTAGCTGTATATATGTGTTTGTTGTTTGCGCGCACTTTTATACTGCGCTGGGACACGTTCGCCTGCCTTCGTGTGGCGGACGTGTTGACCACTGTGCTCGTCTTTTGGCATGCGCAGGTTTCCCGTATTTGATTCCATGAATACGTGTAGTTCGCCTGCATGTGGGCGTTCCGTGTATTTCCCAGCAGTACTTCCCCAGTTACGCCCTCATTTTCACACGTTGTTCCCCATTCCGCGTGTTCAGCCCTGTGTTCTGCCCCCATTTGGTGTGTGTGCTACACGTTGTGCGATTTAGCTGTGCGCGTCCGCGCATGGCGTTTGGGATGTTGCAATGACGTGTGCACCTGTTGCGCCACCCGCGGATTTGGCGCATGTGCCATGGTGAACACGTGTAGGGCCTTCAATGAATGACGCATGCGCTTGCTTTTTCACGGTTGAGCCAGCTTTTGCCACATTTTTTTTGGCGCACATATGTTCCATGAATCGGCCCCAAAGTCTCTATATTTAGGACAACCTCTGAATTTGTTTCATTCCCATCGTCCATCTCAGAAATGTTGGTAAAACGTGACAGACAATCAGCAGCACAATTTCCTACGCCTGGTACATATCGGAGCGTGCAATTATACTCCTGCAAGAGTATCACCCATCTTCTTATACGATTGGACACATTACCCAATCCTTTGTTCATGATGACATGGATTAACGGCTTGTGATCAGTGCGCAATTCCACCTCTACTACCCAAATGAAATTCCTGAACTTTTCTGCTAACCACTTGATGGCTAATGTCTCTTTTTCTATGGCAGCATACGATTTCTCTGCACCCTTCAATAGTCTGGATGCAAAGGCAATCAAAACCTCCTTCCCATCAACCTCTTGAGTGAAAACCGATCCAAGGCTTAAATTACTGGCCTCCGTAGTGATTATAGTTTTCTTGCCACATCTGAAATTCTTCAATGATGGCACTCTGCTCAGTTCCAACTTGATCAATTTGAATTCTTCTTCACGATTAACATCTCATTCGAACATTTTCTTTTTTAAGAGTTCACAAAGTGGGATAGTGTGGAGGGCAAAATCCTGTATGAACTTCGAATAGTATTCTGCCATCCCAATGAAGGTACGTACTTCCTCCTTAGATTTGGGCCTTGGCATGTTCTTTATAGTATCAGCTAACTGCTTCTTTGGTCGTATGCATTTCAGCTGAAATTGTATGACCCAAGTGTTCAATTTCACAACGGTTGATGTTGCATTTTTCTCTACTCAGAGTCATGCCCACCTCATACAACTTCTTGCAAACATATTGTAGTCTTTCATCATGTAATTTCTGATCAACGGCATGTACTAAAATGTCATCTTGAAAGCAAATAATGCCTTGATCCCCTTCGAAAAAAGATTGTGCATAATCTTTTGAAAAACAGAGGCAGCAGATATTACCCCGAAGGTAGTCTTTTATATTGGTACAATCCAACTGGTCTAATAAACGCTGTCATCCTTCTAGAGTCTTTGTGTAATTTCATCTGGTTGTATGCTGAAGTTAGATCGAGAGTGGAAAAGTATCTTGAAGGACCTATAGTGGACACAATTTTTTTAATGTTAGGAAGTGGGTGCCTGTCAGGAACCACACACTTGTTGAGTTCCCGCATGTCCACACATATTCTTAATTTCCCAGATTTCTTCCTAAGGCCGACTAACGGTGAAACCCACTCACTAGCATCTATACCTTCTATGATACCCTGAACTTCCAAAATTTTGATTTCTCTCCTTACTTCTTCCCTCATGGATAGTGCAATGTTGCATAATTTTTGTGCCACAGGGGTATGTCCTGGTTTCATTTTGATTTCATGTGCAAACCCGCAAAGACATCCAATTTCATTCCTGAAGACACCTTTCATTACTTCATCAATATCTTTGGTCTTCATGCTTTTCTCAGGTGTCATTGTGTTGTTTTCAATATATAATACTGATTCACTAGCACTGGTATCTACCTTCACTTTGAGTTTGCTTTGATGGGTCCAACTCAGTAAAGGTGTTCTTCCGCTTTCGTGATGTATATTTTTCCATTCGCTTTTCTATACTTGAATCTTAGTGTGCCCCAGAACCACCCGATGATATCTATTTTAACTCCTCCATAGTCTCTAGGCATTATATCTGGCTCATGTAAGTATTCATGTTTATTCCTGTTCCGCAGGTTCTGTGGTACGACTGTGTATTTGGCGCCAGAATCAATCATCATGTGCATGTTAACTCCATCGACACACACTGTGACCTTGGGCCTTTCCATTTCTTCCTCGTTCTCTTCGTCCGTTATGACAAATACACATTCCTCTTCATCTTCATCACTATAGTTATCATCACCTATCCAATTCGTCGAAGTATTTTGTGCTCTACAACATCTGGCATAATGTCCCTTGCCTTTGCATTTGCCACAAATAATTTTGAGAGCAGGACACTCCGGGTTGTATGCCCAATGATCTGTACCATCACATCTGAAACACTTGCCAGTGTTCCTCCTCCTTGGGCTGTTTGTTTGCTTGTGTGGACTTTTCCTTCTCACATTTACATATTGTATTTTGGAAGGCCCTCTGTTTCTCCTGTCTTCATTTCGTGGTGGTCTGCGAGTCCTCTCCGGCCTGCCTCTCCCACGTGTTATTTAAGTCACTTGAGCTATGGATTCATTATTCCTATTTGTATTCGTCATTGTGATATTACTTTTCGGGATTTCATGTTTGATTTCAACAGTCTGTATTCTGTTTTCCAATTCTTTAACACATCTCTCAGTGTGTTCAACCTCCTTGGCTACGCATAGGATGGTGTCCAAAGGTGGGTCATCTTCGGCCCATAACCTTTCTCTCACTTTACTACTTCTGCACTCCAACATGAACTGGTCCCTCAGCCTCTCGTCTAACTGTGCATTAAAATTACATGTTTTAGCTAATTTCCTCAATTCAGTTATGTATTGTTCGACACTTTCCCCCTCTTCGTGCACTCTTTTCCCAAATTTATAACGTTCTAGGATTGTGCTTATCTTCTTTTCGTAGTTTTTGCTCTTTTTCCTTAGAGAGCGTTCATATTCATTTAATTCGTTATCTTCATCCGGAGTTAATTCAGGCAAATCTTCAAACTTTTCCTGCACAGCCGGGACCAGGCAGTGTAATAATAACGACTTTCTTTTCTCTATGCTGCAATTTTAACCACATACAACACCTGCATAATGTTCAAAGGACTTGATCCATC
This sequence comes from Ambystoma mexicanum, assembly GCF_040938575.1. Lineage (NCBI taxonomy): Eukaryota > Metazoa > Chordata > Amphibia > Caudata > Ambystomatidae > Ambystoma > Ambystoma mexicanum. The sequence continues at coordinate 628,307,584 of NC_090930.1, forward strand.
TCTTCCATGGCGTAGCCGGCTCTCCAACTTCCTGCAGGAAGAACATGGGTGGAGGCACACTATTGAAAGACATTGTTGGAGGTGTATGGATTCCTATTTGATAACAGAAATTGAGAATTGAACACAAGTGATTGTGGAAATACTCCTATGCCAGTGAGAAAAAGAACATTTGCTTTATATCGATTCACAGCACAGTGGTATTGCTCCTTCATTTTCTGAATTTCTGCATAGTAGTATTATTGATTTTTGCCGCTGCATAGACAGGTGTAGTATTCAGTCTGCTGTGCTGTCTCTTTAAGCTGTAGTGAGAGCAATCGTGAGTCATTTAGGTTGATCTGACCACACAATACAATTGTAGTAGTTCCATATGTATATAATATTCTCACTTAGACTTCTTCAGGTTTATTATTTGTCTCCTTTGTTAGTCACCCGTCACCTCTTTTGTCGGCTAAAGTCCATTCTAGTTAGCCTTTTTCTCCTACACGCCGTCTGCAGGCAGCGTGGATCTCATATACCATGTACTACCGTAGCACGTATGAAAAGGCAATGTGGGAAGGACGGCCGGATATAGTATGAGGAAAACACAGTCAGGTGGAGGATGGAAGTGAAGGGGTTTTGGGCAGGGCGCGCAGGTGGCAGGTTTCAGAGAGACTTACTTGTTGCGTCGGGCACTGCAAAGTTTGTGTGAACTTAGCGGCAAAGGCAGGCCGAAGTTATATTTTCTGGAAGGAGGGGCTGGATGCCGGCAGTGAGCGGAGAGGCAGCAGCAGGGCCCGCGTTTCTGCAGGGGCCGCTACGATGCTCCGAAGCGAGTTGAATATGAGGAGGCGGTGGGGCTCAAGACTAATCCTCGTCGCCACTTGTAGTGGGTGAGGTGAGGAAATAAAGAGATATGTTTAGCCTTATTTCTGCTTTTATTGGTAATTATATATTACATAAGTATGTGGGTAATGAAAAGATAGGCACCACATAGAGCCCCACCGACAGGCAGCTCCAATGTATCAGTTGTCCTTTGAATAGTGTTCGTGTTCTCTCTTACGCTGCAAACACGTCTCCCGCATTCCAGGAGTTGGTGCATCGACGAGCTGGATTTCGTGTTGAGGTCTCTTGTCGATTGGAAAGGAACTGTATAATACTGCACATTTGACAACCTTTTCCCATTCACCAAATCTTTGACACCCTTTTCCATTATCTTCTGCGTCCTCACCATCACCCGCAATTTTGTCATCTTTATACACATGGTCATTTGGGTGCACTCGCTCTATGTGGTTTTACCACACACACCCTCTCCATGTTCCAGATCCTTCCATCCTCGACTTTCACTGCATGTCTAAAAACGTCAACCACACCTACAGGTTTTGACCACTTGCATGGTCCATCCCTAAAACAGGGGGAAGTTTAATCCTTACTAACCCTACCATTGTTGGAGATGCACCTTTTTTTATACCACCTAGGCTAGGGAACTGTCATGAGCTCGCTTGTTTTTTAACTGCATGTTCCTAATATTCTCACATGCATCCCCAAAATCTTTCCTTAAAACAGTTACTCTTTCCATCCAAGATGGGCTTAATTTAGTGTTTGCTTTGCGACCTCTACTCAATTCAAATGGGGACAATCAATGAAAAAACTTAGTTAAGAGGACGTTATGGTTAAGTTGCACTAATAAAAACCTATGAAATTCTATGAAAAAACGTTGTTAAAGGGACTTTATTATTAAGTTGCACTGATACAAACCTATGAAATTCGATGGAAAAACATTGTCACAGGGATGTTATGGTTACAGGTAAAACCAAAAAACCTCAGAAATTCACCAGTTATGGTAAACTAAGCAACCATAACTTGCGCCACCACCGTGCACTGCTAGGTCTAACACCCAGGACATCAAAGATGACATCACAAATGTCATTGATGACATCACGGATGACATCACACGTGAAATTAATTTTGATGAAATGTCCCTACAAGGGGTTGTGTTTATAATGTTGGTAACAAGATGTCAGGGGTGATTGTGTAATGTTAAACATGTAGTAACTAGCTAACAATTCAAGACTTACTACACACTTGTTCTCGTACAAACAATACATATGAAAACCCACAATGCATACAAATCAGAGGCACATACAGGGAAACTAAAGTAAGAAAGAAAGAAACAGCATCATCAGAAAATATGAATTGCATTAAAGTTTATCTTCATGTATACAAATGAATTGTGTATTTGGGGCCTGCCTATTGCCCCATGTATGTGCACCATGAGCTGAGACCAAACCCCAAGGAAAGTACTATAAGAACATATGACAAGGTTAATGTCTAGATATACAGAACCTCTTGAATTTTAATATTCTGGCTGACAGTGAACAAAACCACCTGGCCTAGATATTTCAGTGAACATAAATAAGTTGGCCAGATAAGTGATGTCATCAGTGATGTCATCAACGACATTTGTGATGTCATCTTTGATTTCTTGGGTGTTAGGCTTAGCAGTGTACGGTGGTGGCATGAGTTATGGTTGCTTAGCTTGCCATAACTGGGGAATTTATGAGGTTTTTTGGTTTTACCTGTAACCATAACATTCCTGTAACAATGTTTGTCCATTGAATGTTATAGGCTTTTATCAGTGCAACTTAATCATAATGTCCCTTTAACTAAGTTTTTTCATTGAATTTCATAGGTTTTTATTAGTGCAACTTAACCATAATGTCCCCCTAATTAAGTTTTTTCAATGAATATATATATAATACATAAACAATACATGTCTGTACAAAATTAAATGATTAATCAAAATAACATTTTTTAATTAAAAATTCAGTTTTTGATACAAAATGTAATTCATTTATCTCAGTCATAATAATCAAGTTTAAAAGAAAAACCTTAAAACCTGAATAAGACAGTTTTGAAACAAGAACTAAACAAAACTATAATTCAAGATTAAAACAGAACTTTAACAAATTAGTAACATGTCATAATTATATCATAGCAAAAGAAATTATAATCAATCAAAATGACCAATCAAGATGTATACGACGTAAGACATAAAAACATATTGGTACAAAATAAAACATTTATCAGCAGTATTAATCAAGAGTGATAACAAATTATAATTAGTTATACATGAAAACTATAATAATAATGATAATAATAATAATAATAATAATAATAATAATAATAATAATAATAATAATAATAATAATAATAATACTTATCATATAACATGAACGCAACAATTAAAACAAAACCCAAAGCAGCTACAATTCAGTTGTGCATGATATTTCGACTTCTGCAAAATGACATTAATTCTCATTATTGCTCATCTGATTTTATGTTATTCTCAAAAGTCCACGGTGCTCAAGGATAATCCAGTTCACATATGACATGTAAATTAGTGACCTGGTGATGGTTTAAGCACATTCTAGTGACATTGTCGTCTATTATTTTCATGGGAAACGTCACATATCTTTACTGGAATGGTTATTATCATGCCACACATATTGGGTAAACACCCTTTTAAGATTACTAATCAAACAGACCCTAAACATTCAAGAGCCATGCTTTAAGAAACAGGAGGTTTTGGGTCTGAATTGTCTGCATAGAAACACAGGGGAAACACTCATAGTTATCCTGCAAATGACTAAGAGATCCTCCATCCTGGAAAAGAGTATTACACGTATGGTAATAATAAAGCAAAGGCATATATGTACTGGTAACCCCTAAGAATCCCATACCATTCAGTCCATCTGTTGACAATAGTGGATTTTCCTATTTAAAGCTAAATTATCTATAGTCGCAAATTGCCTTTCGAATGGGCTTTTTAGAAAAGATGCAAGTTACTGAAGTTAATGCACCAGTAACTCTAAATGCCTAATATTTCCGACCCTCCTTCACTCATATCTTGTTTTATTGACTCTTAAAAGATCTATAAAGAGAAAATGACTAAATACAATAAATCAAGGTTATAGTAACAATCTAAATATGCCTAACAAATACCAATAGAAGGCTCCGATGGAGTAGCAACCTAAGTTGTTCTCTCTCAATGTGAAGCAATGTTTTATATGCTTTACAAAAGTACATGCTGCCAATATGTAAACATAATTCTGATTGTCTTTAAAGCATGGATCTAATTGGATTCCACTTGCCAGAACATGCAATGCATATTCCCTCTTGACGATGGTGGCAAACAATTTTGAATACCAAAACACTATGTGTGCTTGATTGGAAGTTTGACATTATTGGAACTATACTGCTCTGAGAAAGTTTGGATTTATATTACGTATAATGCATGTACATATTGCTGTATATTTAGATTATTACAGAGTCTGTATGGGTCAACCCACACGTGCGTGTGATCATATAGACCACTGTTGTTGACAAGCAACGTATCACCCTAAAGCGGTATTCTTTTGACATGTTATATTTACATGCATTTTTATATTGCAAAATCACAGAAAGAACATAAAACACATTTATGAAACCACATTGCTCAATAGGTTAACTAAAGTGATCTATCCCATGGATTGCATGAACTATTTTGGAAGATTTGGCACATAACTGCTGCTTATTTTGCATAGCTTTTGATGTGAGACAGCAGGACCGTTAAATGTACTGATGCAAGGTCTGAGTGCATGTCAAGTAAAGCTCAAGGTAATCATTGAACACAGGAAGCAAATAAGGCAATTTGTCTCTCCATAACAAGGGGACAAAATATATTTGATAAGACATTGATCCAAGAACACGAACATTTCCAAATATAACATACACTCTTGCTGGGCGTCATCCCCACCAGGAGGATTGTGTGGAACTTATTACCGGTCGAAACATGTGTTGGCATTTAGGCACTTTAGTAATTGGGATCTGACAACCTAATTATGAAGATTTTCTTTTTCTGGAACAGACATTTTTCTGGTCTCGGGAGGATAGCTCAGGGGAAGCGTGCTCGTCTTGGAAGCACGACGAAATGGAGCACCTCATGTTTGATCCTTGTGCCCACGCTTAGAAATCTCTCGGTATTAAGCACTTTATAAATAACCTATCATATCATAACATGGAATAAACACTCTCACGCATCTACAACATATGTTCCAGTCGTATTTATGGACCAATATTGAAATTGTTAGTCTCACATTATCAGTGGGATTTAACAATTGGCCACTGGGCCTTTAATATTTAGGGACAAGCGCTAGTCGGTGGTGCCTTATCGTTTACAGTTTTATATTCATCTGTGCTCATACACCTATTGGTACCTACTGGAGCAGCAGTCCACCTAGTACAACTCTCTTAGCACAGCGGAACCCAGTCTACCCAGCCTTTTCTGAGCATACACGTTTATGTTGCAATATCACTGACAGAACATAAAACACATTTGTGAAACCGCATTGCACAATAGTTTGACCATAGTGATCGCTCCCATCGATTGCATGAACTATTTTGGAAAACTAGGCACATACCTTCCTTTTAGTCTGGGTAGCTATTGATGTGAAACAGCTATACAGGTCAATCGTACTGATGCAAGGTATCGCGCTCTGAAACACTTGTGTATGAGCGCGATAGAAATAAAATATCAATCAATCAAAAGGTGTGGGTGCATATAAAGTAAAGCCCAATGCATGGCCACCATACTTGACACTTTAAGGTGTTGGTTACTAAACCTGGGGAAGAATTTGTTTTTGTCATCCAACTTAGTCTTTACATTAGATTTACTAGTAGCTAGCAACATTCCGTTTTGACCAAAAGAGACAGGCAGTGCCTAGAATCCGCCTTGAACAGAGTTTGTGAGGGAAACGTATTGGAATTGCTTCTATCTTGCAATCAATTGACAGCCTGCTAGCTGTTTCTTTAAAATGATTATCTTTTGAACGATTTATTGTATTATTTAGAAACTCACTGTATGCATTGCTACTTACATGTTAATGACTAGGTACAATTGTATTGTGCGCAATTACATTTTTTAATGTAGCTTTTCGGAAACCGGTGGTAAACAAAGATCATTGTCTATAGGGATAACCGGATTAGATAAATAAACAGTCCTGGCTTTAACTCAAGCTTAGTAATTCATTAGCTCTATTCTCATTCAGATACATATCATAGTTCTTCATTCATGGAATGTGACTCTAAGTATTAAAAGGAATTTAATCTACCTCCATCACAGTACAGCATGGTAAATAAAATGTGAGAAACTATCAGCCCTGGCATGCTCCTTCGCCCATCAACCCAGGAAGAGGTGGGTATACGGGATGTTAAGCCTTGGCTCCAATGTAGTAATTGGTCCCTACTTTAAAAGGAAATGCTTGTAATATCATGGATGTCACTATCAGAGTTCTTGCATCTGAGGACTAGGCAGGCTTTTCTCATTTATATACAAAATGAGACATATCAAGTCTGGGCAATTGATGTTGAATAGCTTTGTACGACTGTTTTAAAATCTTTAGTAAAATTCTACTTAAAAGAAGAAGTGAATACACACAAGAAAATCATATCCTTTTCCAGTCAAACCAGTTCAAGTGGGTTTTGTAAAGAATGTTGGCATTCATCATCATCTATGAATACATTTCAGTCTATTGGTGGCTACGTTTCTGTTTGTCAAACATGAATCAATTTTGTGGCATAGTTAGTCCTTGGCACAGCTTTTGATTGTGTTGAACTAAAAAAAACTATGGTTATTGCTTGCCAACCTAGGTCTACCACAGGGGTATTTTAAAGTTTTTGGCAAAAATATGTGAAAACAATACATACTCTCTACAATACCTGTCTGATGGTTTGATTAGTGAGTCATTTGCTATTCAATGAGATATCAGACAAGTCTGTGATCTGGTCCACATTTTATTTAACCTGTTTAATATTGACCTATATACGGGGGGCGTTGTTGTGCGGCTTGCAACATGGCCGCTGCCTGAAAGGCTCTGGCAACAGCACCATCATCCCACTGAAAATCCTCCGCTCCATGGACCTGCTCACCCTCCGGAGCCTCGCAGGCATAAAAATGAAACTCAGGGGCATCGTTTGAACCTAAAATCGTCCTTGGCTGTATACCAGAAGAATGGAACGAGACGGAACGATACGCGTCCTACTGTGGCTTTGTCATGGTCGTTGGAGAAGAGGTGGTGGAGGGGCGGTCCCACTGCGCCTAAGATTGAGCGGTTACACCCCACGGCAACAAAGACCGCTCTCAATTAGACCACTTACTTGCAAGTACCTGAGTGTCAATGCTGAAGATCCTGTGAGCGAGCGAAACCTCCCAAGCTCCAGCTCAGAGAGGGATCGGCTGGTGCGGCCTGTGCGAGTTGCACCACACACAGGGACTCAGCCAGCAGTGCACTGTTGAGCATACTACCTGGAAACTCTGGTGAACGAGTCACCCCTCCAACAAAGACTTGAGACTGCAACCTCACCACTCCTCATATAGGCACATACCACCACGTTGAAACGCAACCAGGTGCTTTTCCTCGCTGCCAGGCCCGAACACTGCAGACTACCACGTCACTCCTGTTCTCAGAGGGTGACCCTTGGAAGCGGCCCATGCGGTGCGGGGGCCGCCATAAGAAGAATATTGTGCACCGCCTGATCCTCTGGCCCAGAAGGGGTCGCATACATGCCCCACCGCTCTGGTTGAGAGGCCACCACTTTCCTTTGGCACCCGGACTGACGGGGACCGAAGGGAGTCTGCGGGGGACTGCCCCCAGCGAACACTTTGTGAATACAATAGGCACTACCTGGCAAATTCCTCTCCCAGACCCAGGCCCCGCTAGTAACTCCTACAGAATACTCTACAGAGGGAACAAGATCAGTTATTCAGATAGACACTAGTCATTGCTACACTGGAGCCAGCGCACCATATGAGACACTCCGCACAGCACTGGGATCCAACCTTGTACTGAGTTTCACAACATCAGCCCAGAACCGAGGAGCAGCTGGTGAGTGGCTAACACTAGATGAACGCTGCGGTAAGAACCTTCCCCCACCACAGAGCCCACAGTGGGGGGCCCACTTATTACACCCTGCACCTAGATATGCCAGGACCCAGCCTCCCGCATCACTCAGCCAGAATCACCAGTGTAGTTTGCCACACTGCTGATCACTGGTGTGAGCGTCCACCCACTGATCCCCCAGAGCATGGAGGAAGGATCTACATTATATACCAAAAGGTGGTGTGGTCTCTGAGCCTGGCTTCCTGAATATGCACGGCTACCTACCCAGAGCGGTAGGGGGTCCAGCCAAGGGGAAACCCCATACTAAGAGATACCTGTAATCGGACTGCCTCTGTGACCTGACCACCAGACCCCGGATCTCACTGTGAAACAACACCTTTCCTGCTATAATCAGAAGTCTAAGGATAGCCGACCCTGACAAAAGACATAACCACAGATGAGAGAAACAATGCACATGTGGATTACTGTCTAATTCAACAGGTCTGGCCGCTTTCGGCCACCAAGGGGCGGCTACACAACTCCCCCAAGCCAGTCAACATAAATAGGTGAGGAGACATAATCAGTGATTTACAGACGTTGGGGGCGCCCAGGCAGACCTGCCACATCCTTGACAAAGGCACTATGGCTGGCAGCTCAACCGTGTGCTCCATCATTCCCAACTGCATCACTAAGCGATACTGTGCTATAGCCTTTGGGGTGACAGGCGCAGCACTAGTGGAATTATACGTGGCACAATACAAATTATCCTGGGTCACCCCAGATTCTGCTAACATTGAAATAATCCTGCTAAACCAGACAAACATTGTCCAGCGGTCAAATGGCCCAGCGCCTTGATACAGACACTACGGGTGGTTACAATCTGATGATCGGGACGCTCAGGTGAACCGTATAGTCCCAAGCGGCCTGCAAATCCGGGACACAGATCGGTGCAGATTGCTCAAGACAACCCATACTTTGTAATGCACCACATTGCTGCGTGTTGCGGCTGCTGCGCTGGCACCTCTGGGGCTTGAACAGCGCTGCCACTGAGACGAACCTCCCCATGGACAGCAATACCATAGTTAACCCCAAGAAGCCGGCCAGGATGGACCAGTTCGCACACCCTGACCAGCCCCAGCTACCGCCAACATCCTCCCCAAGCCAACCACCATCCCAGATAGATGTTGCCTCCCTGAACCACTTTGCTGGCCCTGAAGAGCAGCACAGACAATTTGGGCATGAAGATAGATTTCTTGACATGCAAAGTTGACATCTCCGCTATACAGATCGACAAATTGTGCGAACACATGACAGAAGCAGAACCGCGGATAGGGGAGGGCGAAGATAAAGTAACTACCCTACAGTCGTAAATGGTGGATCTGCAACAAGGTGTTAAGAAAGTAATAGCCAAAAATGAGGACTTGGAAGGACGTTCCAGACGAAAACATGTACAGATTCTTGGCATACCGGAGTCGACCGCAATCGACAATATGGAGAAATTCATAAAGACCCTACTGTTGGAGATCCTGGGCAACCCCCCACTAACACTGATGTTTATGGTGGAGAGAGCCCACCAGTCGTTAGCCATGAGCCACCCCCCGGGTGCCCCGGAATGCCCGATCATAGCCAAGATCTTCAGCTACAGGGACCGGGACATCACCCTCTGCTCCGCCAGAGAAAGGGGGGAGCTACGCTGGGGCTCCTCCACAATCTGTTTGTTCCCAGACTTGAGCCAAGGGGTGCAAGACCAGCGTGAAATGTTCCAAACAGCCAAAAACATCCTTCTCAAAAAAGGTATTAAATACACAATGCTATACCCTGCCAAACTCTGAGTACAGCATAATAGATCCACTGTCTTCTTTACCTCTCCGCAGGCTGTGGAGCGCTTCGCATCGAAACTTTCCAATCCCGGGGGCTCCCTAGGACACTCTCCGCCTCATTCCTGAACAACTACAACACCAAGATGTTCTCTGCTAAGCGATCCCAATTAAGGTATGATAGTGGCACTGGAAACCTTTGAGCAGGGCCCAGAGGTGAGACAAAATGGCCACTGCCAGTTGGAGCACCCTGGCCACCCTTAGTGCACCACTACCCGCAGCCACTGCGCTTCTGTTCTGTTAGTTTAATGGGCCCAGTTAGGGGTAGAGGGGAGGTATGGGAGCCGGGAGGTTATTGTTTCTGGCATGGGAGGGTCTGTGGCGGGGGGAGCCACAGTATTGGCTGATTTGTTTAATGTTATTGGTTATTAAGGTAACTACTAGATTTTTGATGACACGAACAACTCACAAAGATATAGCATACCCAACCAAGACAGATATCACAACACATGTTAACACTGTTCAAACCACAACATCAACTGCTAAGACTCCACAAGTAATATGGCTACGCCCATGATAGGTGGGAAACCTAGGGCGACACTGTCCATCCTGTCCTGGAATGTAAGGGGGCTTACCAATCAGAAGAAATCATGACTGATTGCAAACTATAGTAGAAACCACAGGGCTAACATATTATGTTTACAAGAGATGCACCTGGCCCGAGGTTCCCCTCTCCCTAGACTAGCGGGATGGGGCATTCATAGATATGATTCATCCTATTCTTCGCACTCCGGAGGAGTTGCTACCAATATCCATGGAACCCTACAATCTAGATTACATGAGCAGATTAAAGACGAAGAGGGGCAATAAATAATACTTGCGAGGGAGCTGTTTGGCACAAAACTCCTACTTATAAACATTTATGCACCCAACACAGACTCCCCAGAGTTCTTCCACCAATGCACCAAACACATTAATAAATTCCCAGGCTACGAGACTGTATGGGCCCACAACTTTAATCTGGCCCTTACGCTAGAGCTGGACAGGTATGCAATGGCACTACTAACCCTTCTGCAAGCAGTTAAGGCATGGTCCTCCATTTCCCAATACCATGACCTACACTATCTATGGCATAGCGGACATCCAGATGACAGGAGGGTCTGGGGAGGGGGTGAGCCACAGTATTGGATGTTTGTTTAATGTTATTGGTTATTAAGGTAACTACTAGATTTTTGATGACATCCACAACTCACAAAGATATAGCATACCCAACCAAGACAGATATCACAACACATGTTCACACTGTTCGAACCACGACATCAATTGCTAAGACTCCACAAGTAATATGGATACGCCCGTAATAGGTGGGAAACCTGGTGCGACACTGTCCATCCTGTCCTGGAATATAAGGGGGGTTACCAATCAGAAGAAATCATGACTGATTGCAAACTACAGGAGAAACCACAGGTCTAACATATTATGTTTACAAGAGATGCACCTAGCCCGAGGTGCCCCTCTCCCTAGATTAGTGGGATGGAGAATTCATATATATGATTCATCCTATTTTTTGCACTCCAGAGGAATTGCTAGCTATTCCCACGGAACCCTACAATACAGACTACATGAGCAGATTAAAGATGAGGAAGGGAGATACAGAATACTTGCGGGAAAGATTTTTGGCACGAAACTCCTACTTATAAACATATATGCACCCAACACAGACTCCCCAGAGTTCTTCCACCAATGCGCCAAACACATTCACAAGATCCCAGGCTAAGAGACTGTATGGGCCGGTGACTTTAATCTGGCCCTTACACTAGAGCTGGACAGGTCTGCAATGGCACAACTAACCCTCCCACAAGTACTAAGGCATGGTCCTCCATTTCCCAATACCACAACCTACACAGCGTATGGCATAACGAACATCCAGATGAGAGAGAGTACACATTTTTCTCCGGGGTGCACAGTAGCTCGTCCTATCCAGTCGTATTCGCCCTCGCGATGGAGCCATTGGTTTGCCATATCCGGGAACTGCACGCGCAACGAGGGATTTGCATACACTTACCACAGTATCTCTATATGCTGACAATATCCTTCTTCATGTCAAACATCCTTGTCAAAACTTAACTCAGATAACACAAGAAGTGGTTAGAATCAGAGAATTATTTGGGCTCAGGATTAACTGGGATAAGTCTGAGGTCCTCCCCTTAACCCCAGAAGTACAGCGGGCAGACGTGGGCAATAATTTCCGCTGGTGTCCCGAGGGGATACGTTACCTAGGCATCATAGTTTCCACTACATGGGATGACCTGTACAGAGACAACTATATTACACCATTGGAGACCTTAGAACAAAAGGTAGAAGCTTCAATACTACTCCCCATCTCTCAGGCGGCCGCTATAGCACTAGCAAAGATGGTAATACTCCCTAAACTACTGCACATCTTTAATAATGTACCAATATGGCCACCTGCGTGTTACTGGACCCGCATTAGGAGACTGATGACAAGACTGGTGTGGGCCGGTAAGCAACCCAGGATATCCTACGACACACTAGCATGCCCATATGAACTCAGGGGCTGGAGTACCCGGATATATACTTATATTACCTGGCTGCCCAGGTACAATATGTAGCCGAATGGAATCCCCTTAGCCCCGACTCTCGACATTCCCAGTTAGTGAAAACAGTCACCAACCTAGACGCTCTAATGGGCAATAGAGAAAAAACCCTGAAAGTGAGGTTCAATCCATAGCAGTAACTTGCAAAGCCTGGGAACGGAAAAATCAACTACTGGAGACTACCCGCTAATTTCTACCTGATCTACCAATATGCAACATAATAGGAATCCCACTCACATGCGAAAGATCCTTCAGAGAACATTTTCAGACTCTGGGAGTACAGACTCTAGGGGACCTGGTATAGGGTGGCCGATTTGTGCTTTGGGAGGAGCTAAGATCTAGGCACAAACATAATGCTGTGACTGTACTGCACTATTAGCGACTATGGGGTATTCTAAGGAACAAATCACCTGATTTCCCACAGGCCACATCCCCTCACCCAGTACAATGCTACGTGATCAAGCCTCTAGCCACCAGAAAGCTAGTGTCTACCATTTAAAGATTGGTTAGAAGTGGGAGAGGGGTGAAAAAACATACATACACATCGACTTGGGAGGCATCATTAGGGACACCACTGAGTGAGGATCAATAGAAACATGTCTGCATGAAAACCCGCTATATATCTCTAAACTGTTGATACAGACTGACATACTACAAATTCACAAATCAGGTTTATTATTCCCCTCTCAACCTGAGTATGTTCTTCCCTGAGAGACCTTCCACCTGTAAGAGATGCGGTACAGAACTAGCAGACTTTTATCATGTTGGTTGAAACTGCCCTCGAATTAAAACTTTTTGGGTAAACATAGAGGGGGCAATGTCCAAAATGCTATCCCCGACAAGGGTATACTCAACGGAACTCTGGCTACTGGCTTTAATTGAAGGAGGAACCTGCACCGAAAATAAATTGTTAGGCATGCCCTCTGTGATAGCCAGGTACCTAGTGGCAAGATCATGGGGGAAGTCCAACCCTGCACATTTCTGAGGTGGTTGGAGTGCATGAACTTATGTGAACAAAGGGAAACCATGTATGCCTCATCACTTCGGGTCACCAGCCGCCCGTTTGACTATTGGCCCCCCCTTCCGACAATATCAATTAGACAATGCCCAGGTAGCACAGTCTCCAGAGTCTACCCCAGGTCGCTGACAAAGGAGACAAAAGAATGGTGGCCCAGGCATGAGTTAATAGATGAAATAGAACACTATACCAGACATTCCGGCGTCCTCTCGGGGTAATATCTACAAAATTGAAAGAATAATGCATATCATTGGCAGCAGCTTTATGAGGCGGGAGTGAGGGTGGGGCGTGGAGACATGTTGGCGGCATTATGGGAATTGTTGGTCTATTGTTTCAAAAAAGAAAGTTTAAAACATGTTTTACCTATATACAGTATTCACTAAAAAAAAAACTTGCTAAGGGGACGTTATGGTTAAGTTGCGCTACTAAAAACCTGTCAAATTCCCTTAACAAAACTTTATAAATGTCACATTATGGTTCCAAGTAAAACCGAAAAACCCCTGAAATTCGCCAGTTATGGTATCCTAGGCAACCATAACTGCCCGGACCACTGTGCACTGCTAACACTAACACCCAGGACATCAAAGATGACATCACAAATGTAATTGATGACATCACTGATGACATCTCATGTGTGTTTACCTTACAGACAAGGGGTTGAGAATGAAAGTTTGGCAAAAAAGTATCAGGGGTTATCGGGACAGGTGAAATAAACTGTATACTTCATCACGCAATTTAGTGTTCTAAATAAAATTCCATTACAGTGTTCTTTCTAGTACAGGAACCTACTCATACAGAAATGTAGGTATAGGCTGCAGCATACACCACAAAGGTGCTATGTTTGTATTTTCCAAAGTTGTATAATAAAACGGTGAATGCTTCAGTATGAGACTTTACTGGTCTGTGAAACATGTACTAAGTTGCTAATAATTCATCACATACTGCATATTTCTAGTAATACCCACAAAACATAAGTGGAGTACAATTCATGCAAATATGAGGCTTATATGTGGAGAGAAAAGTAAGCAAACAGGAGGCAGTGTCATTAGCAACTGTGTATAATCTACATGATTGTATTCACGCACAAAAATGATAGCTGTGTTGCAAGCCTGTTTTTTCCCCTATATATGTACATCGTAAGATGGGATTGAAATGTAAGGAAATTGTTGTAAGAACATGTGAGAATAGCATTATCTATAAATGTAATACCTTTTGAAAGTTACGTTTCTGACTGTCAGTAAATAAAACCACCTTGCCTAGATATGGCAGTGAAGAGAAGCGAAGGGTCTACACACGTGATGTCATCAGTGATATCATCGATGACATTTGTGATGTCATCTTTGATGTCCTGGGTGTTAGTGTTAGCAGTGCACAGTGGTGCGAGCAGTTATGGTTGCCTAGGCTACCATAACTTGCTAATTTCAGGGGTTGTTCGGTTTTACTTGGAACCATAATGTGACGTTTATAAAGTTTTGTTAAGGGAATTTCACAGGTTTTTAGTAGCGCAACTTAACCATAACGTCCGCTTAACAAGGTATTTTTTTAGTGAATTTCACAGGTTTTTTCAAGGGGATCCTAATCATAACATTGCATTAAAAAGTTTTTTTGCTCAACATACACTATCATCATGTGTTCATGGGAGATAATTTGTATAATCTGCTTACTTTATATACATGTAACATAGAACATACAGAACCCCCTTACTATTCATATTTGAAAGGCATGGACTGAGCTCCTGTCTGCAGACAGGTGCGGACGAGACGAACAGTACCCAAACAGTCAGGGGGTATCTGAAATTGTACTAATGTCTTACACAAAAAATGTGCAACTTAGAAAAAGGACACACAAAGACATTATAAGTACTAGTAAATAAATAGGGAAACCTAAACGTCTGAAACAAAAACCATGCATTTAATGACCATGTGGAATGAAATGGATTAATCATAAAAAAAAATATTATGCTTCCAACGTAAACCTCACAGAAACTCTGCAGCCAGGACCAACAGTAGGCACACGCACCACAACGAACACAAATTACAAGAAAATAGTAAGTGAACTTCTTATATGTGTGTGTACTTTTTTTGCTATGAGGGACAGAAAAAATAATTTCGTTTTGTTATTTTGACACAGAAATGTGCAGTACTTTGGAGTGGCTCCGGGAGAATTTCCCACATGGGGAAATGTCCGAAGATAGCGAATATAATGGTACACAATGCTCTGCATATCCAAATTAATGGTGAGTATTGTTTGGTCATTTAACATATTTATATTTATTTTTAACAGACCAGGAAAAAAAAGAAGAAAAAAGGCCAATAAACAACACAGAGGAAGAAAGGCTGAACAGAATAGAACTGAAAATGGACACACTGAATGACAATTTTAATAGGTTACGGCAATTTGTGGAGGAATTTGTGAGAGGAAAAATATGTTATCACTGTCCCACCTGTACCTGCCCCCCTTCTCCATTTCCTAGTGAACCATCCCCAAACCTTCAAGGAGAAAATAGACGTTTTGATGAAACATCCATTCCTTCCTCCCCTCACAAATCTCCTGACAATCAACCTGTGTTGAACCCTAATTCCCCTATATTTGTGTCAGTATCTGCTCCCCCCAATATTTCTGTTGATTGAAGTGTGTATGCATTTTTAGAACGTTTTTGTATGTTTACTGTAGTCAAACTGTTTGAGGATTTTTTTTTTTTAAAAAGACTTAAAATGTTCGCAAACTGCGCGCTTGTTCGAGCTAGCCGTAAGCAAAAGAATATGGATGTTCTAACGCCAATACAGCTACCCGTACCAATGCCACCCAAGATGAAACTGATCTTAGAACGCACCATCTCTACAAGTTATGCGTAAATGAACAGAATGGGACGTCCTTAGGACTTTGTACTTCTCTGTACCACTCACAAATGAGATAAAACATGTTCCTAGAATACACCAGGAGGCAGGAATGTCTGTAAAAGAGCAAAGTGGTAGTGTCCTAAGGACACTGTAACCGTTCTTATCGTCCGCAGCCAAAATGGAAGCGTACGTAGAACAGGCGCGGTGGCCGGCATGTTCATAGTCAAACAAAATGGAGGTGTCCTAAGCACCCTGGACCTGTCTGTACAGTCATCAGATCATGTACGCATATGCGCAGTACACCCATAAGTACTGCGAACATCGCACCTGTTCCTAACTGTCCGTCTCACTTGTGTCGGTTTCAGGACCCAAACACTGTCCGTAGAACACTGACGCACATGCGCATGTTTGTTACTCTGCATTTTCTGTTCAGCAGGTAGGCATTTTCCGCGCGGATGGGTTCAGGACGTCATCATGTGACCGCACCCACGCTGAGCATGTGGACTAATTTGCGCAGTTTGTCTGCTTCCGCGACAAAAGAAGTTATACATACATATGAAAATATTTTACAGTATAAAATCACCATTTCACATGTCGCATGAAGTAGATCTACCTGAGAACGTGTCGTTTAGAATTTTTGCAGCGCTTCAGAGTGATCAATATGGTCACAAGGCGCACCCCTCGACCCCTATAAATGACCACACCCCCGAGCTCATCTTCATTGTGCTTCTGGCTATAGCTGTTAGAGGTGTGCAGCCTTTACTGCTGTAGCGACCATTAGGTAACTAATCCTTATGGCATCCATGGCTACTGTTACTTCTTTAGCCTCAGCACCACCCGCCAACCCTCCACCGCCACCACCTCCCCAAGGGCATGCAGAGGGATATACAGGTGAGGATGTAGAGATGGAGGAAGAAGATGAAGAAGAGAATGAGGTGGAGGAACTCCGCACTTCTATCACTCAGCGAGAGTTGTGGGTGTGGCGGTTGTTTTCCGTTTTAGGGAACGTTCCGAAAGCACGTGCAAACTTTGTGACGTGTAACTGGTGCCAGTTGGTACTCTGTCGCGGGAGACCTGGTGCATACAGCTTTGGTACGACAACCATGAAGCGACACCTAACTTCGTTCCACAGTGCAGACATTCGCAAGGTGGTGCCATGCGAAGAATGTAGTAGATTGAGTTCCTCCACAGCATCCTCCGTGTCCGATCCTCTCACCACAAGAGACACTCCTGTGGGGGAGCGCATCCCTCCAGCTGCCTCACAAGCCATTCGCAATGCTGTTGACCCTTACCTTTCGAGGGTCACAATATTGTGTGCGTATTGTGACTCAGTACTCTGCAGGCGGGAGAGTCTTCGAAGTGCATTTGAGGCTACGGTCACGGAGCACCAGAAGAACTGCTCACTACCTAAGTAAAGGCCACCCTATATCTTACTCTCTCCACCTGTCCCTTCTTATCCCCATGGTTGGTGTCCCTTCCTTACCCTCCTTTGCCTTCCTCTCCTAGTGTCTCGTGTCGTCAAAAGTAGTAAACTGGAAAATTACAAAAATTAATAAAAAGGCTCTTTTCGGAGCTGCCTTTCTCAGTTAAAGAATAGAACTATCAAGTGACCGTTGTAGGCCCCCGCGCATTTTTGGAAAAGTCAGCGGACAGTCATAGGACACACAGAGTAAGCATAACAAAATCAATGGACTTTTTGCTGGGAGTAAGTGGTGGCTCTGAAAAGAGCCTTTCGGTGGTTGTGTGTCCCTCAAAACATGTAGGTTAGAAAAAACGGATTGTCAATTAGGTGATTATGATGTCAAAAAAAGTCACAAAGCATTTTGTATATTGCGAAGAAAGATCTGATTGCCAGCATATGTGATATGGACTCCATCACTACAAAAAAGTAAAGAACTACGAAACAAAATGTTTTCATTGTCGAATGAGGAAATGCCAACATCTCTTAGAAAGGTACTAACAGCCTTATTCACATTGCGCCTAGCTTTCTCCATTTGTGGACCAAATGCAGAGGAACGCAACCATATCTGTCTTTGTGCAATACGGGAAAAAACGATTTGGCAATTTGGAAACATGTCCATGACCTTCGCAAGTCCTTCTTTCATTGCAAATTGCAAAGAAATTCCGGACACAGGGCCTAAACTGTTTCCTCCGCAATGAATAATAAGTAAGTCCGGATGACGTTCTGTCTGTAAAGTTGCACAGAGAGGTAACAGATCCAGCCACCTCATTCCACGCACGCCATGCCAGTGCATTTCTACATTAGGAAATCCAAGATCTGCACATAGACCGCAACTTTCAGCATGCACCTTCAACCAATGTATCCATGAGTCTCCCAAAATCCAGATAATCTGTTTTCGAGCACACAGAGCCATGGCTGTCTGGTCTCCTGTCAGGAAAAGACGTTCTCACTAAATGTCTCCGTACAAAACACACCCACTGAACTTTCCTGACCAATCCCTAGCTTCGCACATTCTCATTTGCATGCGTCTCCACCCCAGAATCGGCGCTGCCTGCAAACTACAGCCATGTTTGCAGACACGTACAGGATCAGAGAGTAAGGACTGTACATTTAAATATTATTCCCCTTTTCCCCTTTAAGGTGGGCTCTGAAAATAGCTGTTTTTGTTTATTTTTTGGTCAGATTCCTTACAGACATCTGTTATTTTGTATTGTTTTATATTTTTTCTTCTTACTATACTCCGACAACCATTACAGAACCTTCTCCAAAGCAAGCCTCACATTCCAAAAGAACATGGCATTTCCCAAAGAAGATAACGCAACACCATTTGCTTCAAAATAATTTGCATTACTGGGAACAATGTTCGTGTGGCTGCAGAAAAACATACCAGCGCGTAACATAAAAGCATGCATGCCGCGATTGATGGTACACCTCCCTTGATCAGGACAGAAAACAGAACTGGTGTCCCATTTTCCTCTAGGGAGTAACCCAGAAAAAATTAATTTCGCAGTTGGAAATATGTTCATGACTGCTTGCACCAACTGTTCCAAATCGTCCAACAAAGTACGTGCACTCACGTAGCCCAAATGACAAGCACCGTAGTGCAAAAGAACCACATGAGGAGTGGTCATCACACGCATCTCCGTGCAAACTCGGAGAATTGCCACAACATTGCGATCAGTCTCAGTGCTCCACACCACCTCTACTCCTCTCACATCGAAATGGTGCACTACATTCCTACTTTCGGCATAGTGCTGTAAACCATGCACAAAAATATCTCCAATGACCAAAACCTTCACCCTCTGCACCTCTGTCATCTTCAGTATACGCACCGTCTTTTGACAAAAAAAAGCAATGTGAACATCTGATTGGCTGATGGCTACAGTTCAGTTTTCAATGCTAGATTTGCTGTAGAAACCCGTATGTGACACTGCCTACCCGCACACAAGCATTGTGTACGTGCAGCACGTAACTCTAAACTAGTCCTTCTACCCTTTCCACATCACTCGTGAATCCATTCCCTCATTGGACACAGCTAAGCAGTCACACAACCATCCACCAATCAGATTCAACATCCCTACATATAACTCTGTCATCAAAATTTTGCACTTCAAATGTACTATTGATCACTCTGAGTACAAGTCGCATATCATTGCAAAGCACTTACTTCGAAAAGTACTGTACAAGTGTTGCGGATTTATACATACAGCTCCATCGATGTGCACATGCATGCGTATAAAGTACATGTATGCAAATTTTAATCAGAGAACATGTACAACCCGTGTGATTTCATTTTAACAAATTAATGCCACTAAATCCGCATAGCCAATACATACCAACACTCCCCCTTTAAGTGCAAGATGTCCGATTGTTCATTAACAAACCGCACTACTTCTTACTATCTCCCGCATAACCTATACATACGTTACAACCTTCCCTATTTAGTGCGAAACTCGATTTTCCATTTTTTACTGTATACCGCCTACATCAATGCTACTTCCAATACGATCGTATGAGAAAAATAAATGCTCCCGATTGCTGTGGTGACATGGCCCTCTGAGGGTCTCCCAATTTTTCCAAATTGTACTTATATTAAGGAATTACTGAAAATGTTCCCAGCAACTATAATGAGCTATTGCTTTAAAACCTCTCTGCTATAGATAACACAGCTTAAAAGAAACAAGGAATTTTCATAATCTAAAAACCGTACTAATTTCTGAAGCACTTGCAACTAACATACTGCAAGTAACATACAAAGGCAGCACATAGTGAAGTGAAATGCACACATGCACTGTGTGAAATATCAAAGGAGAATACTCCAACGACAGATGCAAAATTAACGTGTACAGTAACATCAGTACTTTAAACACACAAAGTTACTAACCTCTTCTTTTTACAATCGCAGTGAAGACTACTGTCCTGAAAATCAACAGCATCTACATTGCAAACGACATATCCGAAGAAACCTGGTCATTCTGCAAAACAAAGTAAGTACAGGCCGAACTTTATATTCTAACTATTCCTGAAACAGAGTGTGTGGGTTATGTATTTAATTTGCGCACCAAAGTAAACAGTGATTTCTGAACCATTCTACCCACAAATCCCCATTTATTAAACAAAGATTAACAGGTAGAATGGCTCACAAATCCCTGTCTCTTTGGAACCCCAATAACATACAAACGCCTTACAATGTTAGTACTAGAAAACAAATAGCTGTTTCAATTTAATGCCATTACGTTTACTATTAATGCGTCTCCTCACCACTAGGCCTCTTTGTACTCTCATCTGAAGCACATTGTAGTAGTATATAAACTGAAAAATATCCTCCCCAAATCATTGTAAGAGACCAAGGCATATTCACACACCACCACAAAGAGCTTCCCCATCAAATTCATGCACTCATGCACACAGCACACATACATTGTACAACAGACCAAACCATGCCTTCTTTTCTTCAACAGACCCTAAAGAATGCCTACCAAAAAGCAAGTCCATAGAAAGGAATGCAGAAGTAGAGCAATAAAAATAAAAGTGTCCAACCTAACCATCGATCTGTAACAGAGTTTGTAGAGAACGTTGGTACAATACAGCTAACACAGTCATTTAGCAAAACAAAGGAAGCTTCAACTACCAAACCTTTAGCTCCTCCAACAAAATGTGGCATGACAGACAAAACCCTTCACAAAAAATCGGCTACGAGTACTCCTAAAAATGCTACTATTAATCCTGATATAGTGACAAGAACCTATAGTAAAAAAGTATTTTAGCCAAAATGTTTCGCCATAGCGTCCTTCAGAATCTAATAAGAAGAGGACCGAAATCATCCTCAACCCTTAAGACCTACCGTAGAAAATTAATCTTACAAGCTCTCGCGGCAATCCTTCTGAAAAGGAAGTTGTTTATATTAGCATTAAATAGGATGAAACCACTAACAAAACTAAGTACCAAACTACAAAAGAAACATATCAATTAACGGAATTTGAACAAAAATAACGTATTACATATTTGTAGAGGTGAATGGAATCACACAACCACAGAACCATATTTTAATGAAAAAGCATACAAACAAAATCAAACAAACACATTTGCCATCCATAGCAGTGGACGAGGGTATAAAAAAATCAATCATGGGATCATGGCACAAGAAACACTGCTTAGAAAAGTATCCCATGAAAACTCAGAATTAGCTATCGATTCGACTGAACCAGACCGTCCAGTGTACAAATGGCTGTGCACATCAATGTGTGCCATACCTAACAAATTATTCAAATATTTACAACCGTTCCTCAATCAGTTGTGAAAGGTAAAGACAAACTAAAGATTAAAGTGCTGCAAAATACAGATATCTGTCCAGTGCACAAATACACAGGACTACAAGGATATTCATTAGCCTGCATTTCTGGAACTATTTGCAAAAGCACCTTCCATGATATCAAAAGGATATCAATACCTCATACAAAAGTAAGACATCTAGTGCATAAAACATACTATGCTAAAAGTCCAGCTTCAGAATTAGCCAATTTAAATAACACTCTTCTGCATGTTACACCCAAATATCTACAAGAAGAAATTGACCGTATTCAGAGAAACTATTTTGGAAGTGAAACCCACTTCCAAAATGCAATAGTTGTAGAACAGAGTACCAACAGTTCTGCACATAGCAACCTTCTATTACACACATACAAAAAAAGAAATACTAAAATTTAAAAGTGAATCAGCTGAAATAACAAACCTTGTGTGTGTGTTGCCGCAGAACGTTTTACAAAAAGAACACAAAAAATATAGACGTAGCATTTAAAATAGAAGACAATGAAGATTTCAAATGGTTTCAATTATTTCTCTACCTTTTAGCCGAAAACAAATATCAAATAAGTGAACCACTAATATGTTGCAGTTACTCCACTACAAAACTAGACAACAACCAAACTCCTTCACTTGCTATCACAAATAATTTGGAATTGTTCCCACTAGCAAAAACCCTGAAACAACTCAATTTGTATGAAAGCATCATAATTCAAACCGTTCACCCATTTCAAGCAATTATACACCTTCATCCAAAAACAGCAAAAGTACCTCCCACTGAATTGGTGAAAGGCATTCGTGGCAAAGTAGTTTACTTGCCATTAGATCTAACATAAAATGTACACACTCTAGGAGTGGAATGTTCAATAGAGCATTCTTTAATTGTCTTGGTAAATGGTGTACCAACAAAAGACTAAAAGATTTGGCAACAACTGGTGGACTTACATAAAGTTAGAGAAGCTTTGCATTATCTAAAAGACAATAACGAATACTACACGGAAATAAATATTTAAGAAAGCTTAAGGGAAACAACTGAAATAATTGAAGAGTCAACAGAAACTGGACAATTCAAACTTCTGGATCCTGCTGCAGTATTCACTCTTTTGGGCCAGTACACAATTCATCCATTGCATTCCAATGAAAGCATAGATCATGCACTAGAAACTTACCAAATGCGACAAACCAAAGGTTCACCAATGAGCATATGGGAAAAAGGTATAGAAGCACATGCTTTTCCACTGCTATTTCCTACTGGCGAAGGTGGAAGATACGATGATAGACACACTCAAATTACAGCATCAGAATACCGCTCATTACGAATGTATTCGCAAGATCCCAGGTTTAGACAAAATGTAGAATACATATTCCACCTACTCTTTGAAAGTGAACTAGCAACCCTATGTTACGGAGTTGCACACATTTTGAAATCTGGAACCTACTTTCAAAATATGTCAGCTACGTAATTAATACAAAAAGTACAAGAAAAAGATGAGGTTTTACAATCAAATATAACAAATTTGTTTGCAAACATGTGTGATACAAAAGAATACTGGTTCTGACGGCACAGAGACGTACGTTGTATGATCAGAAACCTTGGACCACCGACTTGGTTTGTTACACTAAGTTGTGCAGAATATGCATGGGAAGATTTACATGAGTTCCTACGCATATCAAACAACAACAAAACCGACATACATATATTAACACCTGGAGAACTTTGCTCTCTAGATCCAGTTAATGTGTCAAGATATTTCCATCATCGTTTCATTGCTATGCTACATTTTATTTGCAATAAAACTGTTCCTCCCCTCGGAGAAGTGCAACACTTCTTTTGGAGAAAAGAATACCAAGCCAGAGGAGCACCACATATTCACATGCTGTTATGGATCAAAGTTGCACCTAAATTTGGTCACAACACTGATGCCACTATTTTGCAGTTCATCCAAAAATATGTCACTTGTGAAATCCCTTCATAACGGACACATAGTGACCTGCATGGGCAGATTTTACAATTTCAAAGACACAAATGTGGCAAATATTATCGTTGCAAATACAAACACAAAGGGAAATACTACACCAAATGCCGCTTTGGTTTCCCTAGACCAGTTACAGAAACAGGTGAAGTCAACAACTTCATGTCTTCAGTTCGACATAGTATTAAAGGTAAATCACCTAAGAACACGTATTACATAAAAAGAAAAGAAGAATCAAAGTACATCAATGATTACAATGCAATCATTGCCCTCTTATGGAATGCAAACATAGATGTGCAGTACATTGCAGACAATTCCACTGCTGTTGCATGATATGTTGCAGCCTACTTAACAAAAGCAGAAAAAACAGAGCTTTAAGACCTCTGGGATGACCTATCATCAGACAAAACACTATCTCAGAAATTGTACAGTCTAGGCATAAAAATGCCCCCTCATAGAGAATGTGGCGCCTATGAAGCGGCAGATCGTTTAACTGGTACTGCTTTGTACGGAAAATCAGAGAACATAGTATGGCTAAGGGCCTCATTACAACTCAGGCGGTAAGGGGTTTACGGCAGCGTTAACAGCACCGACCCTTACCGCCTGAGTACGAGGTCCCCTAGCGCCATGGTGCTTTTAACACCTGCTTTTAGCAGGTGTTAAAATCCATGGCGCTAAGGGACCATGGAGTTAATTACGCCACCGTAATTTACGGTGGCGTAATTAACGCCTTCCCCACTCCCATTATGCCCTATGGGGCAAAAATGGGAATGGGGAAGGGTAAATGGGGATTGGGGACTTACCGCCCCGCCTAGGTCGGAATGGGGCGGTAAGTCCGCCAACCACCATGGCGTAAACGTAGTTTACGCCATGGTGGTAAAGTCACGGCCCAGGCGGTAACTTACCGCCTGGGTCGTAATGAGGCCCTAAGTATTGGTCCTGCTAAATGTAGAAAAAGAGTTCTGAAATCATATGAGGACATAGAAACAATTGCCAGAAATGATCTCAACAGCGAAGACATTTTGAAAAACAATTTACTGGACACATACTATACGAACAGGAGTAGGACTTTGGAAAGCATGTGTCTATACCATATAGCTCAAAACTTTGCATACAAAAAAAATATAAAACCCAATGAAAACAAAGGCAGATATAGAGTCATAGGGCCTCATTACACGGACGGCGGTAGGTATTTAACGTTACCGGTAATGGAATACCGGTAACGTTAAATGCCCATGCAGATTACGACCTAGCTCACCGCCATTAGCGGCACAGCTAATTACGGTGCCACTAATAGCGGTGAGTCCGCGTGCGCGCGACCCGCCAACCCGTAAATAACGACATGCCGCTAATAGCACACCATCACAAGAATAGTGCACACGGCAATAGCGCCATGGTAAATACCCCAAAACACCTTACCGGCATGGCGGCAATACAGCCATCGCGAACCAGCCGTTAAAAGAACTAAGCAGTGTCAACACCTGCCACAGGTGGCCAAAATCAGCACAGGTGGAGGCAATGGAGACTGTGGCTGCTCAAAAGAAGCACACCACACCCCTTCCCACACCAAGATGGTTCCAATACTGGCAGCATTACATGGCCTGGAGGACCTGATTGCTGCGCTGCTGCTACAACAACAGGCTGCACAGAGGAGAGGCAGGTGGAGGAGGAGAGCCAGACAGGCACAGCAAGCACCACCACGCCACCTAATCATACCACAGAGGCACCCACCAATTCCCCGGATCAGAGCCAGTCCATTTAACCTAACACCTGAGCAGATACACCCCCTGTACCGTCTGGACCGGGACACCATCACCAGCATCGTGGACATGATACACAACGACATTGTGAGCCTCATAGATATCCGAACTGCCATCCCCCCTCTACTCAAGGTGGTGACAGTGCTCCACTTCCTGGCCACAGGAACCTACCAGCATACAGTGGGGCAGATGCATGGCATCTCCCAACCAGTATTCTCACGCATACTGAACCAAGTACTCAATGCCCTCCTGAAGCATGCACCCGAACACATATCAATGCCACGGACTGCCCAGGAGATTGCAAACACCAAAGTTGGCTTCTATTCACTGGCAGGCATCCCAAGTTGCATTGGGCCCATCGACTGTACACATGTGGAATTGGTCATCCCACATCACAATGAAGTAGTCTACCGAAACAGGAAGCAATTCCACTCCATCAATGTCCAAATGGTATGTGACGCAAACAAGATAATCACACATTGCTGTGCCCGATTTCCAGGATCTACCCATGATTCCATGGTCCTGCGGAACTCAACTATCCCCCGCTACATGGAGCAACAAATGGGACAACGTTCGTGGCTACTTGGTGAGTTCCAGGCCAAGCACATGGCAGTGTGATTGGGGGGGGGTAGATAGATACTCCAACTGGGTGTGCATTGGGGGGGTAGATAGATACTACAACTGGGTGCGCATTGGGGGGTAGATAGATACTCCAACTGGGTGTGCATTGGGGGGTAGATAGATACTCCAACTGGGTGTGCATTGGGGGGGTAGATAGATACTCCGACTGGGTGTGCATTGGGGGTAGATAGATACTCCAACTGGGTGTGCATTGGGGGGGTAGATAGATACTCCAACTGGGTGTAGCCTGTAGTCTGTCGCCCAAATGCACATACAGATGTACGCTAATGGGCATCTGTGAGGGGAGCAACGTACTTGGGATGAACGGACATGCAAGTATATGCCTTATGACACAGCTGACAATCCAAATCTAGTGACATCAAACATCAATCCTCATCCACATTGCACGACACTCCACGCCACGAAATACACAAATGTCATCCATGCCGTCAACATAGTCATGCAGCATTCCTACAGCACAACATCAACAATGCATTGTGCCCTTGGATGCATGCAAAGGGATACCCCCTAGCTATGGCAAAGCACCACAAACCCATGGCACCACTGAAGTGTTGCCTCTCAGCATGGCAACAGCAATGTCGGAAGGACAGTACACCACCAGTGTGGTACCAAATGTGCCTGCCCACAGGGACACCAATGACCTGGCCTCACCCAGGACATGGCAGTCACTGTTGGAGGCATCAATGGGGCATGTCTACTTGCATTCTTGCGCTCACCTTTGAACAAAGCAGTCACACAGACCATATTCATTGATGCAGTTGAATGTGTACATGAATCACAATGATAGGCCAAAGTATGTGACATGAACAGGCCACACATGTGTCAATAAGTAACAGGAACCCATTCCTCCCCCTATGTAGGTGATGCCAGCTATCCCCTGAAGAGGTGGCTCCTCACAGCTGTACGGAACCCACAGAACAGGCACGAAGAAGAATACAATCATGCACATACCCGTACCCGCATCGTCATCGAGCAGACTTTTGGACTTCTGAAGTCACGGTTTAGGTGCATTAGCAGGTCTGGTGGCGCCCTCCTGTATGGCCATGAGAAGGTGGCAAAGATCACCACGGCATGTGTCATGCTGCACAATATGTGTATGAGACGGAATGTGCCACTGCCCCCTGACGTTGAAATGGAGGCACCTGATGAGGATGATGACGGGAATGAGGATGGAGGTGAAGGGGATGCAGGTCATGCAAGAGGGGATGGCCAGGAGGGACGTGCTGTGAGACAGCATTTGATCAACCAAATATTCTGAGTAACATGTAGTCATACTGTCACCTGTATATGGCTGGTGATGCACTGGTGTCTGTTAGCTCACAATGGACCTTGGCGTCAATAAATTGTTCATACACAATGAAGGAGTCAAGGCCTGTGTTTTGCTCAAACAACAGTGTATTAATGAACAGAAACAGAAAAATGTGCAAGTCCCCAACCATCCCGCCACCCTTCCCCCCACCCTCCACAACTGTCCCATCACACCCTTCCCCCCAACCCCCACAACTGTCCCATCACACCCTTACCCCCACCCCCCACAACTGTCCCATCACACCCTTCCCCCCACCCCCCACAACTGTCCCATCACACCCTTCCCCCACCCCCCACAACTGTCCCTCATGAGTCTCCAACAATGTATGTGTCCAGGCATGCACAGAGGTCAATGGACATTCACGCCCTATTGTTCATTGCCAGGGCCAGCATTTGGGGGCTGGCTGGAGGTACGCCTGGTGGTGCTGAAAGAGTGTCTGAGTGGGCTTGTCTGCCGCAAACTGGGGGTCGAAGAGGTGGCAGACTGTCCTGGTGAAAATTGGCGCTCCATTGCATCTGCGATGCGTGTTAGCACCTCCCGGACGCGTATCAGCTCCCCATACAGCCTGTCTGTGCACGACTCCATTCCCTCCCTGGAGTGCCTGGATGTCTCCCCGTGGTCAGCCCTGAGACGGGCAACTTCCTCCACATGTTGACCTACGAGGTCTGTGAGAGCCTGCTGGCGCTGGATGACGCTGGCCAGGTCAAGGGCAGTGGCGGCCTGTGGTGGTGTGTCTGCTGCGCATCTTGATGCTGGCTGGTGTGCAGATGCCGCCTCTGGGGGGCTACTGAAGGCCTCAATGGACTCGTGAACAGTGACGTGCGAGCCAGGTGTGTGTAGGGGTGATTGCTCGGGGGTTACAGCAGGGCTTGGGGTGTGCATAGGCAGATCGAGATCTTCGGGCTCATCCACGTCGGACAATGGGTCAATGGCTGCCGCCTCCCCTGCGGAACTGGCAGCAGCTGAGGGTGGACCCTCGGTGGTGGTGATTTGGGGGGGGGAGTGGACCTCCAGAGGCGGGGCAGTAGGGTTTTGCGTGGCACTGGCAGTGGCGCGCAGGAGTTGTTTTGGACGCTGCAATAGGGTCCTTGGCCTTTTTCCCCTTGATGTTGTTGGTGCGTCCTCGCTGGGCTGTGGCCTTTTCTCCTTTTGCACAGGTAGTGCCTGGGATGCTCCCTCGCTGTCTGTATGCGACCCTGTCGGGGACAAGAAGGTGGATGTCATTGGTTATGGTCGCATCTACTCAATGCAGGCTACATCATGAATTCAATTGGGGCCGTTTGAACTTCATTGTGGAGGAAGCAGGTGAGGTGTCATTTCAGTGCCTCATCCATGCAGTGTTGTGTGTGGCACTAGGCGCTGTTGATGTATGCATGTGTGTGTGTTGGGGTCTGGCGCTGACATGCGCAGGGTGGGATGCATGTGTGGATGCCGGGCCATCCATGCAGTGATCCAGGGCTGCCATTTGTGGGGACCTGTACATTCACATTGCATGCTTGCATCAGTGCACTTACCTCCATCAGAAGTGTCTGGCACGCCGTGCTCCATCCTCCCGACTCCCTCAATACATTCTACCCCAATGAGGTTTGCGCATGTCTTCTCCCACTCCTTCAACTTGATCGGTGACCCTGATCCTCCAGCGGTGGCAGTCTTGTGGTTCTCGGACAGGATCATCCTGACCCGGAGTCTCAGGTCGTCCCATCGTTTTCTGCACTCGCGTACAGTACGCATGCTGGTGCCTACAGCACTCACTTTTGTTGCCACTTCGGCCCAGATTGCTTTCTTCTTTAGGAGGGTCTCCCGCCGCATGTCATTTGCGAAGACCACTTCTGCATTGTCCCCCAAGGTCTGAGTCAGCATCACTAACTCCTCAGTGGAGAACTTCTCCTTTCGCTGGCGGTCTGTGGTTTTCTTTTAGCGCCTTGGGCATGGTAACAGTGTATTAATGGATCTCAGGCAGCAAGGTAACACGAACAGGTCCAGGGGGCAGAGGATGGCAATGGATTGTGTTTTTAAAGATGGCCGCCGTGCTCTTTCCCGTTCCTGTGTGATGATGCTATTTCCAGTTCCGGTATTTAACGGTCACCGCTATTGGCGGTGGCCGCTATTTGCACGATGCGTCAAGGCAGAGTTGCTATCTGCACTGTCGTGGAAGGCGGTAAGTGACTTTTGGGGGAGATTAGCGGCAAGGCTGGAGGGGCATTATACTGGCATGGTGCAAAGCTTGTGTCTGCGTACTCGTAATGGTACGCTATTAGCGCCCTCCTATGAGGGCAGACACGTTAAGGGCGCCATGCCGGTAATTTGCGGATTTTACCGCACAACGTGTAATGAGGCCCATAGATTGTGAAGGCAGCTTAGTGAAACTTACCAAACGAAGCTTAATTAATCATGTTAAATTGTCATAAAAAACTCCTCATCAGAAAGAACTATATTACATGTCTCTGCTAGAACTTTTTAAACCATGGAGAAAAGAGGAAGAGATACTAGATTACTATGACTGTTATGAAAATGCTTTCAAAGCAAATGAATGCGCTATCACCGATGTGAACTTTACGCAGTACAAAACAATGTTACACAATGAACAGCAAAACGAAGAAGAACTTCAGGCCGAGCTAGATAAGGACTTTTCCGACAGTAGTCAACCTTCTGTAACAGGAAGCTAAGAACCACTAGGACAGCCACTAATAGCAAATGAGGCAGAATTAGCTATGACAGAAGTGGAAAACACCATGTGTCACTATCCAGAAAATATAGAAGACTTAACAGTACAACAAGCAAAACTTAACAAAGATCAGCGCACCATTTTTGAAGACATAACAAAACAAATAGCACATGGTGTACAGCACGAAAATAAAGAATGTACCTGCCACAATTACAAACCAATACTACTGTACATCAGTGGTGAAGCTGGGTCAGGAAAAACATTCTTAATCAAAATCATCAGCAAGTTCCTTCAGCAATTGACAAACAACAAACTGTCAGCTGTTGTAACTGCCCCCACAGGTTTAGCTGCCTATAACATAGGCGATGTCACTTTACACCGATTAGTACTTCTTCCAGTAGAACAACAAAACAAATTAGACTATTACAAACTTTCTGCAGAAGCTGCAATGGAACCACACAGAGTATTAAAGCAAATGAAAATGCTACTAATAGATGATGTGAGCATGGTCTCCAACCTAATCTTGGCTTTGATTCACCTCAGATTGCAAGAAGTACTTAAAACAAACTACGAAGAACTCTTTGCAGGGAAACACATTATCGTTTTCGGAGATCTTCTACAATTGACACCAGTGAAAGGTGAACCTATTTTTAAAACCTTAGGACACAATCTCTGCCGCAAAACGGTTGGCAGCATAGGAAATGTGAACCTTTGGCATCATTTCCAATACAAAGAATTAACAGAAAACATGCAGCAATCTGTAGATCTCACTGATGCCAACATCCTAAAAAGTGTCAGAATTGGTATACTATCGCAAGAAGCAAAAGCAATATTGAAAAACTGGCACATTCATGCACTTTATGGCGATAATGCATGTGCTACTAATGTATGGAACAATTAGCGCACCAAAATGTCTGTATGGCCTTAATGCCAACTCTTTCAAGCTGTTTCAAATTCAATTAAACAATGTTAAATAAAGAAATGCAACCAAAAATGGAAATTTGCGCCACAGAAAAACTAAACGTATGTGGTATGACACTAGCCATGTGTGAGCAAGCCACAACAAGACTAAATAGCTTAGAAAATTCAATCTCCAACACAGCTGGGTTGGAAAAAATAATAAAATTATCCTTAAATTGTAGAGTAATGCTTAAACGTAATCTTGACGTAGATCAAGGGCTAGTCAATGGAGCACTGGGTACAGTTGTTGGCTTTCAATCATACCCACGTGACACCAACATTCAGTTTGTCAATATTTACTTTGACAAACTTTCAGAAGTGAAAAGAATAGGGCGCTCAACTGCTCGATTCCTTCTGTTCAAAAGCATGTATGTACATACAGAACAATTATCTCTAATTATTGCATATGCAGTCACCATTCATAAATCCCAAGGTTTTACCCTAGACAAAGCATTGATAGATATAGGAAACACAGTCTTTAAAGAAGGCGTGAGCTACTTAGCACTATCACGCTTATCTACACTTGACGGTCTATTTCTAATCAACTTTGATGTAAGTAAAGTGAACGCTGATATTCCTTGCATTTTAGAATACAATAGACTGCGTTCACTGTACACCCCCATCTCAAACAATATCCTGTTCCAGAAAAAGTAAAACATGGTAAAAGAAAACTCGTTGAAACAGAAATTCAACAGAATCTCACAGCAAATCCTTCAAGGAAAACAAAGGAGGTAAAGGTTCCTTAAGTACCACAAGTAAAGAAGAACCTATTAGGGAAAGTAAACCAGGTACCTCTTCATAGTAGGAAGATAAACTCAGAAAAAAACCCTCATATACAGAACTAGCTGGTCCATTCAAATTTTCAAATGAAACGGGTGTAAATTGCTATGCAAATGTAGCAATACATATTCTATTGCAATTGCCACCAATTGTTAACAACATTTACTCACACAGTACAGACCAATTGTGTTTACACATGTTAGTCCTTCATAGAAACGCAACAAACAATCCTGACAACACGTACAGTGTTCATGGAATAAGACAAGAATGGACTACTGTGCTGGAATAGTGAAATTCACTATCAACTCACAAGAAGATCCACAAGAAGTTCTAATGTACTTACTACAAGTACTGGAAAACAAAAGCACACCTATAAATGAAATCTTCCATATTCCATACATGTGTAAACATAGATGCACTCTCTGTAGCGATGTGATACAGGAACAAATCCCAAATGAGCGATTTGTGTATGTATCCATACCTAATTGTGAATCCATTCCATTTCAGCATCTTGTACAGAATGCAAACCATGGCAGATTATGTACTATGTGTAATTCAGACAATCTCTCCACCTTACTAATACAAACACATATTAAGTACATCATACTTATGCTGCTATGTTATAAAGCATATGGTACCAAAAACAACTTCAAGCTGACTGGATTCACACATGGTCAAGTGTCACTTGGAAAGAAAACCTTTACAACAGTAGGTATAATCTACCATGCAGGAGCCACAACCAATGCAGGTCCCTACACTGCATACATTAAAAAGAAATGTGGATGGGTGGAATGTAATGATAGCACCATTACTCTAAAGCAGAGATTACCAGCTAATCTTACAAATGCGTATTTAATCTTCTTGAAGCCAAAATTGAATAACTAATGTGTACTTCTACATTACCAGAAAAATGAAGTGAAATACTACAAGCAGTTAGAATACGCCATCAGGTATCTAACTGCCCAAGACTGTACAACAATGACAGAGATAAATTAATACCACAGAACCGTAACAATAAATGCACAGTTAGAATACGCCAACAGGTATCTAGCTGTTGTTAAACATCGGCAACACACATAACATTAAGCAGAAAGAACAAGGAAACACTCAAAGAAAACAAAGAAATAGTTAGTAGCATAGCAAATTGAGTTTTTCTTTTTTTATCCGACAAGGATTTTTTTCCCCCAGACCCAAGGATTAGAAGAAAAAACACAGAAACTGAGCACAATGCACAGTACATTGGTTTGTGAACTAAATATGTGGGTAAAAAAAAAACTGAACTGTCTATTATACTTTGAAAAAAATCTTTATAAAATGCAAACACTAACATGCTTTTTTCTTTTATCACAGACATTAAAAAAGGCGACTTTCGCCAAGTAATGCAATCATGCAATACAAGTATGGATTCTGAACAAATTGAAGAGTATGTATAATAACAGTCATTTCATACATATGCGAATGTACACGGCTAATCTATGGCAGTAATATGGTGAGTGCATGTAGGCTGGGCCTAGCATCTTTGATGTACAACCTACCACCTACACCCTACAGCCAAGCAAGCAAGACTATAGGTCCTACCCACAACCATCACGCCATATGAAAACCATGGTGCTTCTATTTTCACTACTTCTAAGTTTAGTTTTCGGTGCATGGTCTGCAGCCATGCAGCCAAGACAGTAAAACGTGCACACAACCACCGCACCACACCATGCCCATGTTCACTTATAACCTCACTGCTTATGCTTATGCTTTGGTGCTGCCCAGAAGCACCAAAGCATATCACAACCATTGTGGCATCTAATTTCAGTACGTATAAACTTGGTCTTGGGAGCAACCATGCTCCCAAAATGGTACGCCCTCCCCACAACCACCTGAATAATGTTTCATAGTACGAGTGTACCTATACCTGTGATATGCTGGAGTAGTTGTGGCCACAGGCTACAGACTTGGCTATAAATCCATAGATTTCTCAATGTATGGGTATGCAGTATAAAAATTCCATAGTGGGTTACAACTGCAGTGCTTTTAACTTTGTTCTTGGCTGCATGCCCTTCGGCCATGCACCAAAGACTCTACGTCTGGGCCACAACTACCACACCATATCATACCCATTGTGCTTTTAACAACACTACGTATGAATGTGCTGTTGGGTGTACGGCCTTTGGCCATGCACCCATGACTGTACGCCCTCCCCACAGCCACGTGAGTGATGGTCAATACTACGGGTGTATCTATAGCTGTGATATGCTGCAGTGGTTGTGGCCAGGACCTAAAGTCTTAGGTGTATGTCCATACATATTTCAATGTGTAGGCATGAAGTGGCTTATAGCTCCAGTGTTTACAACTTTGTTCTTGGGTGCATGACCTTCGGCCATGCAGCCGAGACTCTACCCACTCCCC
The DNA here is from genome assembly GCF_040938575.1 of Ambystoma mexicanum. Classification (NCBI taxonomy): domain Eukaryota; kingdom Metazoa; phylum Chordata; class Amphibia; order Caudata; family Ambystomatidae; genus Ambystoma; species Ambystoma mexicanum. Next base: position 628,342,025 of record NC_090930.1, read on the forward strand.
ACAACCATATGAGCGATAACGAATACTACAGGTGTACCCATTGCTGTGACATGCTGCAGTGGTTGTGGGCAGGGCCTAAAGCTTTGGAAGTATGGCCTACAGCCTACAGCCTACAGCCATGCACCCAAGAGTCTACGGCCTGCCCACACCTACCAGATACATACTCGATTGTATGGGTGTCATGTATGAATATGATATGCTGCAGTGGTTGTGGGCAGAGTGTACATACTTGGGTGTAAGGCATACAGCCTGCAGCCATACATCCAAAAGTCTACGTCTTGCCCACAACCACCGTAGTATGTAAATCCCATGTTGGCTAAGTTAAGAGGTTATAATTTTTTGTTGGGTGCATGGCCTCCTCACAACCACCTGAGTGATGTGCAATACTAAGGGTGTGTCTATAGGTGTGTATGCAGCAGTGGATGTGGCAAGAGTATAGACTCTTAGCTGTATGTCCATAGATATTGCAATGTATGGGTGTGCTGTAGCTTATTACTCTCATGCTTGCAACTTTGTTCTTGGGTGCATGGCCTTTGGCCATGCACCCAAATCTGTGCACACTCTCCACAACCATCTAACCCATTAGCAATACTACAGGTGTATCCATGGGTGTGACATGCTGCGGTGGTTGTGGCCAGGGCCTACAGTCTTGGAAGTGTGGCCTACGGCCTATGGCCTACGCCCATGCACCCAAGACTCTAGGCCCTGGTCACAACCACCGCAGCATATTACACCCATGCTCGCTTTTACATGAGTAACACACCCATACAATGAAACATTATAGCTGTAGCATGTACTCATTTTGTACCCAGGACTCAAGGCCCTGCCCACACCTACCAAATACGTAATAGAATGTATGAGAGTGATGTATGAATGTGATATCCTGCACTGCTTGTGGGCAGGTTCTACAGTCTTTGGTGTATGGCCTACAGCCTGCAACCATGCACCCAAAACTGTACGTCCTGGCCACAACCACTGCACTATGTGACATCCATGTTGGCTTGTAACTTTACAGTTGATAAGTTTGTTCTCGGTTGCATGGCCTTTGGCCATGCACCCAAGACTGTACACACTCCCCATAACCATCTAATTGATAATCATTACAACAGGTGTACTCCTTGGGTGTGACATGCTGTGGTGGTTGTGGCCAGGGCCTATAGTCTTGGAAGTATGGCATTCGGCCTACGGCCTACGGCCATGCATCCAAGACTCTAGGCCCTGGCCACAACCACCGCAGCATGTCACACCCACAGCGGCGTACTAATCAACAACACACCCATAGGGAAAAATAATGTAATAACAATGGGCCTCATTACGACCCAGGCGGTAAGTTACCGCCTGGGTCGTACCCTTACCACCATGGTGTAAACTACGTTTACACCATGGTGGATGGCGGATTTACCGCCCCATTCCAAGGTGAGTGGGGCGGTAAATCCCCATTTCCCATTTTACCCTTCCCCATTCCCGTTTTTGCCCCAAAGGGCATAATGGGGATGGGGAAGGCGCTAATTACGCCACTGTAAATTACGGTGGCGTAATTAGCACCATGGTCCCTTAGCGCCATGGATTTTAACGCGTGCAAAAAGCAGGCGTTAAAATCACCATGGCGCTAAGGGACCTTGTAATCAGGCGTTAAGGGTCGGCGCCGTTTACGGCGCCGTTAACCCCTTAACGCCTGACTCGTAATGAGGCCCAATATGTACTCAATTTCACTGTTTGCTACCACCACGCGTGTTCTTAGAACAGATTCAAGGTGCCTTTGCACAGCACTCACTGGACCCATGTCAGCATATTAATCAACAACTCACCCATAGGAGAAAAAGAATGTAATAACGATATGTACTAAATTTCAATGTTCGCTAACACCACGTGTGTCCTTAGAACAGTTTCAAGGTGCCTTTGCACGGCACTGTGTGAAATACGACCCTTATTAAACCCCTCATTTTCTCTAGATGCAAACATTTCGAACAAGGCGGGCATAGAAAATACATCATTAACACCTACCGCCTGAACAAATACAGTTTTTCACCCATCTCTTAGTGTGTGAACCTCCCCAAGCACTATGACACAGCAAAATAGTTTTGAAATAGCATGTTCCCGCTGGTCGCCGCTGCGCTGTCAGCGGATCCAAGATGTCGGGCGCATCCAAACAATCTGACGCAGAACACGTCTTACTGCAGCCAATTGGCAGACACGTCACGTGTCCGCGTCCATGATGCCAGCCCCTTAGCCAATCAGTATCTTTTCCGCTGAGCGAACAGGTAAGTGTGACCGCGGAGCGGACATAGATATTACTAATTTCTTGAGACCTACTTTTTGGTTGTTTTAAAGAAAAGTACTGCACGGATTGTCACCAAATTTACAAAAGCACGCTTTCGGGACCAATTCCCTGCTGCAAATATGGTGAAAATCCGTCCAGCAAAGTTTTTCCCCCATTCAGACGTTTTGGGACCCCCCTATAACTTTTTCCCCCCTGGACCAAACATCAGCAAAGTTTGGTGAGGATTCGTCCAGGGGGAGCAGAGTTATAGACCGCCCAAAACAGTGCTCTTCCTATGGAAACAGCAACTTAACCATAACTACACAAGCACTACCATGGCCGTGTAATATATGTACATCTGGGGCTCTGGGGATGAAGTACTTATTGTTGGGGAACTTCAAATCAAGTAGTAGCCCATGTTGACAATTGTAGCCTGCTGGCAGGAACTGCAACATTGTTACACATGCTTTTGGATACTCAAATAATTAGATGAAGATCTGGGGGCTGAAGATGAATGCAAAGAATCTGCAACTAGTGGCAAGTCTCATAGTATAAATTGGCTGTCCTAGGTGAAAAGCGAATTAATCAGCATACATATATAGTGCTCAATCAAGGATTTATTGAGCATGCTAGACACATTGAGTATTGAAACATAAAGCCTTATATAAGGAAACATGATGGATATCGTGAGGATTGGGTACTGTTAAAACTACCAAATAAGACTCACGCCATGATAACAGATTCTTTAAGTTGGTTTAGCTTTTACCATGCACATTTACATTTTACTAGCTTATCCTTAAATACATCCACCTCCAAATGGTGCAGCACCTTGGAACACACTAGCATTTGCCCATTTTGATGGTCTTCCATGAATCTGATGTGGATTGTGTATTCTTTTCTTTTCTGGGAAATTCCTTTGTGTGATTTTTATCTTCAGCGGGAGTCCCCTGGACTCCCCACACAGGTTCCAGTCTATCCGTGAAGTCAGAAAGTGAGGGAGGAGTCCAAAACTCTGCAGCCCTTTGTCTTCCCCCTTGCATGAATGGGTACAAATCCCAGTGGGGGCTGATCGTCCTGATTGGACAACCAGACACCCTTGTTGTAAAATGCAGGGAGAGAATGCAGCAGTTGTGCTGTAGATCCTGTTAAATACTGCAAACCTGGAAGATGTAGACAAGCCGACCACTGGAACCAAAACCAAAGAGGATGATGAAGGAAAATCTGCTGAAATCATTTGAAGAAACTGGAGATCCTGCTTTGTTGCCTGAGCTTGCTGTAGCCTTTCCTTCCAATCGACCTGGGGACTCCAAAAATGACGAACCTGACCCAGAACCTGGTGAGCCCTACTAGACTCAAGAACAGCTGAATTTTCAGCCATCTCACACATTACTCGACCTTGTGTGGCTGCAATACCCCAATACCCTGGGAACTCAAGTCGTCATGTGGTGCACAGTCTTCTGAATGCGAATCTTGCTGAAACTTCTTGGGCATTCTGGTGAATCTCCAGAAACACGAATTAAGTCCCCTCAACAAAGTGCTGGACCTTTGTAACAATGAGAATTCAACCGCGATGTTCTGTCTTCTGTGCTCCTTGAAAAGGTGCCAAATCCACAGAACCACATTCAGCTGCAAGAAAGACCTTGCCTAGAGCCTTCTCCATTGATCCCTGCTGCAAAGTTCTTCTGAGGTCTTGTTTTCAGTCACCACAACAATGAATCCACTGGGCAGGTATTTGGCTGCAGATCCAGAAGTCCTCCTGCTTGACTTGGGTATGTATGTACAATAAGTCTGTTTGGATTTCTGTGTAGCTGTGGGGTGTTTTCTGTGATAGAAAGGACTCTCATCCAGTGCACCCAGTTCCACTGCTAGAATCCTACCAGGGTGTCTTCTGTGAAGCCCCTGGACCTTCTTCTAACTCTAGAAGTAAAGTACTTACCTGCTTGCCCAGTTTTCCTAACAAACTCTAACTTTTGCTACTTAAGAACCTATCCTGACACTGCCTGTTGGTCACTAGATACTAGTGGCCCCCCTTCTGCCACTGAGAACACTCATACTCCAAGAATAAGGGAAAGACTTTTAACGGATTGGACCTTTTACCTAGAAAAGAAAATAAGTGTTTAAAAGTGACTTACTTGTAAAAGAGTTGGTTGGTAACTGTAACTCTAAGAGTGAACAGTTGCAAAAGTTCTTACCTTGGATGTGTGATGCGCTATTCTTAAAAGAATGGTTAAAATCTTTATTTCCTTCGAAACTGTTTTGCCATTCTAATAGAAAGTAGATGTGAAGGTATATTATTCACCTTTGATTAGGTTGTGCCTCTTCCCAAATGTAATGTGTTGGTTTCACCAGAGTACGCCTGTTAGGATAATGGTATGAGTGTCCCCCAACTGTTGGAATCACCAGATTAACCCTGTTAGGATAATTGTATGAGTGTTCCCCAACTAGGTCTTGCTTCCACTGACTTGCTGCTAACCTGTCCAGAATAAGTCTGTATTGGGTTGTTGCCTACCTAGAATAGCTTTGAGTCATTCAGTAAAGGGTAACATTGGGTTTGTTTTCCCTGTGCTGTTTAGACAGACACAAGAAGAGTCGTTGGTTCTACCAATCCCTCATAAGTCATTCATAGGTTACTTCTATAGCCGAGAAAGCTCTAACTTGGACTCCATTGTGAGATTTAAAAAATATATGGGTTTTACTTACCTTGAGTTAGCTGTGTGCCATCCAAAAATAAGTTACAAGAATTACTGCTTATCTCAACCTGTGCTTCACTGATCTCAAAAACACCTGTAATTGAATATGACATCCTTAGGTTTTACTCACCTAGTATAATTGTGTGTTATCACAAAAGTAGTTACTGGTTTTTACTGTACCTGGAATAAGTGTTCCACTATTCACAAAAAGTATCCTGTCCAGTTGACTGTTTATGCGATTTGTTACTGAGAGTCATTGTACAACTGATAGGGTCTACTGCCCTGGCAAGAATAGATGTGACCTATACTGAATGTGCATGAAAAGGTTTTTACTTCCCTAGAACTACTGTTAGGTGTTCCAAATAAGGTTTATACTTTGGTCTGTGTACCTTAAAGTATAGTGCTGCGTTTTCATAATTGTGATTACATGTAAGGTGTGATAGTACTTATTTACCCCAAGATGTGTCTGGGCCTATCTGTATTTAAATACATCATTTATGTTTACATGCACAGTGATTCAGTGTTTCTTTGGACCATTTGTATTGCAATTTCATTTGTACTGATTCTACAGCCCTCTCTCCCTCCTAAGATAACCCGGCTGCTCTGTCTACGCTACCATGAACTCAGGTACAGCCTTATACTAAGAGTGGAGTCCTGTACTGCCTCAGTTGAATGGTTTTACTAAGTCCTTAGTTGGACTTCATAAAAGCAGTCCTAACAGTGACCTCAATGAACAAAGACAGTTCTCAGTCTCACTGCGCTGAACAGTGCAATAGTGACAGGTGTTCCAAGTAATTCAAAGAAGGAGGGATTTCTCATGAGTCCAATGAGTTTAATAACGAAGCAGCCTGACACATGTTTCGAGTCATCACCGACTCTTCATCTGAGGCTGAAAGTTTCAAGAGCTAGCCTATCCAATTAAGTATATTGTGGCCAGTGCCAGGGCTTACTTTCATTTGATTCAGTTCAGCAGCATTGCCCAGAGTTCCGGAATTGCGAAGCAGTGAGAGAGTGCATCTGGCACTGGTCACAAAATACTTAATTGAGAACTGTCTGTGTTCATTTAGGTTCTTAACTGTGGGTGGCATCTGGCAGTGCTCCCACACCCCTCAGCCACCTGCAACTTCAGTGCTTCCCTAATTTCTTCAGTGTACAAGCGCTGTGGACTTTGACTTGTTCTGCCAAACCTGTGTATTTCCTAACAGTGACCTCCTCTACATTATGCACACATACAATTATTACATACATACATGCAAACTAGTACACACACCTACACACGTAAATAAACATACAAAAAGGGATATTTTCTTTCCTAATCTAGCTCCAGAGTAAATATTCCCCACACATTCGGCCAGGCTGCCCTCCAACCTCAACACACCCCACAAACAGGAACCAGGAAGCAGGGAAAGGTGTCCATCAAATACATCACCATTCATTGTACCTTACACCACCTCCACCTGAGGTCACCTTAATGGACAGGGACGCAAGAAAGCCCCCACTACACACATGGCCTTGCAGTACCTCAGCCTGCATTCAAAATGTGTCATGCAAACTGGGGAATCAAAACATTCCCGTACTTGCATTACCCATTGGGCAAGTGTGTCTGAAACACTGTACTGTAAAAGAAAAAATGTGTCTCCCTACAATAGAAAGCCAGTCATGAGCATCCTCTCTGGATTATTTAGTGTTTTCACTGGGTTGGCTTGCTTGCCACTCATACTGAAATACCCACAGATCCCAATGTGTGAATATTGATTGACAAATCCTAAACACTTTTCAAAGTTAGGAAAAGTGTAAAGCTTTGCCCTAAACTTAATGAAATTTGCCAAGGCAAGTCCCACATCTTCGTACCGCTCTACTCCTATTGTCTTCCCTGACACATGGCTTGTCGAAAAGCAATCCAACCAATATCTGAAGGGATTGCATCTGCCTGAATGGATTATGTCATAGCAATAATCCAAGAAAATAGCCTGGTGGTTAAAAGGGGTTATTGTATTTGCTATGGAAAACAAAAAGTTCTTTGTCCTGAAGTGACCATGATCTAAAATGTGCAGTTTGGGTAGGATAATCTCACATGTCAGAATACAATGCTCGCCTTCGTCTTTATTTGATGCCACCCTCAAGCTCCACCACGAAAATATGAACATTAAATAAACTTGTGGGCGAAATCAGTTTCTGGAACAGAGAGGATGGACAATGTTTATGGACGTTAACATTAGTAGCATTCACTCTTTGAGTGCTTACCCAGCCCTGCGCACATCATGCCATTGTTAAAAGCAATGTTTTGACAGCAGTCATCAGACCTTGGTATACACACAGAAAACCATCTGCTCCTGTTAATTTGGGATGCATACATATGTCCTAAGTATGGGATGCACTGCGGAGGACCTTCCCTGACACCCCAGATTTAAACTCTGTAATACAATGTACCATGGGGACGAGGAAGATGCTGTGCAATTCATTCTTCGGGTGCAGGTGCTGTGGCGGGCGGAGACGGGCACGGCCTGGGACCAGTCCACCTCCCTATTCTATTTTATCATTAAGCGAGGCCTCCCAAAGGAGGTACAGAAGGCCCTTGATAAAATAGCTGGGATAGAAGCCAAGGGGTGGCCAGAGATACAAAGCATCATACTACACCACAGAAGGAGGATTAAAGAAACATAAAAAGAAATAGCTCAGAAGAGATTAGCAGATGAAGTAAAGATTGTGCAAAGTAAGTTAGTCAAGGTCACAGCAGTCACTGCAATGCCGCCCTCAGAACGGCAGGGAGAAAAAGGGGAGGGGTCACTAGTGCTACAGGCTAGGATGGCAGCAGCATGGGCAGACAATGGCCAGGAGCAATGGGGTGGAGAGGAATGGTACATGAGACCCCAATTACAAGGAAGACCGGCAAGAGGAAGAGGTGGGTAGAGGGCAGCGAGAAGGAGGAGGATATGGATATGGAGGACCAAGGAGGGGTAGACCCAGACCATGTTGGTCATGGGGCAGGTGGGTAAACTTTTCAAGAGAATGTAGTATCTGACCTGTGGCCAATTATCAGAATACCCAGAGTTACAGTAGCAAACAGCAGTAAAGGCACCCACACCTAGGTAGCCCATATGGACTCCCTATCGGCCACTATGAACCAGATGGGCAGCCTGACAGTAGGCCCATACCAGGGGGCAATACACTAAGACATCCCTGCACTGCTTGCAGACCCGCCAAACTTGTCAAAATCCAATGACAAACACGCATACAAATCCATTCGCCACTACAGCTAATGGAGCACCAGCGCCTTATCAGGGTACATGTGTACTGAGTGAAAATGTTTTCTCCTGCCCAGGAATGAACACCCACCCAGATTAGGACAGCCCACAGAAAGCATTTGCGAGTCCAGCCCTATCCACTACCTTACATCCAGATGAGGAACCACTGGTGGCGGCAGAGATAGGAAACAAACAGTTCATCATTATGGTGGACTCGGGGTGGAGAAATCATGTCTATGTGAAGGTGATTTCCCGTTATCTGGCAAAAATCTCCAGACGCAAGGATTCTCTGGAGCTGTGGTCACGGTTAGTAACCCAGAAGAGTTATATGTTAAAAATGGAGGAAAAATAGATTGAGCACCCCTACTCTATCATGAGAACTCACCTCTAAATTGATTGGGACAAGATTTACTAAGTAAATATAATATGACCCTCAAATTTACAGACAGAGATATAATATGCTCCACCCCAGGCATGTGTGCCATACAAGCAATGCTACTAATACAAACAATAGCAAACGAAGCAGCCATCCGAGGGGTACCAACCAATGTGCACATGTTTATTTTTGCAATACAAGTGTTAGAACGAGTGGTGCGAGAGATTGAAAGACCAAGGAAATATTGAGGCTTAGTACCACAAATGAAATATGCCAATCACGGATGAAAAGATATATATATCTTTTATTACTGTACAGTTACAAAGCAAAACAGATAGCTATCTGGCTCCCAACACCTTGCAGTGTGTACCAGCAGACACAGTGAGGAGTGAGAATGCTGGACATCTAAACAAAGACATATTTATACCATTTTTGAAACATTGTCCAGCCTATCTCCAAGCTAATAATTCACTGGCTAGAGTTTGTGCCCAGTTCACATGTCAAATATTACTATATTGTAATAGGAATTTAACAAGTTTATATGTCCATGAAGTTACAATGATGCTTGTTGGTTATCTAATCCACGGTAAGCCTTGTTTCAAGAATTGTTTCAATGCAGTTCAGCCAGACCACACGATCTGTGTTTGCTTTCCATTGTTTCATTGTTTACATAAGGATGAGGCTTGTGAGCGAAGACAACACTTGGATTGCAGTTCATATGAGTTATAAAGTTTCTATGCATTGGTCAAACAGTGTTCTCTTGGTCAGCCTAAACATGAACAGAATTCAAAGGTCGTTCAGCTTGGCTGCAAGTTGAAAACACAGTCCACCATTTTAGAATACAGAAACAAGAGTTGAAATCAAAATGGCAGACGATTCTTAAAATGGCAGCGACATCGATCAAAAAGCAGAACATTATGAACGTGGTTTTCTGTATAACATGAATGGGCTTAGGCCAATATTAATAATAAGGAGGCACTATAAGATTATGGTTTAGCAAGATCACAAGTAAGGAATGGAGATTGCCTTATGATTTTGTTTTCTGCCCAGTAGCTACTCCCGAGGTATTGCCTTGCACCGTTCTGCTCTTGATCTGCAAAGGGTACAGGTTTCAGCAAAACGTATTGGTGATTGGCCTGGACATGCAAGGCTTTGAGTGGTGGACTGTACTGTGTATTGACCCAAACATACCACTGCACAAATCGACTAATGAAGAGTTGTTCACTGACAATGACACTGACGGGGAAATAATAATGGAAATATACATGCCTTGTGATACAAAACAGAGCAGTAACAAACTCCCACATGACCATTGTCAGTGCACCACCATCTTTGGGTGATGAGGACTTACAGCTAGTGCCACCAAATGTGTGAACTATAAACCCCCATGTTGTAGGGTTATTGAAAGAACTAACCCCAATATAAATAAAGCATACACTAGGAGCAGTATTGCCCAGGGTCAGACAGTACCCCCTATCAAGAGAGGCTGAAGAGTGAACAAAATACACAATCCGCACACTCCTACAACAGGGCATCATTATCCCATGCAACACTGCAATTTATCCCATTAAAAAAGAAAAAGGGGGTTGTGGCGTATGGTGCAAGACCTTCACCCACTTAACAACATTATCCAAAACGAGTTCCCTTTTGTTCCAAACCTGGCATCCATTTTGTGCAGCATTCCAAAGCAGGACATGCATTTCACAGTGGTGGACTTGAAAAACACATTTTTCTCAGTACTACTTGACCGAGAGTCCTAATACCTAACAGCCTTCACTCTGGGGTGAAAAAGGTATGAACACTGCCGACTATCCCAATTTTACTGTGAAAGCCCAAGTATTTTCAACAGAATATTGCATGAAGACCACAGAAATATTGCTGTTCGGAGCACCATCATTCAATATGTTGATGACCTCCTAGTGTTTAGCGAGGGGGAAGAAATATGCAGGAAAGACTCTGTTACCTTACTCATATTACTGGCTCACAGGGGGTACAAAGTAGATAAGAATAAACTTCAATACTGTTTAGCAGAAGTGTTGTATCTGGGCCAACTGATCTCGAAAGATGGTAAGATAATACTACCTGACAGAGCAGCAACAGTGTTAACAGCAGCCAGACCCCACACAGTAAAAGGCATGCAAATGTTTATTGGCATATGTAACTATTGCAGGGCATGGACTTTAGATTATGCCACCCACACCCAACCCCTATTACAAGGAATAAAAGAGGCACAGAAAGAGAACACAGCCTACCACTTTCAAAAAACTAAATGAAACTGATATGCACTGCCCCCATCCTAGCCACACCTGATTATGAGCAGGAATCTTTCTTGTTCTCACATTCAAATGGAACTCTGATGACTGCAGTACTGACACAAAAAACATCTGTGGGCCACAATCACTAGCAGTAATGGAAGACCATTTCGCTTGCAAACAAGCTGTTGCAGCCACAGTCTTTGCCACTGAAAAGAGTGCCACAATTGTGATGGGATGCTACGTCACATTGCTTGTAGAACACTCCTTGTTTGCCATACTTGAACTGTCCAAATCCACACAGAGGGCTACAGCCTATGAAATTATCATCTCAAGCCAAACATCCATGTGATATGTTGCAAAACGGTCAACCCAGTGACATTTCTCACAGGGCCATGCACAGTAGAGGATATACAAACCATGATTGTGCAGCTTATAAGGGAGAAGGAGATGACATTCCCAAAGCGAGTGAAAATGCATTGAGCAAGGGATAGGTGTACTTTGTAGATGGATCAGCATCCCTTTGCTTTGCCCAGAGAGTGGTAAAAAACTGGTGAAAAACATGTCGGGGTGGCAGTAATAACGTTAGAGGAAGGATAATACGAAATACTGATGCAGAAACGACTGACAGCACTAGTCAGCCCAAGCAGCAGAATTGGTAGCATAAATTGAAGCGCTCCATGCAGCTAAAGGGTGTGTGGTAACAATATATTCCGATTCAGCATATTTAACCATCATGGTACATGCTGGACTATCAAGATGGAGAAGAAGAGGTTTGAGGAGGGTGGATGGCCCATGCTCATGTAATGTTTGGCAGAGTGCTCTCTGGGCAGCAGAGTTCTCTGCGTACACAAGTTATCTTATATACAACTTTGTTCTACTTGCAGTCTATATCCTGGTCTCATTCCCTAGCGGGGTGGTTCCATTATTCAAGGTTTTGGATATTGTGTCAGGGATTGGACACCTTCAGTAGTTTGTTTAATGTCGAAGTGGGTGGAGTGCATTCCAGCACCGGATTTCAGTGTACAAACGGCAGCCACATTACTTGTGAATCCATTTTTTTCAAGATTTGGGTTACCCCAAAGGATAGAGTCAGACCGGGGAAATCATTTTACTAGTGCATTGATGACAAAAGTATGGCAGATTTTGGGTGTCATACCGGCCTTCCTCTGGAGGTGGGGTGGAACGGAGCAACAGATCAATTGTGTCTATATTAAAGAAATTTGTGGCTGAAGCAGGTTCTAGTTGGGACATTCGGCTTCCTTTGGTATTAATGGCCATTAGATCGACTCCTGCTAAATCAACAAATCTCAGCCCTCATGAAATACTGACAGGGAGAAAAATGGTGTTGCCACAGCATCTACTTTACAAGACCCATGAGCAGACACTTGCAAATGCCTCCACAATTCATGAGTATATGGAGGAGTTGAGGAAGCACTTACAACATGCATTTACATTTGTGCAGTGGAACTTGAAAAAGACCAGTGACAGTGGGAAAACATATTATGATGGGAAGACATCTGTAAAGGAGTATGAGGTAGGAGATCAAGTTTATAAGTTTAATTTTGGAAAGGGCAGACATAAAAACTCTGAATGTCTTGCAACATTCCATACAGAATAATAGACAAAATATCAGCCGTGGTGTAGAGGATAACTAGAAAGGAGGGTGAGGTGACAGCGGAACAGTTTGTCCATGTAAACCAAATAAAACCTTTCCACCCGGAACATGAGGTGAAGAGGCTTGAGGAAGTTGAGGCTAGATAAAAGAAGACAAAAAAATGAGTGCAGAATGAAAGGTTATCATAGCCAGGTAATCAATATAAATGCTGCTAGGAGATGGAAGGTGCTAAGGGGTTCTAGTATAAAGGTACAATGTGGGGAAGGTGTTCCAGTACGGCAGACGAGTACCTATGGTTGCGCAAAATAATCCAATTTCGGATTTAGGTGTTCCAGTAGAAGAGGGATGAAAATTGTATTGTGCTTGGTACTTAATGTATATTTTCCTTTTTAATCTAGAATATTAACTAATTAGCTAGTCAGCACCGGATCCTTGGAGCGTCGGACCCCTGGGGGATGCCACAGGATTGGAGGCCCTGGCAAAGCCCCCGGACCGAAGAAGGGGGTGAAGATAGAGTCTTCAGAGACCGTGAAGATGTTGGTCAGATATGAGGACTGGCTGTTTCTTACCATGTTGGTTCTGAGCGTATGTGGTTGTTTGGTCGCAAAAGTACAGGTTGTGGTGGAGCCAGGACCGGCATCTGGGATTGCATGGAAGAAGCACCAGGTTTCATCTTGGGGAATAGAAGGTTGTTGTAGCAGAACATGTATATTAGCCTGAACCCTGATTTCATTATTGAAAGATATTTGAATGGAACAGAGATAACGTCAGTTCAGGTAATGGAATGGGTGCAACCGCGCAAGGAGGAAGCTCGGAGGACAACCAAAGAGATCATACTGCAGTTAGAAAATACTTTTGTGAGTTAATCCGTTATAGAGTGAAAAAGAGGGAGGCGAATTGCGGGTTTACTTGTTGCCTCCATTGTGATGACTATCATTGGCACTGTAGTGGGCACAGCAATGTCTACAGCCAATTCTGTGTCTGTGGGTGCTTTAAGTGCTAAGGCACAGGAATTAACATATGATTTAAAAACACTACAACAAACGTTAGATGGAGTTAGGGGGAGACACAATGCGGTGATGAGATTTGTCAATGAGACAATATTAGTATTGCATGAACAAGACAAAATTGTTGAGCATGGTACCAATGTTGTTGTCACACAAAGAGAAGTGGAAATGATACAGGAGAATATTGCATTTGAAATTGGAAGTGCAATGCCATTATACATCAATATGAAAAGGATGGAAAGAGGTTTCTTATTATGCATTCCATACATTGCTCCAGAATTGATTTATCAAACCAAAATGGTACATAATGTAGGTTTTTTAGCAAGTTGAAAAATATGTAAGGATTAGTACTCCGGAGATTATAGTGTTTCAATCATGGCAACCTGTTGTTTATCTGATTCAAAATCTGGATACTTGTGTAAAATTCGAAGAGCTAAATTATATATGCCCCGGCAAGCCATGTATATCTGATGCAGCAGATGCTATATGTGGGCTGAAATCAGGTCCTGTGGTATCTGGGGGTTGTAAGGTGGTCATTAGTAACCCCTGGGTTGAAGAGCTGGCCCATGCTAAACTAATTAAGGATAAGTGTTTGGTGAGTACATCGATAAAAAATTACACAGTTACTCACCTTAACCATGGATATTTTATTGTAAAGCAGTTGAAACATAGTGTGTTTTACATGTCAGTCCCAAAGGATAAAGTGGTATCGATAGGTGGGTTGACTCTGTTTCATGCTGATCGTAATTTAAGGCAGGAGAAGGTAGAAAACATCACGTTTTTCAGAAAAATAAATGTCCCATTAATCCAGATGTGGGGATCTTGCTGAAGCATAGAAATGTGCATACAATTCAAAAGAATCTGAAGAAGGATAATATTACTGTGAGCAGTCTAGGTTTGGTAGAGGCGGAAACATTCAATTGGGGGACATGGGTTGAAAGAGGTTTAGTGATTTTGGCAGTTCCAATAACACTAATTGTGAGATGTTGGTTGTTCTCTGTGAGATGTTGGTTGTTCTCACCGTTAAGATGAGGATGTTGATCCTGGTTTTGATGACAATGGGGAGGGAAAAGATTGAATTTGGGGCGTCACATGCATTTTAAAGTGTTTCATTTGGATTTCTTCTGCAGTAATGACCAGGGTATCATAGCAGTAGAAAAAAAGGAGGGAAGATTGTAGGATAATTGGGGGCAGTGAATTGCAGAGGTTATTGTATAGATTGTGGTAAAGGGCTCATGTAGAAAATGCAACCATCATAAATGGCCAGCATGTGCGTGAGATTGAAATGCATTTACTATCATTGCATGAGCACATGTTAAAATGAGTTCATTTCAGAATAATATTCTATTTGACTTAATTTGCACCAAACATAATAACTAATATACATTAACATACTAACTTAATGAATCCCAATTAAGTGACTCCCCTATCCTTAACATGGAGTGCAAATGAGTTTGCATGGAAATAAATGTCCTGAATCCAAATTTAAAATGCATGTGGTTCATTCAATGAGATTTTTAAACATGCAGCACAACAGTGGTTTGTGTGGCAGGCTGCGAAGATGGAATGTGCCCTGCTGAAAAACACTATTGTTAAGTCAGGAAGCCAAAGGAAGAGAAATGTATCTTATTACTGTCCAACAGTAATACAACATGGGGTTCGGTGGTATGACCTATTTGAGGGGCAGGATTTCTGTTGACTGACAGGATGAGATTATAAAAGATACTGTGATTGGGTATGAGTTTTAGACGGGCAGGCTGGCTTGCAAGGAGACGTGCAGAGAAACTGTGCTGGGAAACAGGCTGCCGAGTGCTGGGCTGTGACAGACGGTCTGAGACGCTTTCCTGGCTGAGACAATGCTGGTGAGTTGCTGAGATCGTGACCTTGCCTTATCTGTGGTGAGCCCAGAAAGAGGGGTTTTCCAGAGCTAGCAGTGGGAACCTCACCAATTTCTAAAACGAATATGGGTCATAAGTGAGGTTTGGATGCATGGATGCATTTTTTTATTGCTAGTCAGGGTCAGCAGTTTGCTATCATTGCATAATGCGCATTAGTGTTTAGAAGGAACACAGTTTTGTTAGCTCCTAAAAAAAAGGTGTGCTTTGCTGTTGTTTTTGTTTTTTCTCCTTTTTCTCTCTCAACCTGCATTCCTTGCCAATTTTCGCTTGTGTACAAGGACATTGGTAAGATAAGACCGTGAAGTCCTTCGTTGAATGTAAATTGTGTAATGCAACATTTAATTTCCTATTTTTGCCTTTTGTATTCCCGGCTTGTACTGCATGATGTATTTTATTTGAATAACTATGAATATCATTGGCACAGAAGCCAACATTAACGGACTAGATTGCGTGGAGCGGACTGGAGTGCATGGAGCGGACTGGAGTGCATGGAGCGGACCGAAATGCATGGAACAGATTGGGGCGCCTAGAATTGCGCAACTTACATGGAATGGTTTGGAGTGCATGGAACGTTTGAAAGAGCATGTAACCCATCATATCACATCACCACGCTTCCTCTCTTCTTTACACCACCATTCAACTAGAACACAGAGATACTATGACACCATTCGGTATAGCTGTTCTCATACTCCCCATCACTCTAACAAAACACTGCTGGTTACACACCCCCCAGTCAGGCGTTCTCCACAGGCTTAACGCAGCCACAATCGGTCTGGATAAATCCTGCCAGAACAAACACATACCCTTTATCTCTCAACCACCACACCTACCGCTAACAAGCAGCTATTACATGAATGCCACACCAGCTGCACACATATCCGGAGCTCACACGCACCTTTGACTCTCTCTACTCTCTCTACTGACTTGAACTTCGGTTCCCAAGGGCGTTCAACCTACCAGCGCCTTCAGACCATACCAATGGTACATAAGGCGCTATATAAATGCAAAGTAACATAACATAACATAAAATAAGAAAAACAGAATGTGAAAACATCTAGTGTCAGACTTCATTGCATGAATGTGCTCACTGGCACAGAAGTTCAAAATGCACAGGGACTAGCCCCATTTGACTGTTAATTTGACCACAGCTAGTAAAATCTGAAGTGAACTTTTGGTTTTCATATTGAGTGAGTTTAGAAGTGTGTGATGTATGTGTATCCAATGAATTGTACATATTGTCAGATGTTTTGTGACATAGCTCAGCATTGTATATAAGTTGCTGAGGAAAAAAGTGACGCTGTCAAATATAAGTGTAATAAATCCAGTGGCTAATATTGTGAAGAGGTCCCAGGAAAAGGATAAGTGTTAGAGTATATTATTTGGGGAGGGTTACCACCATAAATAAGGAAACCTCTAATGCATTACCACAATAGAATATACCACACTTTACCACAATAACAACATTTCACATGATTAGGTGTATCCCCTCTAGAAAATATATCCAACAGACCCCTGCTCCCACTTTCCCTCTCTCACTCTTGCTGCCCACCATGGCCCCTCTTCTGTTACATTTATTGTGAGGCAAACAACCTTGGGGTCATCTTTGACTCCACTCCCTCCTTCTCTCCTCACATCACAAACCTTTCCAAGAAGGCCCATTACCAGATGCACCTTCACAAAGGTACTCTTCCTTTTCTCACTTTTCCCCAGAAGACCATTGTCTCCAGAGCCCTGGTTCTCTCTAGGTTGGACTACTGTAACAGCCTCTTTCTCAATCTTTCTTTATCTACTCTCCGCCCTCTATGACTTATCCAGAACAGGACTGCAATATGTATCCCTGGCCTCAAGCCCAGGGTCTGTATCTCTGCAGCCCAGAAATGTCTCCACTGGCTCCCGGTGACTGCAAGGATCAAGTTCACGACCTTCTGCATCATCCACAAGACTTTCTGGAGCCAGGGAAAGCACTACATCCAACACTCTCTACCTAATACCTTCCTTCTTGAGCCCTTTGCTCTGCTGCCTCCAACTCTATGATGGTCAGACGCTTCTCCAGGCAGAAAGCGGGGGGAGGATCACTTTCCTCTGCAGGTGCCTCCCTTGGAGAAACGCCTCCCTGCCCATCTCAAACTTGAGAGAGACCACCTGAAGTTCTGTAAGCAGCTTAAGACTTTCCTTTTCTACTCTGCTTTCCCTCTCTCCCTCCACTGCTGACCCACCTGCATGCTGCGTTACTGGTTGCTTGGATACCCTAAGAGTTCTCACCTGGTACCTGGCTCCTTTTTGACCTGTCTCCCCTGCACTGCCTACAGGCCTGTCACACACTAGGGGCTGTAACTGTAACCTCCATAGTCTCCCACATCCTTGCACTTATGCACTTGTCCTTCTCCCACATGTGCCTCCTCCTGCTTCCGCTCCTTTCAGCTCCTAGCCCCCCTCCACTGGAACTCCTTACCTCTCTCAATCCGCTCTATATCTACATTTTCCTCCTTCCGCACTTCCCTGAAATCTCTCCTTCTCCATTCCTCACCATGAATCCTACCCCAATTCTCTTTCTCTCCCCTTCCATTGAATCTTCCCTATGATCCTCACTGCCCTCCCCCTTCACTTATCCTCCCTCATTTTCCCCCTTATACCCTTTCCCCTTCCCATCCTCACCCCTTCCCTATTCCCCCACTGATCAATTGCTCTACCTACTGTTTTTATTGGTTCGATTCAAGATTAATTATTGCTTCTACTGTCATAATGTTCTATGTATTCTGTTGTTATAATGTAAAGCGCTTTGGATGAAAGTGCTATATAAACAAATAAATACAAATACAAATACTTACCCAGACTGCACTGCCCTGACTGCACTTACTCAGAGCAATGCCACCCTTATCACACTTTCCCTTTCCTGCTCCCTTGCACTTCTCCCGTCTCCTTCCCCTGTTCCTGGCACTACCGCACTTGAATGATCCTAATGACACAAGGCCTTGTAAGATTGTTTGTCTTTTCTTCCTCCGTACACTCCCTTGTCTTGTTGTGCCTTGAAACACATGTGTAGAGGCAAATTAAAAATGACTTATCATATCATAACACTAAAGTGAGACTTCTGCAATTCATAAGTTCCATCCATATCTGTCTTCTTTTAATATTATCTCTAAGGTAAGCATGACTTCTCCTGCTACTGGTCTTACCCAACAGAACAAATTCAGTTTACAAATGCAATTTAGGTCAATCGCTATTACAATATCATTCAGATGTCCATTGTTTAACCCATGATCAACTAAATTAGACAATTCACTAAAGGAAGTTCATGTGTGAATTATTTTCCTCAATCCAATACCCATTTATTAGCAACAACTCAAGAACACAATTTGACCTATTTAGTATCAATTTAACTACTGAAAGGCCAGCACTTTCAGTCTTCATCAACTGACCAGAAATCGTCAGATCTTTTTGAATGCAATCAAAAGGCCTCCTCGCGGTCTTCCCACAGGCCTTTGTATAGCTGGTTTGGCAAACGTAGCCTAGCCATGTGTAATTAGAGGCAAAGTGCACCATGTTTCTTGGAGCATTATAAGGCCAAAGCCAATGATGTAGGGGGGAAATGTGCATCCCTCAAGATACCGTTAAAGTCTTGATAATTCCAAGAAAAATGTTTTGAAAGCTGCAGCTAAAGTCTGGAAACAGAGAATGGATTTGCTGTAATACGTGTTAAGGCTTTGGTCAACAAATGCCACTCATTATTTGATTGATAATTATTAGCCTAGTCCTTGGGTCGAGACAGTCTTCTTACACCGCCCCCATGCCCAATACACATGATAGGCAATTTGTCTTGGCTTTCTGAGCCAGCTCTTCCTAATATCGTTTATTTTGCGACTGTTTACAAATTCCACCTGTGATTCAGAGAGATCACCTGACCTGTTCCCTTAGAATCATTGGCCCTCATTACGACCCTTGCGGAAATCGGAAAACGATGGCGGAAATGCAATACCGCCATCGAATAGCGCTCGGTGCGACTATGACCCGTCACCGCAAAGTACGAAGCCATTAGCGACACCGTAGTGAACGCCAACGCTAACTGCACCAAGCACGCGCGCGCGCGCCATGCGAAACCGCAAACACCACCATGGCGCAACGGTACGCCAATTCCGACCCTAGCGGACATGTACCTAACGCCATCAGGCATGGCGTAATGTACCATTCCGCCATGGTGAGAAGTACGGCATCGCGAATCAACCGTAAACGGCCCCACTGAGTGCCTGTACACCGCTCCCTGCCCACAAAGTACAACTCCCCGTAGGTGCAATGAAGCCACAATGCAACCATTGAAATGTACAAGTCACCCATGCATGGCAACGAACAAAAGAAACACAAGAGGGGCCAATGGGAGCTGCAGGGCACAGATGGCACGAATACAGAAGCCATCCCAATGGACATGACCACAGTCCCCCACCAAGAAACGCACGCAAACACAGGCACCTGTGACCAGCCATATTCCGAGAATCACATCATTCCACCAGTCCACCTGGCTGACCGGCATCTGTTACACAAAACCCAATCCCCCGCCCCTGAGCATGACAACATTCAAACTGTCATATTGGCAGCCCCCATCCCTGACCTCACGGGCTTAGTAGGCAAACGCGCCCAGTACAGTACCACGCAACTAAACTCCGAAGCTGGAACCCAATGCAGATCTCCTCACAATACATCGCCCCCCAAATAGGCATATGCCACATCACTTGCAAAGAAAAACGCTACACGGGCCAAATCAGAATAGAAATTTAATGCACATCAAAGTCACCAAGCCCATACAGCCATCAGGCCATGAACTCCTAAACACCAATCACCATTGTGGGCTGCATCCGCAAGAAATGACCAGCCACTACTTGTGTGTCGTCCTGTTCCCTCATGGTACACAGAGCCACATTCACGTACGAAAAGGCAACATGGAAGCGCACAGAACCGCAGGGCCGTCCCAATGGGGAGGCACTAGTCCAGCTGAAAGGCCGAAATGTTGCTCCGAGCCACCAGTACTGCGTAAGGGCATGTGGGCCATTGGCGATCGTCCCATAAGATCGTAATGCTGCTCCACTGATTAACACGAAGCAGCAGGTGTCGGGAGTAAAACCCATCTGCAGGAGTGGCATACAGATGGCAGTGGCAAAAGGGGAGGAGATACCTGTCAACCAAAAGAAAAGAAAAAGAACAGAATGGCCATCAGAACTACATTCCAACAACTCACTTCAATGATCACACGAAATCCACAGCCATATGCATGCTAGCCCACTCCAAAGGATCATCACCACCCCAAAACCACTTGCGACTCCTAACCATCTATATCGAGGTGCAAACACCATCACAAACGAGTGTACCTGTGCATGCGTCTGTCAAAACAGAATCCATCAGATGGGAATGTTAATGTGCATGGACACAAGTGACTGAGGGCGTGTCGAGACAGGGAGGGCTCAACAAGGCCAGATAGACGATGGTCCCACCATGGCAGCCCTGCATCACATAGCGTAGGGGAGGCGGATAGATCCCAAGAAGCCCTGTACATGGCAAACTCTGTATCAAATCACCTGCCCATGCATCCATGCATCATTCCCTCATCCCGGAATCAAAACGCCTGAATAATTACTCACATAACATTAGAAACATCCATTGAGTCTGTGCGTTATGCAGCCTGCAAAATCCACAGTGCCCCAGCCCGTAATTCCAGTGTTGTGAAGTAACATGTATTTGGGAACGGCCGGCCTCATCGCCCACGTAGCAATTGCGCATCCCAAACTATTCATATCAATCATTGCTTCCTCGCCATGGGCCCTGTCTCAAGGACATTGAACAACAGAACGTTATATTTGCAGTCAGACCTGTGGGCATCTCCTCGCCGCTAGCTGGAAACCGAAAGCGCCGCCCTTCGCATTCCACATTTGCAACATCACGTCGAAGAGGCATCTGTGGCCGTTTGAAATCACTAATTAATCCATCTAGTGCGGCTGTGTGTGAAAATGGCAACTGCCTTCACCCACAAATGGGACGCCCCGCCCGTCATTGCAACTCGGTACAGTGATGCATGAGGGCCCACCGTTACTCGAGTACTACGTTCCACTGACCCTTCACAAGTCTGTTCGCGACTGCACAGATAGTATGTGCAACAATGGGACCACAGCAGAATGAACATGTCAACCAATGTTACACGGCCATCGGGTACAAATACATGATTGCAATAGCAAGATGCCATTCCCCGATTTGCAGCGTTGTGCGCGGGACGTGCTCGGCCAAAGGGGAGAGCAGTTTGCACAGGTGGAATTAATCACCACAGGTGGAGGCCATACAGCCTGAAAACACATAAATTGCACAGCCAGTCTCCTCCCACAACCACACCGAAATGCTACCGGCAGGACTCGCGATGTTGGCCCTGGGGGACCTGATAGCACTGCAAGTACTCCAACTCCAAGAAGAAGACGAACACCAACTGCAACCGGCCGCACGAAGGAGACGCAGGAGGAGGAGGAGGCCAAGGCAGGGCCAGCAAGGGCCGCCAGCACAGCCACTACCACCACGCAGGCAGCCCGCAATCCCACGCCTCCGAGCACATCCGTTCAACCTCACTGATGAGCAGATCCACACCCTCTACCGTCTGGACCGGGACACCATAGCCGCCATTGTGGACATGACACATGCTGACCTTGTCAGCATGATAGATAGCCCAACCGCCATCCCACCCCTACTGAAGGTGGTGTCTGTACTCCACTTCCTGGCCACAGGCACCTACCAGCACACAGTCGGACAGTTGCATGGCATTTCTCAGCCACTGTTCTCACGGACACTATTGCAAGTGCTCGATGCCCTCCTGCAGCACGCAGACGACTACATCTCTCTACCACGCTCGGAGCAGGAAATTACCAACACAAAAGTGGGATTCCATGCACTTGCCGGCATACCGGGTTGCATTGGTGCCATCGACTGCACCCATGTGGAATTGGTCGTCCCACATGCCATGGAGGCCCAGTACCGCAACAGAAAACAATTTCATTCCCTGAATGTACAAATGGTGTGTGACTCCAACAGGATCATTACACATTGTTGTGCCCGATTCCCTGGATCAACCCATGATTCTATGGTCTTGAGGAACTCTACAATACCACGCTACATGGAGCGACACGCAGGGAACAGATCCTGGCTACTCGGTGAGTCTCATTACATGCATGATTATGTGGGGAATGTGATTTGGCAATGACCTGGCAGGAAGGGGGGGGGGGTGCGTACGTAGCAATGGCATTCCACATCATACGTTTCTCGTCCACATACAGGTGATGCTGGATATCCACTGAAGAGATGGCTCCTCACACCAGTCCGGAACCCACGGGACCAGCATGAGGAGGACTACAACCATGCCCACTCACGTACCCGTGTAGTCATTGAACAGGCATTCGGCCTACTGAAGACTCGTTTCCGCTGCCTCAGCAGGTCTGGCGGGGCACTCCTGTACCGCCATGAGAAGGTTGCAAAGATGGTGATGGCATGTGTCATGCTCCACAACATGTGCGTACGTAGAAATGTGCCCATGCCCCCTGACGCAGAACTGCAAGCACCTGATGATGGTCATGATGAGGGTGGGGATGTGGCAGCACCTCATGGAGTCTGCGAGGCACCGGAGGCCCGTGACATTCGTCAGCATCTCATTGATGTATGCTTCTAGCACTCACGCCTGGTGGCTGATACATGGACACGGGACTCGTGGCACTGTGCGTGTCTGGGACATGCACAATATGGACTGTACGCCTATGATGGCCTAGTACACAAAAATCAATGTCCACACATCTCATTGGTTGATCGTGCACTTTTTATGGCATATGTGATGTCATGTTGAACACCCTATCGACCCGCCACCCAAGTGAGCCCAACACACCCCCTCCACCCTCCTACCTCCCCCCCGAACCCCAGTGTCCAAAGATGCTCATTGTCAGTGGGCTGTCGCTATTGCAAGCCCCCTCTGCGGGTATCAGGGGCACCCCTGCCTGTGGAGCGCAGGTTCCTTCCAGATCTACGTTGGGGGCTGCCCTGGACGGAACTTGCAACGGATGATGTGTCTGCCTGCTCACGTCCATGCATGTCCCTAAGGGTTTGCGAGAGCTCAGTGAGCACACGGCGCACTGCGGCAAGTTCGGCACATATACGTCTTTGGACGTCGCATGCAGTTCCCCCCTCAGGCTCTCGGTGCTTCTCTCCATTTGGACTCTCAGGCTCTCGGTGCTACTCTCCATTTGGACTCTCAGGCTCTCGGTGCTACTCTCCATTTGTGCCCTTAGCGTCTCTGTGCCTCTCTCCATTTCTGCCCTAAGTGTCTTAGTTGATGTTTCTATGTCTGCCTTAGTGCCCCCACATTCATCGGCATGGTCCTTGAGGAGCATGGCCATTTGCTGCTGTTGCACGATTAACTGGTCGAGGGACTGTTGCCTCTGCTGGGCCATGCCCATTTGCGGGGGTGTCACAGAGGGGCTGTTGTCCTCATGTTGCCTTGCCACAGGGCTTGTGGGGGATGGCCAGTCGTTGTCTTGTGGGTGCCCCTGCGTGGTATCCTCATGTTGTACGGGATGGGACAGACAGGGGGATTGGGACAGGTCATGGATGGATCTGACTTCGACATCCCCGTTTTCTGTGTCGGAGCATGCTGCCATCAATGGGGTGTCACCTATGGTGCTGCTGCCACCAGAGGCAGTGCCTTCTGTGGCATCCATTGGGGGGACCTGTGGTGGTGGTGTTGTGGGCATGCTGGCTGCTGGGGTGCCTGTTGATGTTCCCTCCTCTGTGCTGCCACCTGATTTGTGCTGCTGCCGTGTCTTGATGCGTGCAGCTGAGGTGGAGGGTCTCTGGCCGTTGGTCTTGGCCCTCTTTGCAGGTGTGCTGGTAGGGGTGTCCTGTAGCTCGTCGTTTGGATCGGACCCTGTGGTGGAGTAAAGGAGGGCGAGGGTTAATGATGGGTCTGTGGGAATTGGAATGGCATTGTATCACATGCTCTGGGGTGGTACCTGAGGGTGATTTGGGTCGGGTCCTTGGAGGTGCTTTGATTTGTGTGTGGAGTGAGGGTGCAGTTGTTTGGCAGCCTGCAGTTAGGGTGTGCCTGCTGCACGTGTAGTGCGTGTATTAGGGGTATTTAATTATTTATGTATTTATTGTGGGTTTTTACGTGCGCTATCAGGACGATGTGTGTGGCCGTTCTCCTGGACATGTGTTTCTGTTGCACTATGTGGACGCATGGTACTTCACATGGATGGACTGTGTGGATTTGGCATTGTTTTATCTGGTACACCTACCTGAATCTTCGGATGTCTGCACTCCTTTCTCCATCCCTCCGACTCCCTCTATGCTCTCCATTCCGATGGTGGAGGCACAGATTTCTTCCCAGGGGGTCAACTTGATGGGTGATTCAGGACCTCCCCCGGTGGCTGTGGCAATGTTGCGGTTGGCAGAGAGTATGCTGCGGACGCGTATCCGCAGGTCGTCCCATCGCTTGCGGCATTGCTGTGGGGTGCGGGGTGCGGTCCCCACCGCACTTACCCGCTGTGCCACCAGAGCCCATATGGTCTTCTTGTTTGCAAGTGCCGTTCTGGTCATTTGCGTGGAGAAGACGACGGCAGCATTCTCCTGGAGGGTCTCGGTTAGCACGGTGAGTTCCTCGCGGGAGAAGTGGACCTGCCGCTTGCGGTCGCACGCTTTCTTCGCTACTTTTCCCATTTGTCTTGGTTTCGCTAGGGTGGGTGACGGGTTGGGGTGTGTTTCAGGGTAGTGATTTTAGTGGTTGTGTGGTTTTAGTGGTTTTATAGGTGTACGCCGGGATGTTTCCCGTTCCGGGCCCATGTTTTTACTTCCGTTTCCGTATATTTCCGGTCACCGTACTTTCCGGTAGGCGCACACTGCGGTGACCGCTAAGAGGGGTGGCGGTATTGCACCTAGGGCGCCGTACGGCGGCGGTGTGGGCCGTTTTGGGGTCATTTCCGCCATCGCGGACTTTGCACTTCCGCCGTGGCGTGGTGCTCGTGCCCGATGGGTCGGAATGGGCCGCACTTTGCTCCTTCGTGCAATGGCGGAAACGCTATTTACGCTGTGGCGCTCCGGTCAGTCACTTTCCGCCAGGGTCGTAATGAGGGCCATTGTCTAAAATGCCCCCTGTCATGCAATGTGATCTATTCGACTACTATTTTTCTTCTTTGTGCTCTGAACCAGTCCTTCCTGGCTTCTCATCTTTCTTCCACCGTGTACCCTAAAGCCATGCTGATTGGCATCTGGCAATTGTACAAATGAAATAAATAAGTACATAGATAAAATAACTTCGAAATCCACTTGCCTGTGCAGCAGTTTGCTATGTACTGTTATAACAAACAATAATTCATTACCTATAATTGAGGGCATATTAATGAAAGTGATCCGCACAGGGTTGCTAAGCAAAATATTAGCAAACTAATGTGTTGAAGTTAAACCACCAGCTAAATACAAAGAAAACCTGAACAGTTACGTTGGATATCATGCATTTGTGGAAAGCGAATAAACAGCCTAAAATGTTGCAAGAGAACTAAGAGATTGCGGAAGATGAAGAGTGGAAACCTCACCTGAATCATGACCTCTCACATCTGAACATGCCCTTTTCCCACCAGATAGCACCGTGAAGTGTTACGTCGTGCAGGCTCTGACACTCTCCCTTCTAAGTGCTTTCAGTGTTTGCTGTTTCCACTCAACTGTACCTGTCACTCTGACACATTGTCAGTTCTGCATCAATACTTTCTTTGCAATAATCAATACAGTGTGAATATGAGATGCCATATTGGAGTTAATTGGATGGTACTATGGGCAAAGCATGTACAACAGCACTCACCGGATTGGCAGAAAACTTCCCTCCACGAAGATCAGTAAGCCACCCCGGTATATGCCTCCGATATCGCTGACATGTCAGTCCCTCTGTAGCCGATGTAACATTATTAGACTAAAGTGTATTGCTCAAAAGTGTATATAGTGTGATAGAAAAAGAAAACTGCTTAGTTAAGTTTACATTACGTTAACAGTTTCATTAATTCAAACACACCTGTAAACGTTCCATCAACTTTGATCATTCTATACTGATACAAAAAGGAAAGACAGGAAAACAAAACAAAAAGAAGAAAATAGAAGAGCTGCAAAAACAGACAGCTAACGACATAAGGCCAGATTCGTGGAACTTTTAGCGTGGTGCAAAGTGACATTGCACTGCCAACAAAAACCCTGATTCACAGAGCAGTGCAAAGTGTAAATGGGACTATTTCACGGTGCAAAGAGTACTTTTGAAGTGCAAAGTGACTCTGCACTGAAAAAATGCACGATGCACCGCTTTGTGAATCAGGGTTTTTGTTGGCAGTGCAAAGTGACTTTGCACTTAGCAAAAAATTCCATGAATCAGGCCCATAGCATTTAAGCATTAACTACAATTGTAACTAAATGCAATCGGACAGTATTTTTGCGTAATCAAAAAGCATTACACATTTCTGAAATTCGAATTTGAAATGTACTTATAAGCAATTCCTCAATATTATTGTTTTTCTTTTCCTTCTGGTAAGCTGTGAAGGTGCTCCCTCAGGGAGAGACATGTCTGCATGTTTAAAAGTGCTTGTCTCCTTGGAAGATAAATGCCACTTGCATTTCAGTGCATGCCTCAGATGCCCAAGTTGAGTAGCAACTTCTTCTATACACATGTGTTTTTTGTTCATATTAGCCACAGTGTAGGTTCTTCCATAAAGGGCACTAGGTCAGCTCCTCCTTCTTCACCACTCCCACACCAACCATATATTTTAGGACCCCCAGATCCTGCAAATAATAAAAACAAAAACACAAAATAAAAAGAAAAATCGTTAAAAAAACGCTTTGCATTATGTAGCTCAATAATGCTAGTATTTGTAGCTCAGTAATGTAGTGTTTGCATTTGCAAATAATCTAAAACAAAATAATGATTTGCCAATGCAAAGACTGGTGGTGTCCCTTATGCCCTACACAGCACATCACATTGCTGAAGGCCGGTGATTATGCCTTCACTCATGTAGACCTCTTTGAAAGGCACTGGGAGGCCATGGGTGAGGTCTCCTTCAAGATTAAGGGAGCACCTTACCCTGGCTGACATTCTGCCTCAAACATGAAATTGGACGAAGGGGGAGAAAGCCCGAGCCTTCAGGGAAGATCACCGGCGCTGCTCACTCAGGAACGTTTTTAAAATAAAAGAAAATGGCCCTCATTACAGCCCCAGCGCTAAACCTCGGTGCCGGTGTTGTAACGAGTCCGCCATGGTGGAATGGGGAAATACCGCCCCATTCCAAGGTTGGCGGGGCGGTATTTCCCCATTTCACCATGGCCCTTCCCCATTCCCATTTTCGCCTCATAGGGCTCAA
This sequence comes from Ambystoma mexicanum, assembly GCF_040938575.1. NCBI lineage: Eukaryota > Metazoa > Chordata > Amphibia > Caudata > Ambystomatidae > Ambystoma > Ambystoma mexicanum. The sequence goes on from NC_090930.1 coordinate 628,369,766, forward strand.
TGGGACTGGGGAAGGCGCTAAGTACGGTACCGCAAATTGCGGTACCGTAATTAGCACCAAGGTCCCTTTGCGGCACCCTACTTTAACGGCTGGTAAAACCAGCCGTTAAGGTCGGGTCCCGCAAAGGGACCTCGTAATCAGGCGTTAAGGGTTTAACGGCGCCGACACCTTTTACGGCCCCGTCAAACCCTTAACGCCAGGGTCGTAATGACCCCCAATGTGTTGTCTGTGTGTGTCTGTGCATATGTGGGAAAGAGAGAGAGAGATATTGTATTTATTATTTGTGCATTCATGACTTTCTTTAAGTGAATGAAGTGTTCTGGTTAGTGCACTGTGTGTGGTTATAAATATGTTTCTACTGTCCTGATTGTGTCACTGTAATAATAAAAAAATTAAAAAAAAAGTTTACTAAAACTATTCCATTCTTCTCTTTTCAGGGAAAAAATGTGTGTGGGGACTAGAGAAGTCTTCCTATGCTGCGCTCTGTAAACCTCCATACTATTCGTGATTTCCAAGAACCCTTTCCCATTATGTGAGCCCTGTGAGAATCCCCTTGTTTGTATTTGCCATTTGTTTTGTGTTTTGCTCATTAGCTGCTTATACACACTGGGCAAAATGGAATTGTATGTGGATTGAGAAGATTAAGGAGCTGGAGTAATCCTCAATCTCAGTCTCAGGCAGTCAGCTAGCTGGTGGATAACATGCTTGAGGAGGGGCAGACAGTGGTTGCAAAGAAGAATAATGTGGCTGGAAACAGTAATTGGAAAGTGGGATATGGTGGCTGCTGATAGGGAGATGGTGGTTGAAGAAGGGAAGATGAAGCTTTAGGAGGGGTAGTCAGAGTAACGGAGGAGAAGAGGGGGCATTAGGAGGATGTGTTTGGGGATGGGCACTGGAGGAGTAACTGCAGAAGCTGGATAATTACCTCAATCCTGTTTTTTTCGGAGGATGAGGTAGTCAAAGAACAGCAGCATAGTTAGTCGTAGATACATGTATGGGGATAATAGGGAAGAGGATAAGATGGTGCTTCAGTAGACTGAAGAGAACCTGCCAGAAGAGCCAGAGATGCTGCCATGGTATATTTCTCATAAATAGGAGGCTAAGGTCACTTCACAATGCAGAGGACCCAATACAAGTTCAGGTGTTCTTCTAGAAGACGAATCAGATCAGAAAGTATCCTCATCCATGATATCACTGTTCATCTGTTCATGGGTGTAAGATTATTTCAGTTTACTCGAGAATGTGGTTATCAGTGGGTGGTGGGCACTGTGATATGCAATCACTTCCATAAGCAAGCTAATTTGAATAACAGAAGTAATAGTTTTCAGGCAGCTTCCCAATGCACAATCACTTCATTGAGTGCATATCACATCCCTCTGACAGAGCTAGAACCCTACCATCTTCAGTGGTCATGGTGACAGGTTGCACTGGAGCATTAGATGACACTCCAACTCATCACTAGTAATACTGCAGCAAGCAATACCAACACCCCTGACTATTGGCCTGCCCAAACATCTCTCCAACAGCCAATGACTAACTGAAGACACCCTGATCCAGTGCCACTGTTGACGAGAAGGGCTACTTTAATATCACTAACAGCACAACCTTCTGTTGATGTTGGAAGAATTCAAGATGTGGTGACATGTGGGCAGAAGAGGTGAAACAGAACAGAGATCAATGCAGAAACATGCTGTGTACATTGCCTAACCTCTGTCAGTCAATGTGGTTTGGATGACGTGCTAGTGTTGTATTCCATGGATCCAAATAAAACAGGGATAATAATCACTTTCTGTTCCACCTCATATAGGGTATTTGACCTTCCTGTTATATACAGTGCATAGTATTACACAAAACAAAGCACAGGCACGGAGTGCATTGTTTCTTAGTTTAGTACCAACTGTTACTGTGTTTCCTATGGCTTACCATAGTCGGAAGAACAGTCTGTCCCTCCGTGATGTTCTAGCCCTGGTTTGCACTGGTGCGTCACCTATCTAAGAGGGATAGGAAGAAGTGGAATACTTGCCCTAATGCTACAATGAATGTGTTATAAGAAGATTTGTAAAAACAGTTTGGGATAGTTTATCCCAGACTTTTATCATGGAATGGTCCAGCAGTTCACGTGAGACTAGTTGCGATTGGTAAGGTACCTTGTGATTTATTCACCCTCAGTGAGGTGTGCTGGGCTTTTTCCATGATGTCAATTCCATAAAACATTGTGAGGGTAGACAACAAAGAAATGTAGGCTCTCCTATTAGGTAAAATACTTTTATACTTGATGTGTCAATACTATATTTTTCATCGCTCTCTAAAAAGTCACAATACTCCAAATTGTATTTCTCAAGCTCTGGTATCAATAAGCATAGACAAATGCAAGTACTACTTTATGTCCTGTCATAAAGGCACTGGTCAGTAATAATGGTTATTTCATATGCATGTGTCTTGCTAGTTCCAAGCCATTGCTAAATCTCTGGTCAATCGGTTTCAATGACTTCTTTCTTGCATCATCTTCTTCAGGCGTCATTTCATGGATGTTTAGGCAATCAGTCAATCCACCCATCTGGGGTGGCAGGGCACCCAGCTCGATCTACAGGCCAACGTTAAAAAGTCAAGAGTGACTTCTTAAAGACCCGGTTACTTATTCCATTGTGGAACTTATTACTTACATTTATCATTTACTGCTATTAATATTGTATTGTTCAAAGACATTTGTCTGAGGTCCCCTCCCACATACATTGGTTATACACCAAATCCCAGTGTTCCTTTTGTCACCTTTACATATCGGGACCACCCCGATTCAGTTCTACTTTTTACAAGACTAGCATGGATGTGGTTTTGTTTATAACCATTAAATTTACCTTCTTGTTCTTTTTTGCATGAATGGCATGCGTCCTTAGATCGGTCAAGCGTGTATTTTTTATTTTTATCCGCTCTTGCTGGGAATCCAGTCTATTATCGGGGGGTGAAGCTGTGGAGTAGGAAAAGGGCAAGGAGAGGGTGACTCCCTCTAATTCTTTTCTACTTAAGAGTTCATTTGAATGACACAGATAGAAAAGTAAAAGTAAAATAGCCAATCAGCCATAAATGATGGCTACATTTATACATTTATATCCACAGGTTTGGTCAGCTGAATACCATGTGGGCTCTAATTAGGTGGACACTTAGTATGTTATTATAATAACAACCTTTTCACTAGAACCTATTTCGAACCATGTACATTTGTCTTTGTGGGCGGTGAAAATCGGCACACGCACTATAGTGGTTTGTTACAAAAGAATTCAAAAGCGTGACAAATAATTCAAAAGTGTACGGGGTGAAGAATAAACAAATGCTCCACAGGTGAATATTAAGGAACACATTTTTGAAGGGTCGTGGGAAAAATAATTAGATCTTGATCTTGCGGCTTAGCTTATTCACCTCTGTGGCTTAAACAAGTGTGCAGCGAAGCTGCGTTAGAAATCTTGTGCTGCTTGTTTGTTTTTCCAAAGGGTTGTTATGGCAGCACCTGCCTACTTTTATGTTTGTGGCTCCAAACACACTACTGTTACGTGCGCTGAGCCTGACGGCAGCCATCTTTAAATTGTTGTTTTTGGATTTAGAATATCATGCTCATAATAACCGCCTAGCTCATGGTTAGTTTTGTGATTGTGGCAAATTCAATGTTATGCATTAGTAGGAGAGGGGTAATTGGTGTGCCGTGTATGTATATGTGCTACCGAAGGTCAGTGTACCAAGGGGTCCATGATCTATATACCTGTTTTGTCTATAGTGGTTAGATATTATATGCAAATAGCTGTATTATTAATTACATATGCATATCATAATTAAATATAGAGTAGTATCTATCATATTGCAAGATCCATTCTTGGTTTTCTGGTAAGGGCCAGACGGCTTTCCCTTTATTCATAGGAAGGTATTATTTTGGGGCAATTTTGTGCGATGGGACAACAATTGTTCTGTTAATATGTGTGTATGTGTCTGGTCAGCTCCATGGTGTGGGTTCCCATATATTTGCATGTTTTGCTGAAATGAATTATTTCATCAAGGCCAATGTGTCCCATTGGATCTCTGCATTCAGGCCTTTATACACTGTGTTTAAACGGAAAATCCAATTTTGTTCCTTTTTGAGCAACAGATTGTGGTAATTACCCCATCTGTAGGGTGGGGCACACTTCTCTAGGACCACCCACCTACAGTCTTCTGCAGTGTGTTGAATCAGTTTAAAGTGCGTGCCAAGGGCGCTGTCAGCTTTTGTCTTCTAATACAGAATGTATGTTTGATAAGTCTTTTTTTCACAGGTCGGCAGGTCATGCATACGCACTTTAAATTACATGGGCATGTTATTAAGTAAATGACCCCCTTGCTGTTACAATTGCTGAACCTCTTTTGTTCCCAAGGTGTCTTCCATCCTATGTCTACACATTTACTCCTTACTGTCTGTGTGCATATACCACATGTTCCTCAGATGGTATTGGGATTAGGCTCATCATTAGGTTCTTTGAATGTATGCACCAGTCTGTTGCGGATGTGTTGTCTCCGCATTATAACCCAATTGATGCGTAAGAAAAGACTCAAACAATGTTTTGCAGAAAAAACAATGAAGAAGACCACAACAGACACATTTGTTGATGTGACTAACTGCACAGCTATACTTGCACAATCATCTGTTTTTTTCTGACAGTTGTCAGGAAGAAAATCTGTACACCGAAATATGGGGAAATGCTGAAGCTTGTTTTATGTGAAAAGCACTTTCTCTTAACTATAACTATTTTCAATGTGTGCACCCTTTTCATCTGTCTTTTGTTCTCCATAGCTGTATTTGGTGGAATTAATTAAGTAGAGTTGTCTGAGACAGGAACTTGAATAAAGATAAGGTGCAAAACCTTTATTGTGTTCTTCATTCTCATCTCTTTCCTAAGAAACAAGATGTGAGAAATGTGCAGGAATCCACTCTTCTTCCTCATCTTTGGATTGTTGTCTTTGTTGCTGAGCTGAGGCCATTCACCCTCTGTGTCTTTCTAGGTGGTGGCCCATCATCCCCACCTGAACCTCTTCTTCAAACACCTAATTCATTTGCACATGCACTGCATTCAGAAATGCATCTTACTGATGCACACGTTTTCCTTTGAGACTGATACCACATAAGAAAAGATCTACAGTTACCAAATGATTGACATGGTTCTAAGACCTTCAGCCTACAAAATGCACATGTGGTACTCAGTGTTTTGGCCTTCTCCTATGCTTCTAAAATGTGTGTTAGGTTCTCACTGCTTTGACCTTCCCCCTGCCTACAAAAGGCACAAATGAGCTCTGAGTTCTTCAACAATACTCAGCTACCTAGCAAATGCATTCAGTGCTTTGGCATTCTCCTTCGCCTACAAAATGCACATGGGTTATGAATACGTTGGCCTTCTCCTGCAAATAGTTAATGTATGTATAGTGCTCTGTCCTTTTCCTACAATTAAAAAACATACATGGGATTTTAAGTGGTTCAGCCTTCTCCTCAACCAATAAAATGCATATGGGGTTCTCAGAGATGGGGCCTTCTCCTCAAATTAAAAATACATGTGCGTGTTGTAGTGATTTTGCCTTCTCCTATTCCTAATTAATGTATTTATGTTATCCAATGCTTTTTTTCCTTCTCATGCACCAAGAACATGAATGTTGGTTTTCTATTTTGCCTATAAAAGGCATGTGAGGCTATCAGTTCTTTGACTTTCTCCTCTACCTACAAAATACATAGGGATTCTTAGTGATATGAATTTCTCCTATGCCTACACAATTCACATAGTGTAATCAGTGCTTTGGATTTTTTTCCGACACCTTTTACATGCAAGTGCACTCCTCATTATTTTTGCCTTCTCCTATGCCTCATATATGTTTGTGGGAGTAGCAGTGCTTTAACATTCCGCAGGATTTGGCCTTCCCCTTCCACATACAAATGCAAGTGGGCTTGTCAGTACTTTGGCCTTCTTCATGCCTAGTAGATAGATGTTGGGTTATCAATACTCTGGCCTTCTCCTTCACCTACAAAAATGCATGTGAACCTTCATAGTTCTCCTCCAACAAAAAATATATGTGAGCTTATTAAGGGTTTGGCATATCCTAATGTTGAGTAAATGAATGTGGATTTCTCATTGCTTTTGCCTCCTTCTATAAGACGACATATGCAATAAGGATTGCAATTCCCTAAACAATATTCCTTATTGGCCATTGATCTGACATTGAGAACCGATTCATCTGCAAGGACGTATCTGGTGTATCATGCTGCAAATTGGAATGCAATCATTTGTACTGGACGGGCAATTCTATAGATATGCACAGACATAGGGACACATACATTTTAGTATGGTTTGTGCACCAAACTCTCATCCATACGTTATTGGTCAATGGTGAACCTTTACAAACTTATTCATTTTCACATTTGGTCTTGTAAAAGAGTCATAACTACGAAAAAAGTATTACCTGCTTATGCAGTGCATGCTTAAATACAGATTTGAAACAATTGTGTCATTTCAATATGGTATTGATTGATATTCAATACAATTTTCACATCAGCGGAATATGAGTGGTACACAACAGCAAGTATTAGACTAGCATTAGTTGTGGCAAAATAAGGGAAAAGTATCCAGCTGAAGGACCCATGTACACAAGCAGAGCCCCTTGTATAACAAACCATGATGCTAAGTACATATAATATAAAACATACTGTACAGTGAATTACTCATATTTTGTTTTAATTGTATTACAAAAAAAACAAAATGATTGCAAAGCTAAAATGAAATAAGAAAATGAAAGCATAAGTGTTCTATGGGTTCTGAATATGGGCTTTTAAAACCAGAATGAACTGCATCAAGCATGTATCCAATGGGATTTTCTGTGGAGCTTGGTTGGTATGCAATTAAAGCGTTCTAGCCAGACAACAAGGCTCAAGCTGAGAAAAACCTATTAGTAGATGCGACAGTGTGAGCAGGTTGAGTTTAGCAGGTCAAGTTTTGCGGTTGAATTGTGTGCACACCTATCACTTGTATTTAGTTTTGACACATAATAGATACATCATATAGCAGCAAAGAATGAGCAACACATGAATGTTGCAGTTGCAGAGGCTACAGATAGACAGTGTATGTGTTTAGACGTAGTACACACATTCATTTTTTTAGTGACCTGTAGGTCTTAGCAGACCTTTACCGGAACACCCTGACCAAGGCAGTAGACTAAGTTGTTCCTTTTCTTTCAAGAAGACCCAAACCAATAGGGCACATTAATTCCTGGTTTACCCCTGAGTTACAGGTCCTGCGCTCAAGAAAAAGATAGGCACAAAGCTCACAGAGAAATACACCTACCAAACACACGAAGGCCACATTCGCTTTGACTCCAAAGAGAACAAGCAGGCTATCATTGCAGTTTTTGTTTCATCATTGCAGCAAAAGCATAAGCCTATAACACAAAAATCACCAACGCCAGCTCCAACTCCCAAGACATTTTTTTTAATTCTCAGAAACTTAGAAACGCCTTCCACCCACCAACCACTATCCTGAAAGACGAGACATGGTGCATTAATATCCAGAATGCTATGGTCTCCCTACAGCAGAAATTGGAGAGAAGAAAAACACACATCATCACTCCCATCACTCCCCTCTCCACCAAACCTCAGATATACCCATCCCACTTCTCGGAAACAGAAACGGGCGAAATTCTCACATACCTCAATCCCTCCAGATGCAAACTGATCCAGAAAAAGGAGCATGGCAGAGTCTGAGGAGTGACCAGTACCTCTACTATTTCCATTGTGTGGGAGTGACTTTGCTGCTTCAAAACCTGCCTCTCCCCGCGGAGCGGGCGCGGAGTCTGGCAGAGTCTGAGGAGTGACCAGTACCTCTACTATTTCCATTGTGTGGGAGTGACTTTGCTGCTTCAAAACCTGCCTCTCCCCGCGGAGCGGGCGCGGAGTCTGGCAGAGTCTGAGGAGTCCGAGGAAGTCCGTGGAAGTCGGGACTCTCCTCTTGGCTCCTGGCTCACCTGTTTTCTTGTTCCATCTGCATCATCGTCTGCTGAAACGATGCGAACAAACGTTACTACGGTGCCGGTGAAAGGATTGACTGTGGGCGCTTCTGTGAAGACCAGAGCCCAAAGAAAGCGTGCTCGTGACCCGGTATGCCCCGATTCGGAACGTTCGTGACTTTCAGCGGAGTCCTCAGAGCCGCCCCTAACACCGGCTGCCGTCCCCGATGATCGTGTCCAGCTTCCGAATGAGGGGGGGCTTTCGTTGCAGCCGCCTTCAAACTCGCCCTGTGCAGTCATCAACGAAACCACAGTAAGTGTATGTGTGGCTGCCTCCTCGCGAGTGGACTTTGCATGTTCTGAGCCAATGGGAGGGGTGGCAGGGAGCATGCGGGGTGAGGCTGTAGTCGATCCACATGCAAGACACTTTACATCGGACTCGGCTCCCGCTCAGTCCGGCCCAGCCCAGCCGACTTCAACACACTCTCCTTTAAACTGTTTTCCGTTCCAAAGTACACATGATGCGTCACCTAATAAGTGCGCCACTTCACATGGTGCACCAACAATCCCGGCGGTCATAACCAACGCGCCCATTGTCAACTTGGCCATAGTACATGGCCTTCATGAACTTCCTTCTTGTACTTCAAAAAATGACAGCTGCTCACTGCGACAAGATCCCGTCTTATCCCAAACGCCCTCATGTTCGCTCACCAGCGTGACGACTGGTGTTCAAGCGTGCCTCACGACTTCAGGTACTAGTGACATTGTATGCCCCTCTATACAAAAAGAAACAAGTAGTAGTTCCCCACGCACAAGATTCTACAGTGCATATGAGAAACTGGTACCTTCACCGGCATTGCCACTAAGTACGTCGCATGAAGCAGGCTCCTATAATGCCGTTTTCACATACAATGAAGTGGACGAACCGGCATATAGTGTGGGTATTGAGCCACTTACCCGTGCCTCTTTTGCTAACACTGAGGGGGAGAGGGTATCTACCCTCCAAGTGAAGGACTCTAATAACCGTAGAAACTCCTTGGAAGTCGTCAACAAGTTGCTAACAGATCTTAAGCACCTGAACAAAAGCAGAGCGAATAACTCGGCAACAAAAGACTCCTTGCCGGGTGCCACAGCCTCAGCGGGAGGGTCTTCTAATCTTGTGGCTGGTTGGTCCTCACCTGCACCGTCTGGCAAAAACCCCCTGCAGAGTTCCCCTACGCATAAAATGGAGGAAAGAGGAAGAAGAAGTCGCTCTAGTTTTTCATCGAGCATTCATTGCTCACAGAGACAACTTCCTAAATTGGGAAGGGTCGACTCTAACACACTGCAAAACCAACCATCGACCATTCTGCATCAATGTGTGGATGGGCCTTCAATTGTGGAGACACGTTCTGACTATATGTCAGATTCATCCTCCTCGGACTCATCACTTATGGAACGCCCATTCCCAAAAATCAGACGCCTCCCCGTGAGCAAAAGGTGACACACCGGTCTCACTATGGACAGTACTGGCAATGAACACCCTATACCAAGTTTGAAAGATCTCCAAGCCACCATTATGTCATCAACTACAATAGCCGTGGCTCCATTCTTGAAAATGTACGAACATTTGCACAACAGTCTGAAAGACCTGACAGCTCTAATTCTTAGTATGAATACAAAGATCTCTGAGATGGGGAATACCCAGACGATCCTAATGAATACATCATTGAGCACTAATAAACAGGTGGAAATGGCGCTGGGGGCTTTAATGGACAGCAATAAAAACGCCTTTTTGGACAGAAAACTACTGGCTGAAGTGGCGAAACAGGCTTTGAATCTTTTTCAACAAAAAGTTGATAACTGCGGTCAGAGTGGAGTAGCTGAAGAGGGAGGGATTCTGACCTCTCGAACCATAAACAACCCTGTATTTTGCTCTCCCATCCGGATACCTCTAGCCTCATGTGCTCAGATTGCGGCGGCCACTGCTTCAGAACTGGAAAGAAATAAAGACATAATGGCGTGTTCTGAAAAATATGCTCCCATTGATTGTCAGGAACAATCCACGCTGCCGCCTGTCTCTGCTCCATATCTTGCAGGATCGCAAATGACCGACCATCTCCCTTCCATCTGTGACTCAAACATACCTCTGTCGACTAACTGCCAGGATATCTTCCTGGAAACCCAAGCTGCTGATAATTTGGCTCTTTTGGATCCTCAAATGGCTGCCCCTTCCGACCAAAATCGTGGCTTGGGCTTAGATGTGGTGGGGCCCGTTTCTGCACAAAAACAAGGTCATGATGGTGCCTCGGCAGTGTATGACATATTCAAGCTTTCCAAGACTAATTCCGTCACAGGTTCGGGTGACGGAAACTGCAGAGGCCATGAATTAAAAAAATCAAAAAACATGCCTATGAAAAAAAGGAACCGTCGTAACGATTCCAGGAAATTCTTGAGAAACCTGAAAACTGTGAATGTAATTATTAACGAAACTAACCTGAAAAATAAAAATGTCGTACCTGATCCCCAGTCAAATGACGATGCCACCGAGTTGGTCCAGTCCATTGAACCCATAATCGACTTATGTGGCATATCTGAGGAGTTGTTGAACACGTCTGTGTACGAGGATGCAGTGGCCGAGGAATTGGTTGGGGCTGAAGAATTTAATACTTCATCTGTCAGCCTCCCTGAATCGACCCAGTTGATTGACAACACACCTGTTCCCCCGATTGCAGCCTGCCCGCAAATGAACAACCAGGCCGGGCCAGGGTCCAATCTATCTGGCCTAAATAACATTCCCCTTCATGCGCCACTCCAAAAGGCAACCAGAGTTGTATCACTGTGCGAAGTAAGTGGGCCAATCATCACCTCAACGGTTGACACGGTTTTTGGTTCCAAACCGTTCATGACGCTAGATGAAAAACATCGTAAGAGGTGTGATCACTCTAACAAAAGCCTTCGCAAAACGGAAGATTTAGGGGCCCAAGTTGCTGTTGATCCTTGTAGCAACTCATCATCGTTGGTGGTCGCGAAGCACGACTTAACACGCCTTTACCCTAGGGACTCTGTCCCGATTAGGTCGTCGCAGTCTAAGGTTAACGGCCCACCGCAAATTAGAGCTCCATTAAAAAGTACCTTACAAATGATCCCTCCAAAAACTTGCATTTGAAAAATGATTCATCTTACCATCAAGTACTCTTGGAACTAATTGATTCTGCAGACGACCTAATAATGAATCGCAATAATGTCCTGTGGCTATGCCGTCTGGTACCAAGTCTCAGGGCAATTGAATCTGGTGACTTGAAAGTTGTCGAATTTTTTGAAGAAACCAAGAATGACGCAGTCATCTTGCATGTCCAGTCTAAGCTCATAGTTGACACTTTGCTCCAAGCTGGCCCCGTGTTACTATCTCTCGGTTTTGACATTTCTTTAGCCCCTATACGTGTTCCAACTGAGGTTTTGAATGATGTTGTGAACCTGGCAGAGGACGGAAGTGCCTATAAAAATCCTTCAGCACGCCCGAGTGAGCGTGGCTCCTCAGCCTTCCATCAAAGCACTCTCTCTCCAACACAGAACACTCGGAAGTCTTTGAGTGGAACCTCCAGCCACAATAACATAAAAATAACAATACAAGGAGCTAGCCAAGCGCATCGGTTTGCAGATCTGCCTGAGACTGACATGCCATCTAGGGCGAATGGAAATGATTGGTCCTGGGTTGCTGAAACCCTAAATAACACCACGTCATGTTAACGCCAAGCCTTCAAACGACATAACAACCAAAAAAATTACACATTGGGATCCTGGAACAGCAGGGGCTTTAGTCATTTGTTCAATTCAACCTGGGCTGACGAGTTAGATCTCATCTGTCTACAAGAGACATGGCTATGCGAAAAACCAATTCTGGAGGGTTTTGAAATCGCCCACACTTCAGCCATTAAACAGACTAGGGGTAGACCTATGTCGGGTCTCCTGGTAGCCATCAGGATTAACTCAGGGCTTCGGATTCTGAACTCAATTGACATCTCTCCTTATATCCAAGTGACTACGATTGGTGATGGAAGCCCCGCTATCGGCCCGACAACCAACCTGTGTATTTTCAATCTTTACTGTAACCATGGGGCAACCAGAGCTAAAAACTTCATAGACGAAGTCACTAAGACCATAGATGAGCTCACGGAATCTGGCCAGCTATATGACTTGATCATTTGCGGCGACCTTAACATCGATTGCCTTAGTCATTTAAACGCGCCAGGGCTCAAGAAGAATGATAACTCCATAGAACTTCATCTGAAAACTCAGTGGTGTCTGAAAATGGAGCTGCGGGATTTGGTGATGCTGAATGGCCAAACCCTGGGCGATATTCCCGCAGCCCCAACTTGGAGACGAGGGGATTCTAGCTCTACCTTAGATTACATCTTTGTATCCAATAGGATTCACATGAGAACGACCGGCTTGTCTGTTCAAACAATGAAGCACAGTGACCATGATATGGTGGTCTTGTCATTTGTGGCAAACGGCAGAACGCACCAGGATCGCTGGGCTTTCTCAGTGAGAACAGGAGCCGGAAGGATTCGGCTAAATCTAGATTCTACCGAGTTGGGCCACATTTTGACGAGTTACCAGCTGTCCGAATCCTTGGAATACAACCATCTCTTAATCCAATACCAAGAACTCAGAACTCTCACGGGAAACAGCCTATTTATATCGAAACATAAATTTGACCTCCAGGTGCAACAACGGAAACGCCTTCTACGCTGGCAGTTGAGAACGGCCCGCAAACAAATGCCTACTGTTGCCATTGGTCTTGCAAAAAAATTCAAACAAGGCTATAAGAACTGGCTTAAATCTCACAAGTGCATCATGATGCAAAATGACGCAGAGCTTATGCTATCAAAAATGAAGAGCTCCAACTCTGCTGACTACTGGAGATTGATAAACGACAATCTTGCTCCACAACATGCTCTTCAGGCAAACCTGGTCTCTGAGTCTGAGTGGGTATCCTTCTACGCCAACCTCTTCAGTAAAACCAATGAGGTCGACGTATGGACCGCTCGTGTCCTGTCACACTGGGACCTAGTATTCGAGCACGAGGACATTCTTAGAGTCATCAAGAATCTGAATAACTCAAGAGCCCCTGGTCCAGATGGCTTAACTAATTTTACGCTCAAACTTCAGCCAGAAGTATGGACCACCTTTTGTGAGCTGCTGTTCAACAGGATTGTCAAATGCTGCGAGACCCCTTCATCGTGGAAATCTGCAGTGATCATACCCATCTTCAAAAAAGGCGACCGTGGCAACCCAAAGAACTATAGACCAATTGCACTTCTTGATGTGCTGGGTAAGGTCTATGCCACTCTTTTACAACAAAAATTGACGGACTGGTCCACACATTGCAACCAGGTGGACCCCAGACAAACTGCTTTCGTTAAAGGGTTGGGCTGCGGTGTTAACCTTCTAATACTGAACTTACTGAAAATGGAAGCACTGCGATCAAACTCTAAAATCTATCTCGCACTGGTTGACTTGTCCCAGGCGTTCGACAGTATAAATAGAGATTTGCTATGGTCTAAACTGACCAAATGGAACTGTCCTGAAAGTCTACTGTCCGCTATCCATGAACTCCACATGAACACGACCGTTAGAGTTCGCTTGGACCAACAGGGTAACCTATCTTCACCCATTAACACCTCTCGAGGTGTCAAGCAAGGCTGCCCTCTTGCGGCAATTATATTTAACCTGTTTATATCTGATATCAAAGATGTTTTCAATGGTCTACGCACTTTCCCACCTAAACTTCACGGCTCACATGTAGACTACCTAGTCTACGCAGATGACATCATTCTGATGGACTCAACTCCCATAGGTTTACAGCGGAAACTCGCTGCCGTGGAAAAATACCTAACTGACAACGGGCTGGTTATTAACAGAGGGAAATGTGAAGCCATCGTTTTTGAAAGACTGCAAGGTTTCAAACCTAATGGGCAGAAATTTAAATGGTATGTGAATAAAGAACCCATTGGGCACGTACTTAACACCAGATATTTGGGAATGCAACTAAGTGCGAGTAGAAATGACGCACCTTTGGTGGACGCAGCCAAGAAAAAATGCCGACAATTGGCATGCCAAGCAGTCCTGATTAATAAAAAATGTGGGAAATTCTCTCTAAGACCAACGATAACCTTTTTCCAGCAGAAGGTGGTACCCTCATTGATTTACGCTGGTGAAAACGCTTTTGGTTGTGGGTCCGAAGTGTGGAGCTCTTTGGAAAGCATTTTTTGGTCCAGGGTTCTCCATTTGCCTAAAGGCACCTCTACTGTTTGTGCCAGATATGAGCTTGGGTACATCTCAATTCAAGTGAGAGTTGCTTGGAATCTGTTAAGTGTCTTTAGGAAACTAAATTCAAGCAATCCAACCCCCCAGATAGAGATCCTTCACAGTCTAGAACTCGCCAAAGCCCCCTCAATCTTATTCCAATGGAATAAGTTATGTCATGACGTGCTCAGCTCCTATGATATCACGATGCAATTGTTGCTCGAGAATCCTGATGCTGCAAAACTAAAGCTTTGGAGAAATGATTGGATTTACACCTGTACCCAAAGAGCTGCTTCTAAATCTATGCTTGAAGCGCCGGCCGAGGCAAGAGCCTATTGCTGGGTCCCGCCCTATCTATCGTGCTTCCCGGACCAGTGGTCTCGTGCCTCCTATTTGCAGTTTAGGCTGAATGCCATGCCAACCAAGGAACGCCTTTGCTACTGGTCCCAATCTACGGACCTGGACCTCACGTGTCGGTTCTGCTCCACCAAACAGGAAACACTTAAACATTTGATTTTAGTATGTCCCGAGTTGGAGAGCGAAAGAAATAACATCTTTAGCCCAATAACAACGAACTTTCAATTCCTAACTCGAGACGACTGGTGGAGAGCCCTGTTTGATGGGTCAAACAGAGTGGTGTTGTACGCATTAGTTTCTTTTCTTCGAGTCGTAAAAGACCGCTTATACGCCGTCCCGGTGGAGCAACCCGCAGGGACATCCTGAGGTCTGTATTGGAGGCTGCTGTTAACAGTAAAAGTCCGGGGTAATAGCGGATGATTTGTGAGCTTTCATTAATTTGGATTGTATGTTAATTTTTCTCTTTTTAAAGGTTTGTAATAAAACCATTAAAAAAAATAAAAAAAATAAAAAAAAGGAGCATGCATGGTTGATGTTTCAATTGTGATGCCAAAGCTCAGACTGCTGCTACCATCTATCGATTACATCTAACCATTAGTCAAATCACTTTCAATACTACATCATAGCTTTTCTTAATCAATGTTTGTCAATTGTTTGTCAATTTCCTTCCCACCAATACTCACAAACTATTCTGCCATATTCATAGTTGCATGAGCCCCCCTTCCCCTGATAACAAATAGCAGTACAATGTGAGTTATATTGAGCCAAGCGGCAGCAGTTGGTCGCAACTTCTCTAAGCCCCTCAGTTGAGCTGAATCTGACTGGATGTTACAGAGGCAGAAGACTCCTGTTTGGTTGATTTTGTTGTATTCCTTTGTTGGTTCTAACTCTGGAACATAATATTGCTTAGGTTTCCTTGGCATTGCTGGACACATTATATGACATATTTGATCACCACAACACCCTCTGTGTCCAAATACTTTAAAACAATGTTTTAAAGTTGATATCCATATGTAGACATAGCCTCTACGTTCTACATTGCATGTAGCACTTTCTTCTCAAATGTTTTAATCTCATGGGAAACTTGAATGGGATGGAGGAGGGATTCTCTCAACATTTAGTAATTTGGTACGCATAATCATCAGTTATTATATGCAGGAGATGCTTCAGTATGAAGAAACATTTTAGCATAAAGCTACCCTCCTTCTGGTGTCCAGACCTTGCGTCACCTATAACAAAAGTGCAGATGTGGAATAAATGCTGCACTGAGCCTCAATTATCCTGTTCCTTTAAAAAATGTTAAAATGTATTCTTCAATATTTAACAAAACACAATAGACACAATTTACAACAACTGAAAATCTTTTCACATACATATAATATTTAACATAGCATAGCATTTACTGAACCACACACAATACGTCATGCTTTTTATCAGGAAAACTCTGCTGCTTCTCAGCCATTAGCACCTGGTGTAGTCAAAGCAGTAAAATATAATACATAGAAAGATAAACCGTGGTTCCCTAAAGAACTCAAATTGAAAATGAAAAAACAGAGGCAATTCAAATGCAAATAGAGGAAGGATTATGGTATTGATTCAAACAATCTCTATAAGAGGCACCTACACAAATACAAAAACTACTGCTACAGACTAGACTTACATATTTTTCTGGACGGATGTTCTCAAGTTAAAATGTCAAACAATAAGTTTCAAAATATGTTCATAGCTTCGTTCGGAGCTTCGGTCCCGCAGGCTTTACAAAATACAGGTTTTCTGTAATAATATAGCTCAATTCTTCATTGACAAGATATTTAAGATTCAAAAATACTTTTTGGTGTCTTTTTACAGATAACATTGACTTAGTCCCTCTGATTAGCTGACCCAGCCCCCAACCTTTGACTCAAATCTTTCCCGATTTTTGGCAAATATCTGAGTTTGACATATTAGAGATTATTGTGAGCAATCACCCTTTGGGATTGCTACAGGAACCATGCCCTGCCAAAGTTATTAAAAGGCTTAGGTCTGAGGGGTCTCAGACTTCTGCAAAGTTATCAACAGCTCTTTCAACTCTGACACGGCTCCTGACCACTTAACATTGCCTTAACATCGCTGCAGTGACTCCTTTGCTAAAGAAAACATACTTGGACTCATGCAACATGGTCAACTATTGGCCAATGTGGTTACTTCCTTATCTGACCTAACAGAGGGGAAGAATACATCATCTCTGCAAGCTTTTATAGAAGAACAGGGCTTGCTGAATGTGGCACAGATCTGATTTCTCCCAGGTCATAGTACTGACCTGGTGATAGTGGCAGCTATGAACCACTTGAGGCATTTGATAAAGGCCATTGGTCAGGGGGCACTGGTCCTTTTATATCTGTTGGCTACCTTTGATACCGACAAACACACCATTGTACTATCTCACCTTTACAATTACGAGATAAGGCGTTGGCCTGGATCTCTTCTTTCCTGACCGATAGATACCAGTCAATTGTACTGTTCCCTTTTGAATCTTCTAAACCCCCTGTGACTTGTGGGCTCCCACAGCGTTCACATCTGAGCCCATTGCTCTTTAATCTGTACATGACACCTTTAGCAGATATTAATTGACTCTGCAACGCCACCTTTTACATTAATGGAAATGATACCCAACTGATTTTTCAGTTAGGGCATTTGTTTTAAGCATTGTTTTTAGCAGGTCAGTAGCTGGATGAATGCCAATCGCCTCAGATTTATTACTCAAAAACCAGATGTTGTGATGTGCTCATTTTGTCCTCTTTGCCAGTGGACTCCAATCAATGGGTAAAGGAACTTTGTCCAGTCACTTTTGGTCTTGACCATGTCCATCTCATAAATTGAGGATTTGGTGATCTGGTTGGTCTACCAGCTTTCGTTAGACTATCAAATCAGCAAGGTGTCCAGCATTTGTTTTTGTCATCTGCACAAGAGATTTCTGGATTATTTCTCGTTGCCACATAATATAAAGCTGGTAAAAACATTACTTCCGAGCTGCCTAGATTTCTACAAGGCTACATATCTGGTTTAGCCAAATGTGCCATTTGGAAGTTACAGATGGTGCAGAATGTTTCATCCTGTATGACTTTTCCTTCGAATCATTGAACACCTATTTCTTCCACATTGAAGTTGTTGCACTGGCTACCAGTGGAGAAAGTCCTATTTAAATCTCTGTACCTTGTGCATGAATCCTTCTTTAATCTGATTGCTTCATTTTTCAGGCAGTGATGTACACATTATAAACCATTACACATTCTATGGTTTTATTCTGTTGACCTCTTAGAGGCACCTACACCTAAATTGGCCTGATGGGTTGGGAGGTTGCACATTTTCTCATTTGGCTGCCAAGTCTGCAATATGCTGCTTTTTAATTTGCATCTTTTGAATAGCCACCTGGAATTTAGGAGGCCACTAGGAAAATCTGTTGACCCCCATTTTTAAATTTTCTCTGTTGGGTAACCTGGTTTCTTTGTGCTCCATCAATGTCTAGTTGCGTTTTCATGGTGATTGTGTGCTCTACACGTACTTGTTACCATACCATACCATTCCGTGCCATTTAAACACTACAGAACAGATTGCAGACATGCTTAGCTTGGGCAGTAAAGCAAAGCAAAGTTATTCTGGCTCCCACACATTATATAAGGCAGCAGAAACCATGAGTCATCAGTATCAATGTCATACATATGTTTTGATATACACCGGAACTCCAACATCAGGCAAATATATCATTCCAGGATGTTGGAGCAGTCCTTAGAAGATATCTTTAGCGTTATTTAGCAGTGAAGATTATATTGAGCAGATGACAAGACTAGAAAATGTATTAAGTCTGAGAAGATTAAAAATGGCAGTTCAACCACATTGTATATTGATTAATAAAACACTTAGAGGATTGAACAGCCTTAGAAACATATATGTTTGTTTTTATATAAGTATGATCATGAATCAGATGTAGAAACTACAATTACTAACACAAATATTCTTTTTTGTGTAACTGTCACGGTTAACACGCAAACAAAAGTAAATCGTTTAACCAGGTCACATCAGATGGCCTTTAGCGCTGCCTCTAAAAGAATGTGATTGGTGCAAGTTCTTAATGCCCAAGACCCAACAAAATCAATTGTTTTTATCAATCACACATTATTTAAAATTAAAAGACTTGAACTCAGGTCATTTCTTTTCTTTTAGTTTGAACATTTTCATTTGAAACAACAAGTATACAAGGCATATGATAAATGCAGAAAATGCTATGAGATACATACATTATGAGCAATGTGTGTATTAGAGAATGTACATAAGGTAACTTTGAGCCATGTATTTGAATGACACTATTGTATAAATTAATTCAAAACTTTTGAATAAGACGATGAGTATACAGAACAACAAGACATACAGAACATAACAAGAAAAGAGGAGGCAGGACACACATAGAAGTAGGTGGAGTGGTGCAGAACTGTGCATGGACATACCCTGCCCAACAAGTATTAAAGACAGTTCATGCTAGATAGAAAGCTCAGAAACAATGATGCTTAAGTAGTGGACCAGGAGAGGAAGCATTAGCACTTCCCAACCTCTGGATATTACAAATGGAGTTCCACCACAGTTTATAATGAATATGAACCACATTTTTCCAGTTGGCGGTAACAGTTTTGATTGCAGCCAAAATGAAAAGGTCAAACCAGTAACAAGTATTCTTATTCATAGTATCCTGTAATGATGAGATGCCAAAAATACTAAATTCAAAACAAAAGTCTTGTTGTAGGTTAAAAATACTTTTGATAGTATTCTACATGCAATTCCCGAATCGTTTAACATAAACATGCTGACATTCCACAAGCATATATTTGAAAGTGCCCTGAGCATGTAGGCAGCTCCAGCATCTGTCACTGAGTGCTACTTTACATTTGAAGAGGGAAACAAGAGTAATACAAGCTCTGTGATGAAAAAAGAAGAGGGTTTGAAGTAAGCTGGCTGAAGTGGTAACCTTGGAGATATTCCTTCACTGTAGGGGCCAATGTAGTTGATTATCTAGTACCATGCAATCTTGCTGCCAATCAATATGGAGATCTTCTGCAATTAGAGAAGTGGTTATTTCAGACAGGGCCTTATAAAACATGGAGGCAGTAAAGTCAGAGTTTAGCATGTTTAGTAATCTCAGTGTATTAGTCATGTTGAAATGATTAATTAAATCCTCATCATTTTCCACAATTGCATAGGTAACATTCAAATATTGCTGCATAAAAGAGAGAGGGATATGAAAGTCAATGGCAAATTCATTAAATGTGATTGGAACACCTAGTAGAAATAGTTGATTAATAAACATAATGCCCCTAGACAGCCATGGTTTCCAACACATAGATTTACTATTCATTTTAATTAAAGGATTGAACCAAATATATGGAGAGGTGAACAAGGAGGATTTTGAGATAGAGAAGAACATATACAGTCTAAGGAAAGACACAGATTGGTGAATACAGGTGATTTTTTAAAATTTGTTTTTCACCTTGATGAGGTGAAATCAGCGAGGGATATAGAAGTTATAGGGGGAACCATATCTCTCTCAATTTGGTACATTGCTTGATTATTCATGGGTAAACCATAGCTGTGTCCGCCTGAGAAAAAAAAGCCATAGGGTATTTTTTAAATCTGGAAATTCTACTCTATGTATGTAAGATATTTTAAATGTAATAAGAGATATTCTATGGGACTCATTACAAGTTTGCCAGTCTGGGAACTACGTTACAGGTAAGCTTGCCGGTACCGTAGTTCCCGGACCAGCAACCTACGAGTTGTGCTCGCAGGTGCCTTTCTACCCACCAGGCCTGACCTGGCGGGCAGAGCAGCACCTGCAAGTGCAGCAGGTCGGATACACCGGCACCATTCTGAATGGTGCCGGTGCATCCGACATTTCCATTCCCTATGGAGCTTTATGTGAATGGGGAGCATTTTTTTCCGGTTCCTGCGAATGGGCAAATACTGGGTCTGGCGGGGCCGGAATGGCCTGGTAATTGCCCATTTGCGGGCGCCAGAAATTTTCAGAAGTTTGTCGGCAGCTACCGTCAAACTTATAATTAATTAGGCCCATGTCTCCTTTTTACCCCCTTAAAACTTAGCTAAGCAGGAATCTATGTATTTGAAAAAGGAAGGGGTAAGGAGAGTCAGCAATATATAAAGAAGATTGAGAACAATGGGGGAAATTATCATTTTAATGGATTATAAACGGCTCCACTAGGAGAGATACGGAAAGGACAAAGAGGTTGTTAATTCTGTAATTCTTGTTAGTAGGGCTTGATAATTGTGTTTGAAATCTCTTTTTTGGATGCAGAAACATGGATACCCAAGTATTTAAAGCCTTTTGGACACTCAAATTTTAGTATGATCTTTAGTGTAATTTATGTTGAGCGGTAGGATTCCTGATTTGTCAGTGTTTGATTTATAGCCAGAAGCTAGTGAGAATTTTGAAAAAATATCTAATAGGTGTTGACCACTATTACCAGGATTTTTTAAGAGCAGTAATACATCATCTGCATATGCCACAGTTTTGACGTTAATGTGCATACACTGAATTCCTAAAATATTTCCATTATGTCTTATTGCTTCTAAGAAAGATTCCAAGGCTAAAATAAAATGGATTGGAGAAAGGGGGCAACCCTGACATGTACCTCTAAACAAGGGGAAGTAGGGGTTCATTTATCCATTAACAAAGAGAGCAGTTTTAGGATTAGAATATAAAACTATAATCATAGAGAGAAATGGGGTCCTTATACCATGACACCTATGTGCTTTGAACATATAGTCCCATTCCACACTATCAAATGCTTTTTCCGCATCTAGAGCTATCGATGCATGGGGATGTTTGGAGTCATTTATTATATCTATGACATCAAGCAATAGTCTAATATTGGAAGAAGATAGCCTATCTATAACATATCTGACCTGATCATGTTTAATTAATAAGGAAAATTGGACGATAGCTTTGGGGTAATTCAGGATCTTTATTAGGCTTAGGAAATACAATTAACATAGCCTTCGAGAATGATCCATGTGCTTGTTTTCTGTAATAAAGTAGGAGAAGAGTTCATTAAGTTTGGGTGTTAATAGGTTATTAAAGTGGGCAAAAAAGTCAATAAGGAAGCCAGCCATCTGGGCCAGGAGATTTACCTTTTTTAAGGTCTTTAATGGCCCAATGTATTCCAGTAGGAGAAATAGGCGTATTCAATGACTGAAGATTTTCATTGGTATGTGTAGTATGAGGCATGTGATGAAAAAACTCTTGAATATGAATATTATTCAGAGGGGCATCAGAGGTATATACATTAGAATAGAATTGAGAGAAAGCTTGAATGATTTTTTTATCCGGGAATTTCCTGTTGCCTTTGTTATCCTTAATGGCTACAACCCTGGCTCTTTCTTTTTTAAGTTTGAGATATGATGCAATGGATTTACTAGACTTATTCGAAAATTGGTAAATCTTTGCTTTATATTTCAGCAGGTTAGCGCATGAATACTGTGAGAAATGGTATTGTATTGTAGTCTTAGCTTTAAAATATCCTTAAGAGTGGATGGGGAATTAGTGTGTGCATATTGAGATTCGTGGGACTTAAGTTGTTTTGCGAATTGTACTGATTCTTGCATAAGTATTTTCTTTTCATTAGCGACAAAGGATATTAATTGGCCTCTAAGAACAGCTTTATAACAGTCCAAATCATTAGTAATAGATGTGTCCTGACTTTTATTTTCCAAGAAGAAGTTGTTGTGTTGCTGTGTAATGAAGAGTGTAAATGATTCATCACTCAGAAGGGACATGTTAAATCTCTATCTATTGGAGTTAGGGGTGTTCTGTGGGGTTTTCAATTGGCTATATAATGGGGCATGATCTGAAATAAGTATGTATTCTATTGGGGCAGCTAGCAGGCGATTGACCATGGATTTCAAAATTAATATATAATCAAGTTTCGAGAAAGAGTTATATGGATTGGAGAAGAAAGTTAAGGCCTAACTCTGATATGAAATTAAGACATTTTGCATGAGATTTGGTGCTCTTGAAGCATATACTAGACTTTCTGTCTAGGAAAGGGTCCATTAACTCATTTTAATCTCCACAGAGAATTACAATTTGAGGGTTACATTGGAAAATGTGGGTTCTCAATTGTCGCCAGAAAGAAGGGTCTGAAACTGTGGGACCATAAATATTCCAAACCGTGTACTCAGTGGATTCCACTAAGATCCTAAGCAATACCCATCTGCCTAAATCATCAGATTCATTTGCTATCACTTTTCAATTAAGCGCCTTGTTAGTAAGTGTGATGACACCTTTCTTTTTACCATTTGCCGCACTTCAAAAAACCTGGACCACCCACTGAGGTCTAAGTTTAGCTGCTTCTTCATTTGAGAGATGTGTTTCTTGTATGCATGCAATCAGTGTTTTTTTTTTCTATTAAGGCAAGATAATACTTGTTGCCTCTTGACAGGATTATTCAGTCCTTTAACATTCCAAGAGCTTTTATTAAGTGGCATCAATTAAGGTATGGTTAACATACACATTGGAGAATATAAGAGGTAGATGACATGTATTGCAATAATAGGTGTTACAGTAGCATATTTGAACGAGTAGTAGAGAAATACCCCCATGAAGTAAATAAATAAAGTTCTGCATTAAGGGTGGTAACAGTAAAGGAGCTAAACATGAGGGAGGTGAGTAAATGAACAACATAACACATGGATTCTTGTCACAACCAGACATGGCAAAGAACTGTAGATAGGAGAGTGGCTAACAGGAAATTGTCACACCAATCCATTTTAGCTATACAATGAGATGGGGTGGAGAGACGACTGAAACAGGACACACCCCTACTGCACTCCGGTCGGAGATGGTAGAAAAGATCCAATGCATTACTCCATTAGATGCTGCAGTCCATTTCAGGTGAGTCTTGAAGTATCCATATCATCCCTATTGTGAGATTGAATAAAGTGTCTTAGAAGCACAAAGCATGGAAACTGCTCAACCAATACCTGGCACTTCTGGCCCACCGCATTGCCGCTCTCTGCCCCAACATTCAGTGTTATGCAGATGACACTCCACTCATTTTCAGGCTCCTTTCCTCCACCTTTTCTCCTTCTCTCATCCCTGACTGTCTGTCCGCCATCCAGGAATGGTGTGCCGCCATTGATCTCTGCCTTAAGGCCAGTAAAACTGAGATTTTCCTTGTTTTTTCCTGCTCCCTCGTTTCCAGTCGCTCTCTGGCCTGCCTCTCATGGCCTTCTTCCTGCTCCCACCTGTGAGGCTAAAAACCTTGTGTCATCTTTGACTGCACACTCTCCTTCTCACTTCACATATCTGTCATCTCTAAGAAGTCACACTAGCAGCTGCACCTCCTTAGTGGTATTCTTCCGTTCCTATCCTTCCCCCTGAACCTCACTGTCTGGACTACTGAACAGCCTCTTTCTAAATGTGCCTGCTTCTACTCTCTGCCCTCTGCAACTCATTCAGAATAGGACTGTGAGACTTGTCCTTGGCCTCAATCCCAGAGATCATATTTCTCACGGACTGAAATCTCTGCACTTGGTCCCAGTGGCTGTGAGGATTAAGTCCAAAACGCTCTGCATTGTCCACAAGGCCTTCTGTGGCCTGGGGCCTCAATATCTTCAATTCTCTCTTTCTAAATATGTTCCATCTCAAGATCTTTGCAAATCTGCCTCCAACTCCCTCAGGATCTTTCGCTTCTCCAAGCAATGTGTTTGTGTTAGATCTCTATCTTCAGCTCCGCCCTCCCTCTGGAACAGCCTCCCTGAAACTTGGGGAGAACATCTCCAGTTCCGGAAGCTCCTCAAGAACTTCCTCTTTGTTCTGCTTTCTCTCCTCCTCTCCCCTGCTGAACTCCCAACTGAAACTGCACTGGTCACCTGGCTAACCTCAGATCTCGGGCCCATGTCCCCTCCCCGCCAGTTGCACACCTGCACTGCCTCCCTGGTAACCCCTGCACTTGGGGGCTGTTTCTGTATCCCTACAGTCCCTTACCAGCTCCTGACACTTGATGTCTGCACTTACCCCTGAACTTGCCACTGGCAGGCCACACTTTTTTCCTATTGTTTTTATTGTATTTATTTTCACTGTCGATCCTATGTATTGCACTGCCCTCTTCCCCTTCCCCCTGCACTTTTCCCTCCCCCCTGCACTTGCCCGATCTCAATGTCACCTGGCCTTGTAAGATTGTTGTCTTTGGGCCTCATTAGGACCCTTCATTTTGGGCTGCCCTATTCCGAGGCCTGCAGGGGGACCCGCTAAGGATGTCTAGTCTGACCAGACATCCTTAGCGGGACCTGCTAGCAGTAGAGGGTGCTAACAACAGGTCCATTATCAATGGGCCCATTGTTAGCACCCTCCCCATTCCCATTGAGCCCTATGGTGGCTGAAATGGGAATGGGGAATTACCAGTCCGGGTCACGCAAAAGGGAATTACCGGGCCCTCCATGGTTGCAATGGCCTGGTAAGTCCCCTTTCGTGGGACCCGGACCTTTAACCCAGTATGGAGGCATGGCTACCGCCATACTCGTAATGAGGCCCTGTGTCTTCCCTATGTTCCCCCTCTTTTCTCGTTGCGCCTTTAAATCCTTGTGAACAAGTGCATTATAAATGCCATATCATATCATGTCTTAGATCTGTTCGATTTTGAAAGGTGTAGGTTTGCCCATTAAGAGTAACTTTGAGGATTGCTGGATGAATGATGCCATATCTTGCATTTAGTTGCCTCAGGATGGGTCACAAGCTGAGTAGCTCTTTTCTTCTCGCTGCCGTTGCGTTAGAGACATCCTAGGGTATACATATTTTCTTGACCTCCTAAGACAGCTGTTTTATGTGCTTCACTTTGTCCAGCTGAATATTGAAATGTATTGATGCTGGCAAGTCGAGGAGCTGAGGAACTAAAGCATGTAGAAACAAAATAGGATTGTCTTTTTCAATTCCTTCCTGAAGCTGACAAAGCACAAATATTTTCTTCTGTTTCTGTTCTCAAGATTTTCAGCTTATTTTTGTAGAGATTTGACAGTGGTTTTCAGAGTCACTTCCCTGCTGGAAATATCTTTAGCATCGCTAACACGCCCCTCCACTAAATTCATTTTGGTATCACATATAGACCATTTTCTATCCAGCAGCTACAGTTTGGCATTTGCTTCTTCCATAAAAAGGCATCAAGGCCCTTATCTATGCCAATATAGTTTGCATAACTGGGTCTGAACTGTCCTGTTTTAGTACGGGAGAGTCACTTTTTTGCCTTTTGCGGGGTTTAGGTGAGGGTAAAGATATGTCTTGTGGTTGTCCTTTTGTGTATGCCATGGTAGACACTCTGCAGATATAGGGTAGGGCAGTGTATAAGAAGTAGAGCAACATTTGTAGTATGTTGGTGCTATTCACATAAAACCAGCACGAGAGTTCAGAGTATAGTTATAGTAAATCATTTTTCCAAAGATACCACCTTGAGATAATGCTCCAGTTAATGCAATACTGTTAAACTTGCTTTAAGTTGTATTGTGAGACTTTATAGTGCCAGGTACAATTTGGTGGATGTTGCCTTTCAATTTAGTTTAATGAAAAAGTACTTTCTTTAGAAAAATCAGTCTGTGAGTAGGTAGCTTAAGGTGAGAGATGCTAGTATTTAGACAGTATATATGGGGCAAGTAGGGCATATAATATTGAAACAAAGCCAACGGAGCAGAGCCCAGTAATTTAGGTGGCCATTTCTGTCTGCGCAAAGCCACGCCCCCCAACTCCTGTCATTTCAAGTGAACCTGTGTCTTGCATACATAGCCATTATAACAGTGTTGAAAGAGAGGCTGGTTGTGCTCTTCAATGATCATTACTTCCCTTCTAGATACTTTCCCCCTGCAATGTCTATGTTTTCAGAATCTATTTCTGAATATTGTTTGTAATTTGCTGATGTTTGCTTATCATGTGGGGGAGGTCAAAGGTGTAAATTACATGGAGAGGACTGTATACGTGTGAATTTAAAAGAGGACATATTTCCATCAGCAGCATTAAACAAGATAGATCTGTTTCAGCACTGTGAAACAAACTACAGCACTGGAAGTGGTATCCCCATGCAGGTACAATTTATTTAAGCATCTTGTAATTGCAAACCATACATTTGGTAGTCTCTTGGTTGATTCCTTGGCCTTTCTTCTGACAGAGATCATTGAATTTGTTGCTGGTGTCCAGCCAAATGTTTCAATATTACAGCTGTGTCATTGGTTAACTACAATATACCTAAATGATCATCTTTTAAGAAGGCTAATTTCAACTTCATTGAGAACCTCTGCTACTTCTTCATTTACAAATAGGGAAACAAAGAATTGTGACAATTACTTAAACTTCATTTTCATTTTCATTGTTTTACATATTCCTCCCCCACTGAACATTTCGTCATTCCCTACTATAATAGTAACCACAGTGATGACATTATCATTTTTTATAAGGTGCCTACATTGTTCTAGTTGTGCACAAAACACATTTGGACATCTCCACACTTCCCTTGGATGTATTGCTGAAAAAATAACCTTTGCACATGTAAACAGTTCCATTAAGCCTCGGAACATATCTTTTAATGCAACCTTCAAATAAAGTGGAGTAACGTACCCCAAACCTTTTCCTCCACAATGGAGAACAATAATATATGGGCATTGAAAGTGAACCGTAATCTTACAAAATGATAGTAGACTCACCCAGTTTAGCCTAGACACTGTGTACCAGCAAACCTCCACTCCCTCCAAACCAATAGTACCAGCGATGCCACACAACTCAGTGTAACTTTTCAAATTATTCACCCAACAATCTCCCACCATCCACACAGTGAGTTGTTCTTGAGCACTAGCCACATCCATCTTCCCTACACACAACAATCAAAACACCTACTACTCTCTCTTCCTGTAACCACTATTAAAACTCCTCATTAGCTAATCGCCACAGTCCCCTTTCCATGACAGGCAACCTTAAAAGACCTGTATGTGGCATGTGCCACTCGCAGACTAACACTGTGTCCGCGGATGTCACAGCCAATCAAAAGGAAGGGAGGAAATTAAAGAAAATGTAAGTTATTTAATCATTAGCATGGCTCCAAAAAGTACCTTTTTTGGGGGGTTTTGTTAACAAACACCTTTTTTCCCTTTTGTTTTCTTTTCTGTACAATAGTACTGTGCACTTTACATCTTCCTTTACAATTTCTTTGCAGGAATTTCTTCAATGCATTACTAAGATTTTAAAGGAAAATAGCATTTCCGACATGTGTGAAGTGAACTCCATCTGGACAAAAAAATGTCACACAATGAAACTTTTATCATTCTCAAAAGATGACATTCCTGCAGCATATGAAAAAGCAGATACACCTTTATTGACAATATGACTTGATTCTTCAATTTGAGGACTGAAAAGTTTGTTGGACATCTCCATGTGCAGGATACAGTTGCACTAGGCTTATCAAGAAATCCTTCATCACAACTTGCAAAGACACTGAAATCACAAACCCCAAACTGTCCCCTCCAGAATGTGCAATCACAATATCTGGACATTTAAAGTGAACCCTACTCTCACAGAATAAAAGAAAGCTTGCCCAGTTCAAACCACCAATTGCATGCCAGAAAACTTCCACTTGCACCAATTCAATATTTCAAAGGATGCCATGATTAACAGCATACACCTTCAATTACTTAATTGAAGAGCCCCCAGAATCCACACAGTCTGCCATCTTAAACACATAGCCATAGCCATTTCCACTCCTCTCACCTCTCCTGCAAACAAAACTCCTACTCCCCTCTCTTCCTGTACACCACACCCAGCAAACCTGATTGGCTAATCCCCACAATCCCCTTTCCATTCCAGGCATCCTCAAAAGACCCAGATGTGGCATGTGCCGTCTGCAGACTACCGTGGCATCCACAGACTGTTTGTGATGTCATCTTTGATGTCCTGGGTGTTAGTTTTAGCAGAGCATGGTGGTGGCACGAGTTATCATTGCTTATCTTACCATAACTGGCACATTTCTGAAGTTTTTCAGTTTTACTTGTAACCATAACGTCCCTTTAACAATGTTTTTTCATTGAATATATATATATATATATATTCGCATGAAAAGTCTGTACAAGGGATTCTTATTGTAATGTTGATAAAAAAAGTGTCAATGATCATTGGTATAAATATCATGAGGTATGTAGTGCATTAAGCAATGCATCGATACAAATAGCATTCTATTAGGAAGTTCTTTCCAGTATACTAAGCTACTCTTATAGAAACATAGGCATTGTGTGCAGCATACATGATGGAGGTGCAATATTAATAATCTTGCATGTTCAATAGTAAAATAAACTTCTTTCTTTCACAATTGCAGTGAAGACCACTCTCCTAAAAAGCAGCAGTGTCTGAAGTACGAACAGAAACTCAGAAGAAACCTACTCTTTCCATCCAAAAAAGTAAGTGCAATACTGCCATAATGTTCTAACTGTTGCTCAAACACTGTAGAATGCTAGTATTCAAGAACAAACAATTGTATTAATCCTGCAACATTAGATTCAGTATTAGTGCTTCCCCTCACCAGCTGCATACATTGTATTGTCCTCTGATCACCAGTATAGTAACACAAATACAAGAATAGCCTTCCCAACCTGAAGTAGCAGCCCATTACACAATCATTCACCTCTACATAGATCAATACCATCATACTCAGTCACTCATGCACAAAGCATGACATGCAATGGACAAGATCCCAACCCACACTTTCCTTTTTTCTCCAACAGACCCCAAAGAATGGCTACCAAAAAGTAACTCCATAGAAAGCAACGCAAATGTAAACAAAATCAAACAAAATCAAACTAAAGCTCTCCAAAATAAGCATCCACCTCTAGCAGAATTCGTACAAAAAGTTCAAACAAAACAGCTAATGCAGTCATTAAGCGCAACAAAACAAGCTTCCAGTATAGAAACTCTGCCTCCTCTTTCAAAATGTAAAACAAAACGGAAAGTGATCAAAAAGACTGCAACTACCACTAGTGCTAACACTGCACTGATAAATGTTGATGTAGCTGCAAGTAAGCATAACATTCTTTTACAAAAAATATTCTGCCACAGAGTCCTTCAGGACCTTATAAAAACACGCACAACCCTTAAAACCTACCGTCAAAAATTAATCATAGAAGCGCTCATAGATAGTGAAATCCTTCTCAAAAGGAAATTATTCATTTTAGTTTTAAACAGAATGAAAACACTAACAAAACTAAGTAGTAAACTACAAAAAAGACTTCTCAATTAATGGAATATCAACACAGATAACTTTGCAAACATCTGTGGAGGTGAATGGAGTCACCCGACAAGCACAGAACCATATTTCAATGAAGAAGCATACAAACAAAAGCAAATAAACCCAATTGCCATACATAGCAGTGGGTGAGGGTATGAAAAACTTAACAATACCATTATGAAACAAGAAACGCTGCTCACACAAAAATCCCCAGAAAACTCAGTATCACCTGTCCATTCCACTGAACCAATATGTCTAGTCTAAAAATGGGCATGCACATCAATGTGTAACATTGCCAAAAATCTTTCAAATCTTTATGCCAGTTCCTCAATCAGTATGTGAAAGGCAAACACAAATTCAAAATTAAACTACTACTAAATATGGACCTGTGTCCAGTGTGCAAATACAGACTACAAAGACATTCATTAGCCTGCATTTCTGGACCTATTTGCAGAAGCACCTTCAACCATATCAAAATTATATCACCACACCATACAACTATAAGAAATTTGGTCCATAAACTGTACTATCCCAAAAGTCCTGCTTTAGCACTAGCCAACTTAAATGACAATCTTCCACATGGTACAGCCAAACAACTACTCGAAGAAATAGAGCATATGCAGAAAAAATATTTTGGAATTGAAAGTGACTTACAAAATGCAGTAAATTTACAACAGACTCCCAACCTCTGTAGATATGGCAACCCTCTAGTATACACATACAAAAAAGAAATACAAAAGTTTAAAAATACATCAGCTGAAGTACCCAACCATTTGAGTGTATGTTGCCGCAGGATCTTTTATAAAAAAAAAGCACAAAAACTGTAGACATAACATACAAAATAGAAGACAATGAAGATTCCAAATGGTTCCAATCAGCTCTCTATATTATAGCAGAAAACAAATACGAAATTACTGACCCCTTAACAACAACTTAACACCTTCACGTGCTATCACAAATAACTTGGAATTATTCTCATTACCAAAACCCCTGAAACAATTCAACTTATATGACAGCATCATAATTCAAACAGTGCACCCATATCAAGCAATAATATGCTTTCAACCAAAAACAACAAAACTACCTACCTCTGAATTAGTGAAAGGCATTCATGGCAAAGTAGTGTATTTGCTATTAGATCTCAAAGAAAATGTACACACTCTGGGAGTGCAACATCCAATAGATCAATCTTTAATTATCTTAGTAAATGGCGTACCTACAAAAGACAAAATAATTTGGCAACAACTTGTGGACTTACAAAAAGTTAGAGAAACCCTGCAATATCTAAAAGACAACAATGAATACTAAAGAGTATTTAATATTGAAGAAAACCTGAGGGAAACCACTGAAATAATTCAAGAGTCATCAGAAACTGGTCAATTTCAATTTCAGATCCTGCTACAGAATCCAATATTTTAGACCATTATACAATTCACCCATTACACTCTAAAGACACCATAGATGATGCACTGGAAATGTACCAAATGCGACAAGCCAAAGGATCTCCAATCAGCACATGGGAAAAAAGTGTAGAAGCACACGCCTTTCCTCTGCTCTTTCCTACTGGAAAAGGAGGAAGGTACGATGATAGACCCACACAAATAACAGCATCAGAATACCGCTCTTTGCAAATGTATTCTGAAGTCCCCAGATTCCGCCAAAACGTGTCATACATATTCCATCTTCTCTTTGAAAGTGAACTAGCAACTCTATGCTACGGAGTTGCACACACATTGAAATCAGCTACCCATTTTCAAAATATGTCAGCTACGGAATTGCTATAAAAAGTGCAAGAAAAAGATGAGATTTTACAGTCAAGCATTACAAATCTTTTAGCAAACATGCGTGGTACAAAAGACTACCAGATCGGACATCACAGAGATGTACGCTGTATGATAAGAAACCTTGGTCCACCCATTTGGTTTGTGACATTAAGTTGTGCAGAATAATCATGGGAAGATTTACATGATTTCCTACGCATAGCAAACAAAAACAAAATACACATAGATATAAAAACCCCAGGAGAACTCTGCTCTCTAGATCGTGTTAATGTATCAAGATATTTCAATCATCGCTTCATTGCTATGCTACATCTCATTTGTAATAAAACTGTTCCTCCCCTCAGAGAAGTGCAACACTTCTTTGGGAGAAAAGAATACCAAGCCATAGGAGCACCACACATTCACATGCTTTCGTAGATTAAAGATGATCCTAAATTTGGTCAGGATAGTGAAGCCCTCATTTGCAGTTCATCCAAAAATATGTCATTTGTGAAATCCCTTCACAAACAACATATAGTGAACCTTCATTTACAAATTTTACAATTTGAAAGACATAAATGTGGGAAATATTGTTGTCGCAAATATAAAAACAAAGGGAAATAGTACACCAAATGCCATTTTGGTTTCCCTAGACCAGTTTCAACAACAGGTCAAGTAAACAACATAAGTAAAACCAGCCGTCCTTAGCGGGAGCTGCTAAGGGACCAGGGAGCTAATAACGGGCCTGTAATCTACGAGCCCGTTATTAGCTCCCTCCTAATTCCCATTGAGCCCTATGAGGGCCCGAATGGGAATGGGGAAGGGTTTTTTGAATGGGGACTTACTGGGTCCTCCAAGGTTGGAATGGCCCAGTAAGTCCCCATTCAGATGACCCAGAAATTACTTTGAAGGCAGCCATGGTGCTAATAGCACCATGGCTACCTCCAAACTCGTAATGACCCCCATAGTGTCAAAAGTAAATCACCTAAGAATACATATTACATAAAAAGAACAGAAGAATCAAAATATATCAATGATTACAATGCAATCATTGCCCTCCTATGGAATGCAGACATAGATGTGCAGTACATTGCAAACAATTCCACTGCAGTTGCACGATATGTTACAGCGTACTTAACCAAAGCAGAGAAAACAGAGCTTCAGGACCTCTGGGATGACATATCATCTGATGAAACATTATCACAGAAATTGTACAATTTAGGCATAAAAATGCTGTCCCGTAGAGAATGTGGCTGCTATGAAGCTGCAGACCGTTTAACCGGTATTGCATTATATGGAAAATCTGAAAATATAGTATGGCTAAGTCTTGGTCCTGCTAAATCTAGAAAAAGAGTTCTCAAATCATATAAACAATAGCCGGAAATTATCCCAGCAGCCAAGACATATTGAAAAACTATTTACTAGACACATACTACCCAAACAGGAGGACCACTTTGGAAACCATGTGTCTACACCACGTAGCCCAAAACTTCACATACAAAAATAATATTAAACCAGATTAAAAGAAAGGTAGATACAGAGTAGCAAATTGTGAAGGCAGCTTAGTGAAACTTACCAAACGCAGCTTAATTAATCATATCAAATTGTCATTAAAAACTCCTCGACATAAAGAACTGTATTACATGTCCCTGCTACAACTTGTTAAACCATGGAGAAAAGAAGAAGAGTTACTAGATACCTATGACTGGTATGAAGACACTTTCAAAGCAAATGAAAGCACTATAACAGACGTAAACTTTACACAGTACCAAACAATGTTGCACAATGAACAGCAACACGAAGAAGAACTCCAGGCGCAACTAGATGTAGACACTCCTGACAGTAGTCAACCTTCTATAACAGGAAGCCAAGAACCACTTGGACAGTCACTCATAGCAAATGAGGCAGACTTAGCCATGGCAGAAGTTGAAAACACTATGTGCCAGTATGAGCAATCTACAGAATACTTTGCTGTACTGAAATCACAACTAAACAATGAACAGCGTAGCATTTTCCAAGAAGTAACAAAACAAATTGAACAGGGTGTGCAACATGAAAGTAAAAACTGTACCTGCCAAGACTACAAACCTATAATATTATGCGTGAGTGGTCAAGCTGGTTCAGGCAAAACATTCTTAATCAAAATCATCAGCAAGTTCCTCCAACAATTGACAAACAAAAAACTGTCAGCTGTTGTAACTGCCCCACTGGTGTAGCTGCCTACTTCATAGTCGGTGTCACTTTGCAACGATTACTACGCCTTCCAGTAGAACACCAAAACAAATTACACTGCTACAAACTTTCTCCAGAAGCTGCAATGGAACTATGCAGAGTTTTGAAACAAATGAAAATGCTGCTGATAGATGAGGTGAGCATGGTCTCCAACCTAATGTTGGCCTTCATTCACCTCAGATTACAAGAGGTCCTCAAAACAGACTACAAAGAGCTCTTTGGAGGAAAACACATTATTGATTTCAGAGATCTTCTTCAATTAACACCAGTGAAAGGTGAACTTATTTTTAAAACCTTAGGACACAAACTGTGCCGTAAAACTCTTGGCAGCATAGGAAATGTCAACATTTAGCAACATTTCCAATACAGAGAATTAACTGAAAACATGTGTCAGTCTGCAGACCTCACAAACGCCAACATTTTCAAAAGTATTAGAGTTGGCGTACTGTCTCGAGAAGCACAATCGATATTAAAACCAAGGCACACCCATGACCTATATGGACATTGCTCATGTGCTACTGATGTCATGGAACAATTAGCACACACAAATGTCAATTGTATGTCTTTGATGCCAACTCTTTGAAGCTTTTTAAAATTGAATGAAACAATGTTAAAAAGCTGAAATGCAACTAATAGTTCAAATTGGCTCCACAGACAAACTTGACGTACATGGTATGACACTACCCATGTGTCTACAAGCTACAACAAGACTAAACACCTTAGAAAACTCTATCTATCTATACCCACATGACAACAACATTCAATTTGTCAATAATCTCTTTGACAAACTATCCGAAGTTAAAAGGATAGGATGCTCAACAGCCCGTTTCCTTCTTTTCAAAGACATGTATGTACGCAGAGAACAATTTTCTCTAACTCTAGCATACGCAGTCACCATTCACAAATCACAAATCACAAGGTCTTACCTTAGATAAAGCATTGATGGATATTGGTAGCAAAGTCTTTAAAGAAGATATGAACTATGTAGCACTATCACGCTTTGTTTAAGTAGGCTGTGACATATCATGCAACTGCAGTGGAATTGTATTGCACATCTATGTTTGCATTCCATAGGAGGGCAATGATTGCATTGTAATCATTGATGTATTTTGATTCTTCTGTTCTTTTTATGTAATATGTGTTCTTAGGTGATTTAAAGTTTGACACTACGGGCCTCATTAGGAGGATGGCGGTCTGGGAAGTATGGTACCTGTAAGCATGCCGATACCGTACATCCCCAACTGCCATACTACTGGCTCTGCTCACAGGAACTGTTTCACCCACCAGCTTTTTTCTAGCAGGTGTAACAGCACCCGCTAGCAGATCACCTCAGATGCACTGGCACATGCAGAGTTGTGCTAATGCATCCAACATCCCCATCCCCATTCAACCCAACTGGGCAGAATGGGGATGAGGAGGCCCTTGATTCCGGCACCCGAAAATGGGCAAGTACCGGGTCTGCCCAACTGGGCATGACCCCGTTCTTGCCCATTCACAGGTGCCAGAAAAAAGGAAACTCCTGCAACAGCCATTCCGTTTTTAATGGCACTGCTGCCACCAGAGTTCTAATCAGAGCCTATGTCTAACAGAAGACATTAAGTTGTTTACTTGACCTGTTGTTGAAACTGGTCTAGGGAAACTGAAGTGGCATTTGGTGTAGTATTTCCCTTTGTTTTTATATTTGCAACAACAATATTTCCCACATTTATGTCTTTGAAGTTGTAAAATCTGTGCATGAAGGTCACTATGTGTTGTTTTTGAAGGGATTATTTTAGTATAGCCCGAGACTGGGATTTCACAAGTGACATATTTTTGGATAAACTGCAAAACAGTGGCATCACTGTCCTGACCAAATTTAGGAGCATCTTTAATCCACAAAAGCATGTGAATGTGTGGTGCTCCTCTGGCTTCGTATTCTTTTCTCTAAAAGATGTGTTGCACTTCTCCGAGGGGAGGAATAGTTTTTATTACAAATGAAGTGTAGCATAGCAATGAAGCGATGATGGAAATATCTTAATACATTTACAGGATCTAGAGAGGAAAGTTCTCTTGGTGTTTTTATATCTATGTTTGTTTTGTTTTTGATTGCTATTTATCGTGTAAATCTTCCCAGGCATATTCTGCACTACTTAATGTCACAAACCAAGTGGGTGGGCCAAGGTTTCTTATCATACAGCATACATCTCTGTGAAGTCGGAACCAGTATTCTTTGTTGCCAGGCATGTTTGATAAAAGATTTATAATGCTTGAATGTAAAATCTCATCTTTTTCTTGCACTTTTTGTAGTAATTGCATAGCTGACATATTTTGAAAATGGGTTCCTGATTTTAATGTTTGTGCAACTCCGTAGCATTGAGTTGCTCGTTCACTTTCAAAGAGAAGTCGGAATATGTATTCCACGTGTTGTATGAATCTGGGGTCTTCAGAATACAATCATAAAGAGCGGGATACTGATGCTTTCATTTGTGTGGGTTTGTCATCGTACCTTCCTCTTTTTCCAGTAGGAAAGATTGAGGAAAAGCACATGTTTCTATACTTTTTTCCCAAATGCTGATTGGAGATCCTTTAGCTTGTTGCATTTGATACATTTCCAGTGCATCATCTGTGATGTCTTTAGAGTGTAATGGATGAATTGTATAATGGTCTAAAATATTGGATTCTGTAGCAGGATCTAGAAGTTGAAATTGACCAGTTTCTGATGACTCTTTAATTATTTCACTGGTTTCCCACAGGTTTTCTTCAATATTAATTTCCCTGTAGTATTCATTGTTGTGTGTTAGATATTGTCTAACTTTATGTCAGTCCACAAGTTGTTGCCAAATTGTTTAGTCATTTGTAGGTATGACATTTACTAAGACAATTAAAGATTGATCTATTGGACGTTACATTTTGTTGGAGATCTAATGGCAAATAAACTACTTTGCCACAAATGCATTTCACTAATTCAGAGGGAGGTAATTTTTATGTTTTAGGTTGAAGGCGTATTATTGCTTGAAATGGGTGCACTGTTTGAATTATAATGGTCTCATATAAGTTGAGTTGTTGCAGGGTTTTAGTAGTGGAAATAATTCCAAGTTATTTGTGATAGCATGTGAAGTTGTTTGGTTGTTGTCAAGTTTTGCAGTGCAGTAACTGCAAAGTATTAAGTGGTCAGTAATTACGTATTTGTTTCTGCTGTAAGATAGAGAGGTAATTGGAACAATTTGGAATCTTCATTGTCTTCTATTTTGTACGCTATGTCTACAGTTTGTGTGCTATTTTTATAAAAAGTCCTGTGGCAACACACACACACATGGTTTGGTACTTCAGTGGATGTACTTTTAAACTTTACTATTTCTTTTTTATATGTGTGTAGTAGAAGGTTGCATTTGTACAGTTGTTGCTAGTGTGTTGTAAAGCTATTGCATATTTTAAGTGACTTTCACTTCCAAAATATTTTCTTTGGATATGCTCTATTTCTTCGAGTAGTTGTTTGGCTGTACCGTGTAGAAGATTATTATTTAAATTGGCTAGTGTGAAAGCCAGACTTTTGGCGTAGTACAGTTTATGGACCAGATTTCTTATAGTTGAATTATGTGTTTATATCATTTTGATATGATGGAAGGTGTTTTTGCAAATAGGTCCAGAAATGTAGGCTAATGAAGGTTCTTGTAGTCCTCTGTATTTGCATACTGGACAGGCATCCATATTTTGTAGTAGGTTAATTTTGAATTTGTCTTTCACATACTGATTGAGTAACTGGCGTAAAGATTTGAAAGATTTTTTGGCAATGTTACACATTGATGTGCACGGCCATTTGTAGACTGGACATATTGGTTCAGTGGAAGGGAGAGGTGATACTGACTTTTCTGGGGATATTTTTGTGAGCAGCGTTTCTTGTTCCATGATGGTATTATTCATTTTGTCATACCCTCATCCACTGCTATGTATGGCAATTGGGTTTGTTTGCTTTTATTTCTATGCTACTTCATTGAAATATGGTTCTGTGCTTGTGATGTGACTCCATTCACCTCCACAGATGTTTGAGAAGCAATTTTTGTTGATATTCCATTTATTGTGAAGTCCTTTTGTAGTTTAAGTCTTAGTTTTGTTAGTGGTTTCATTCTGTTTAAAACTAAAACAAATAATTTCTTTTTGAGAAGGATTGCACAGTCTATGAGAGCTTCTAGGATACATTTTCTACGGTAGGTTTTAAGGGTTGTGCGTGATTTCTCTCCTGTTTTTATAAGGTTCTGAAGGGCTCTGTGGCGGAACCCCTGAAATTCACCATTTATGTTAAGCTAAGCAACCATAACTCGCGTCCGCACTGTGCACTGCTAAGACTAACATCCAGTAATCAAAGATGACATCACAAATGTCATTGATGACATCACTGATGACATCACATGTGCATTTACCTTTTATGAAATGTTTGTACAAGGGATTCTTATTCTAATGTTGATAAAAAAGTGTCAAGGATCATTGGAATAAATATCATGAGGTGCGTAGTGAATTAAGCAATGCATTAATCCAAATAATATTCTATTATGATGTTTTTTCCAGTATACTAAGATACATATGTAGAAACAAACGTATAGTGTGCAGCAGACGTGATGGAGGTGCAATATTAATAATCTTACCATGTTAAATAGTAAAATTATAAATGTGTTCTTATTAGAATTCTGCATACT
Source organism: Ambystoma mexicanum (assembly GCF_040938575.1). Classification (NCBI taxonomy): domain Eukaryota; kingdom Metazoa; phylum Chordata; class Amphibia; order Caudata; family Ambystomatidae; genus Ambystoma; species Ambystoma mexicanum. The sequence continues at coordinate 628,408,364 of NC_090930.1, forward strand.
GTAAACATATAATAAGTACCTTATAAAACCCACTTACAACATAATTGCATTATTGCTAACAAAACTCAAATAGACAACAACACATAGAAATGTGAGCATATACAAGGAAAATGAAGTAAACAAAAAAACTGCAGTATTACCAGACAATCTTCATACCCTACATGATTATCTTCATGCACAGAAATGATTGCTCTGCTTCAAAGCTGCTACTTCCCTATGTATAACTATCACATAATGTGAGTGCACCCTAAGGAAAGTAGTGTGAGTACAATGTATACAAATATGAGCATATCATGGCAAAGTACAGTAATAAAAAAACAACAGAACTATAAGAAACTGTTGATAATCTCACTGATCATCTTCATACATAGAAAGCACTGCTGTCTTCCAAGTCTGTGTTCTCCCCTATGTATGTTTCTTATGCTGTGAATGAACCCCAAGTGAATTACTGTAAGAAGATATTTGAAGTATAAGTCTACAAATATAGTACTTTTTGATTTTTTTGTTTCTGACTGTTATTGGCCTAGACATGTCAGGAAAGGAAAAAAGAGGGAGCCAGACATGTGCGGGTCGGTTTAATGGAACAAATGTGCGCTGAAATTTGCAAGCTGGTGCAAGCGTAAAAACCAAGTGCACGCGTACAAGTCCAACTCATGGAAGGCCCTGCGCGTGTTTTCCCCGGGATGTGCGCCACATCCATGGTTGGCACACGGGCGCTTACGTCACTTCAACATCCCGAACGCAGTGCGTGATGGGCACAGCAAAAGCGCACAACATTTAGCGCACACACCAAAATAGGTGCCAAACACGCGGAATGGGGAACAACGCGTGAAAATGAAGCCCTAGCTGTGGAAGTACTGCTGGGAAATACACAGAACGCCCTCACGCACGTGAACAACACATATTCATGGATCGAATACAGGGAAACCCACGCTCGCCAAAAGACACGCACAGGCGTAAACATGTCCGCCACAAGAAGGCAGGCGGAAGCGTCCCCATGCAGTATAAAAGTGCGCACAAACACCAAACACGTATATACAGCTACGATGAACATTCCATTTCTCGCAGCACTGATCGTGGGACACCGCAGGAGGAAGAGAATTGCCAGGCCCACATTTTTTTGCCCAGGACCAGCCTTTTTGGGATGCCTGATGACCAGGTCAATGGCAGGTATAGGTTTCCACCTCATATCATCATAGACCTGGTCACTGAGTGGGAGGATGAATTCACAATACCATCCTTGTGCTCCCAAGCACTGAGCCCCTTGGAAAAGGTGTTCAATGTCCTGCAATGGGTCATTTCAGCAGACAACTGCCATAGTTGGGGGCGTCTCACAGGCCATGCAGTCACACTGCCTACACCAGGTGTTGGCAATCATGACTGCGCGCCCCTCAGTCCGCAGGCACATATACATGCCCAGAACACCCACAGTAAGGCAGGCCCTGGTCCCGGACTTGTACAGGGTGGCACACTTCCCCAAAGTGCTCGTTGCCATAGATTGCACCCATGTGGCCCTACGTCTACCTAGGGCCACTGAGCACATCTATCGAAACCGCAAGCACTGGCATTCCATCAATATACAGGTTGTATGCGATGCCCATGGAATCATCACCTCTGTCTATGCAAAATATCCTGGGTCTACCCATGACAGTTTCATATACAGAACGTCCGCCCTGAGCCGGGACCTGGGAGCTGGAAAGCATGGCGACACATGGCTCATTGGTAAGTACAAATGTCTTTGCACATGCATGCATGTCACACACAGACAAATACACAAACCCAACTAATGACAACCATCCTCACCTCCCCAGTGGAAGTGCCTACCCTCTGAGCAACCATATGAGGACACCAATATGGAACCCCAACACACCACCCCAGGTAAGATAGAACGCTGCCCATATTTCAACCAGGGGCATAGTGGAGTGCACATTCCGAGTGCTCAAATCATGCTTCCGCTCCCTTGACTGCTCTGGCGGGCAGCTACTATATGCACCCCCAGTAGTGTGCAGGATCATTGTGGCAGCATGTGTCCTGCACAATGTTGCAACACGGCAGGGTGTACCAGTGGACATGGTGGTGCCCCCACATCCCCAACCACAGGCACAGGCGCTGCCCATCAGAGGGGAACAGGCATGTGGCGAGGCAGCCCGGACCCAGCTTGTGGCCACATTTTTCACCTAAACTCCCACCCCTGTGGAGTGCACACAGACCTGGCACATACCAGGTAACAATCGAGGATGACAAAGAGGCAGCCAGCTGTCACAACCTTACCACCCTGAGAATGTTGCCACGGAACTGCTACGTTGTGTGCATCCATAACTACTTAAACATAACCAATCCTATGTGACCAAAAGGAACACATGCAAGGTGTATATCACACCACCCCCCCCCCTGCAAAACAGGCCATGACAATCACTGGTATGTCAAACATCACCCTTGTCTGCCACACCATGACATGGTATGCAACAGCAAAAGAGAAAACCAAAAGCCCAACAAATAACCAATTAGATACGAAGTGACATGTGATAAATGGAAAGAGGCCTGAGACAATCATACCTGACATAGAATCAGATGAAATGACTGACCAACAACCTCCAACATATACAAAGTCAAACACAAATGCATGCCACCAGCGGTACCATCAACAAAAGACAGAATGCATGTTGGCATGCACATTGGCCGAGCCAAATCCACAAATCCCTAACCCGTGTGCTGTGTGTGTCTCCTGCAACACACTGCTCAGCACACAGCACAGTGAGCAGCCATTGTGTTGGGAATACACCTTGAGCATCATATTAAAAGGACAAGCAACACAATTTACCTATTGACGCATGTACACAATCCCCAAATGGTAAGTGATTATGGGCTGCAGGGACAAAGCATGCCAGAGAAGGCAATCTGTGTGCACTTGTGGGTATGGAAGGTGGTTGTATGTGTGGTAGAGCGTAAATGTGTGTGTCAGTAGGGACATGGACTCAATACATGCATGTGAAATCAAGTGACCCTCAGTGTCCTGTACACATCACATGTGAACATTGGCCATATGTACACCCCAGTATGAGAAACTACAACAATCCCCTGACACCTGAAAAGTAAACCCAACACAGGAACAGCAATTGACCAGCAGAACACATCATGTACATAGTACCCCACAATGAGAATGTCAGAGAGTGCCCAAACACTGTAGCCCAAGCGTAGTGTCCAACAACAAAAGGCCCTCCCTCATTTACTCATCACCATGACCTTCAGAAGAACTGTGTCTGGAGTCCGTTGCCTTCTTGTCTTCTTCCTTCTAGTCTACCAGGCTTCAATATGCCCCTACCCCTTGGTTTCCTGTTCTACCTGCCATGTAAATAGGGTCCAGCCCCCGCAGAGGCCACTTTGACTGGTAAAAATACCAAATCGCAGAGAACTCAAAGGAGCCTAACCCACAAACCAGGGTAAAAGCTTGTAGCCACCAAAAACCATGGAATATTCTCCAGTAGATGACTTGAAGTCGCTGAATATGGCCAAGCACAATGGTTCAACAGGATGGGTTGCGTTTTCAGTACACAATAATCAATGAGGATGCCACAACTGATGGGTAGTGTCACAGCTATGGTCTCCAGGCGCAGGAGTGGCACGAACCAACCACCCCCTCCATGGTCTGGGCACCTGCAAGGTGAAACTTACACAGGCCTCCGAGACCCAAGCGTGGAAAGAGGGTTAGGGATCCGTTATTTGGATAGGCATCGGTATTCAGGATAACCAGAATGAGGGTCAGGAGAGTGGAGGTGGATAGGCAAGGGAAAGTAGGCAAAAGACAAAATTCAACTATTGACAATTACACATACTCAATCAGAGAAACCATGTTCCTCATGCACATTGTACTAAATGGCTCAAAGGCGAGCCAAAGAGAGACTTATCTCTGGGGTGAGTGCTGGTCTCCTTCCTGCGCACTCTCAGGTCCGGTAACAGGAGCAGTTCAAGGTTATAAAGAGAGCGTGATTTACTATTCTGTGTGTGTTTTCCCCACACACATAACACCATTCATGCCTCAAACTTAATGACTCCGCCACAAACAAGCACTCTTTTCTGTGCTTAGTTCTTATACTTTTGCTTGCCCCCGTGATCGTTCATACACTGTTAATGAGGTAAGGTAGCCACATGTTGCCCCGCGGTATGAATCACACAGGCCATGACAATCACTAGTATGTCAAACATCACCCTTGTCTGCCACACCATGACATGGCATGCAACAGCAAAAGAGCAAACCAAAAGCCCAACATATAACCAATTAGATACGAAGTGACATGTGGTCCTTGGGTGAGCTGCTAGACGCGTGTGGCGAGGTGCGACTTCAGTTCAAGTCGCATTCCGCCAGCCTCAGATTTCTATATGTAGCGCACATGGCAATTTGCATATGCTAATGATATGCACTACACTCGAGTTTGTGCGTTGCTGTGTGCCCCCCCTTGCGTTGTATTAGTTTGTGGTTAGGAACTCTACTGCGCTAATAACTTAGCTTCTATGGAGCAGTGTGGACTTGATGATATGGGCGACGCCCCCTGCATGTGCCCCTGACAATTTGGAAAGCTTCTTGGCATTTGGTCCTCAGCGCGGCTTTGCTGTACTATGCACATCTTCCCCAATGCCTGGCCAAGCTTCCCAGCACTCGCGCTACTTAGCTTGCATGTGTGAGGGGCCTGGTTGAAGGTAGGCTGGGGCATGGCCCCTCGTGCTGCTCACCTTGCTTGGAGCTCCTGGAAACATGTCTGCTTCTGTCAGACGCCTGAGCACAAACCCTGTGCTTCTGCTTGCGTGTGTATGCGCAAGTGTGCCCCACCCAACGTGGCAAGGGTTTAGTAGTTCTTGGCCCAGTGTCTGCTGGGAAAGGTATTCTGGAAGCTCCTTATACTGCAGAAAGGGCATACAAGCTTTAATAAGGCTGGAAAGTTTTCTGTGTGTGTCTTCATGCTGCTTGTTCCTGGGCCACGTCTGAGACCTACATTTGACCTCCTCCCACACAACCCCAGATTCTGTACCCTGATAGGTAGAGCTGGAACTTGAGTAGAAAATAACCAAGGAGGCTGGCACAAGATGGTTGAGCTGAAACCCAATCAGTTCTTGATAGTGTGAACTAAGAAAGGCAGAGATAGCACAAGTCTGGAAAGGTACAGAGAATGCAAAATAGCCAGAAACAGCTGACAGCAAGTTAAGAGCCACAAGAGATGAATAGCATTGGCAAAAGGCAACACTCAACATAAAAGCATAGATGTAATATATGAAAGACAGGAGGAGCGACAGAGAGATGCATTTGAACATAAGTGTACTGAGGCAAAGCGAGGCAGTGTAAGAGTACGTGGAAATAACTGCCCGAGAGTCGGGCGGACAGATCTGCAACAAGGACAGAAGCAGGAAGAAGAACAGGGACTAAAGGCACCAGAGTGTGAAAAACAAGTAAAAGATCCGTAGTCCAGTAGGAAAACTGCGCCGTCAGGTAGCATCAAAGTCGTAGAGGGAAGACAGACACAACGTGCCATCCAAACAGAACGGAGCATAGTAGTAGTATTGGCAGACATCTCAGGTGAGTACTGGACCGTGAGTTGTGCCTCTTGGGTCACATTCCTAATGCATCCTCCTTTGCCACAATCCCCAGGGGCTGTACTCAACACATACCAACTTGACATTGTTACCACCTGCCATCAGTTACCACATACCAACTCAACATTGTTACCTCTCACCATTAGTGTGAGTTTGACAGCTAAAGGGTGCAGGCTACCTTCTACAGCATTAAGTGCATCAAGCACGTATACAGGCAAGAAATGAACATACATCCCAATCAACATCAATAAATGGACAATTCCATAATGTACTCACCAAAATTGATTGCAGACATGCCATGGAGAAAACATCCATAATCCCCACTAGGGGTGTTAATACAAGTAGTACAGCAACAGACAGACCACAGATATGACAAAAGTCCAATGCCCTTGTGTAAATGGTTGTAACAGCGAACCATCCTTGCGAGCCCATGGATAAGGGAATCAGGAGTGACATAAGTGAGTCAGGACCCCAAGCTGCAAACACATACACAAGCCAAGCTTGAATGGGCCCAGCTGGAACAGACAGTGGATGCTTTCAAAAGCCACAAAGCACCACAGTGTCACATGAATGCACAATAGACAAACAATTTTAAACTATATTAACTAATTAAACTAACTATAAATATAGACAATGGCCACATATGACCCGGGGGGAGGCACCCAGGTGGGGGGAGGTACATGGTGCACCTCAACACCCACATGCTATGATGTTGAATACAAAAAAAACCTCCATTGGCTCAACTCCTGGACGGCCCGACCTGTATGGGAGATAAGTCGTCGTCCTGCTCACCCTCTGACTCAAAAGGTGGATGTGGCACATTACCCTGACCACGCCTATGCACAACTTTCCCCTGGTCGGCAACAAGTCTGTGGGACTGGTAAGCCTGGTCCTGTGTGGCGATGACACGTAGGTCAGCATGTAGCACCTCACATTATCTGCATGCTTCCTCTTGCAAGGTAGCACGTGTAACACAGAGTTCTTCCTGCATGGACTGGCATGACATATGGAGCACCTCCCGGCAAGCACGTAGCTCAGCCGAGATGGTATGCTCAAGATGCTTCAACCTCTCCTCTATCCGCTGCCTCTGGGTCATGTTGAGCACAACCAGAGTAGATCTGAGGGATCGATGGTCATCTCTCAGGGCCTCCATCTGAGCAGCAAGTGCTTGACGCAGAGACACCATGTCAGCCCGGAGTGCCCTGTCTGCGGCCGCCATGCCCAGCCTGAGCGAGCGGGCCATGGACTGTGCTGCCCGCTGCTGGAGATCCACCTGCCTAGCAGGGGCGAGCACGGATTGGGCCACACGTTCCATGCTCTGAGTGATCTTATCAATTGCTGCCCCTTGTTGTTCGGAATTGGCAACCATGGCTTGCTCCCACTCAGTATACCACTGTGGCGCACGGCCAACACGTTGCTGGGCTTGACACCCACTGGGCACAAGGAGTCGGGTCCTCATTGGGTTGGCATCGCCCATGGCTACAGGGCTACATCCCTCCACTGACGTGATGCCCCAGGCACATCAGCAACTGGTGTGGAGTGTGACCATGCATCCCGATCCACGACAGGCAGAGTTTCCAACACCGTCTGGCCCCTCAGTACAGGTGTCTCAGACAGAGGATCGTTCACATCAAAATCACTCACCGTCGACAAATGCATCCAACTCAACATTGTTGTCAGAGTGATCATCCGAGCTAGACCAATTGCCAGCCCTGGACACAATGGTCTGCAGCACAAGTGGGTTCTCGTGGCCTACCACCCCACAACCCCACTTGTGCCGAGTTGCTGATGTGATAGGAACATTGTGTCAGGATTAACATCACCATCCTCTGGCTCCATTGGGTCATCATCTGTAATGTGGAAAATCAAACATGAGTACACATGTCAGAAGCACATAACCCACACACACATAGACATCAAATCGACAGCCAACGCATGAAGCAAACATGTCACACACAAAGGAAATTCGGGCATGCATCCAGTGGCATTGATATGCAAAAACATCCCAAAAGCAGAAATGGATGTAAATAGCAAAGCCTACACATGTACAGAATGTAGTACATCATCTCCATCACACACCACCTCTGTCAGGCACATGTCACAGGCAGAAATGACAGATGGTAACAAAGAGATGGCACATACCATAAGCATGTCTGAACTGCAAAATGGCCACAGCTGCAAGTGAATCCAAACACACCATGACACACGTAATATGCATGTACACATGCATCACTAAAACATCATTACCAAAATAGCTTCATCCATCTGCAGCTCGTCCCGTACCGCGCGTCATGGGCCATGTAGACATAGTGAATGTCCCGAGCAAAGCTAGGACCTGCAACCAGCTACAATGCTGCTTACTTTGATGTAAGTGAAAGTGTACACATAGACACGTGCATGCAGCTCCACAGTAATTACAACCCGATTGTCAGGCTACAGTCAATCTGCAGCCTATACCGGTTAGTATAGGCTGCAGATTGACCTATCAACTTTGCTAAACACCCACTAGGGTGTTTCAATACTGCGTACATGTGTCACAGGATGCACCTGTGCCTTTCATGACAGTGAAGGGATGACAATCTGACCATACATGCTAGGTCACTTTGACATTGCATCAGTGAGTAGGTATGTAGAACGGTGTGACATGGCTCAGAAGTGGCTTGGTGCATTGCAGAGCATGTGCACGTTAACAACTATCTACACCAACAAGTACATTATGATGTCAAACAATAAACAAGAAGGCAGTATCTGCAATGTGCATGCAATGGGTTGCATGGATACAGGCACCCCCTAACCCTAGTAAAAATACAGGGAGGCATTGCTAGATAGTGAAAGTTTGACAAGAGAACTGTGTATTGGCAGACAGTGTTGAGCACCGTCAATTGCATCATCTGAGTCAACTGGCAACACAGCCGATGAGAATTGGACAGTGAGCAGGACACATGATGAACCCTCTGTAGTACACCCATTTGTGCAGAATGCACTACACCAGTTTGACAGAGTCAGGGGGCCTGAGACAGGGGGAGACCTGTGCCCTACACAGACTATGACACCCTAAACATGTGCATGATGCCAGACTGAGCCACAGTGAGCATGAAATGGATGATGAAATGCCATTAAAAATATGTCATCCTGGACACATACTACAATGATCATCCTGCAAAGGACACATAGGGGCATGCATGTAATGCACATGGACATGAATGGGCACTCATGTTCCTGCGGAGCATCAGACATCTGCACAGTCCGAGTGAAACACCCTGCATCAAGGACATAGGATGTACCCCACAGTATGTGTCTGGCAGGTTGGCAGGGGGAAGTGTGCATGTTCACTGGAGCGTTGAGCAGGCCATTGCAGTAGTCCAACATGATACCCACCAGTGCAATGGTGTAATAGTTGTGCAGGAGGGTGGAGGGGCAAGGGAGCATGCCTATGTGGAGTACCATCATGCAGGTAGAAGACACATGCATGTCATTCATGCATTTACATATTGTCCGAGTGCTGAGTGGAAAGACACTCCAGGCTACATGCAGAAGGGCCAGTGAGCTGGAACATGGACCGGAGGGGCAGCCGGGTGACTAGCATGTCAGTAGGATGCAAGTGTGGTGATGAGGACAGTCCCTGTTTGCACTACATGCCCAACATGCTGCACAGCAGGCACGCATTAGTGAAGCACTGCACGACTCGCACATGAGAACCATGTACACATAGCAATGATTGGCAGTCAAGCACTACACATCGCACAAGCAAACCACACATGGCCTGGAGAAGCATGCAAAAACACTCACTGGACGGGGCATCAAAATCCAGCATCTCTCCCACTCTTTCGAACAATTCTGCCAGTATGAACTCTGCAGCAAAGAACTTCTGTGGAGTGAGATCTTCCTCCTGTGGTGGTCGCCCACCACCAGTCACCCCAGTCATGGCATATTTGGAGGCACGCTTTAGCTCAGCACAGCGTCGGAGGTCATCCCAACACTTTTTGCACTCCTGAGCTGTGCGCACCTCATGTCCGAATGCACTAACACTCTCTGCAACACGCTTCCAGTGGACCCAATGCTGGGCAGCCATAGTGTGACAATTTGGGCCCACTAGCATATCACGTTTGTTTTCCGACGTGTAGCCCACAAGGCTTCTTCCTCGATGTTCCGGAGGCCGGAGCCGTGTGTGGGGTCCCACCCTCTTGTGCAGGTGCAACCTTCCTCCTCTTGGGCAGTGATCCGGACCCTGACTGGAAAATGCCGCCCAGATCAGTAGGGGCAGTGGCGCTGGTGGATTGAACCGAGGGAGTGGCAGGTGGAACAAGAACAGAAGCCCTGACTTGTGTCAGTGGCTGCTGGGTGCCCTTGACTGCCCTTGACTGCGCAGCAACATTTTCTTTGCCAAGGTCATTGACCGGGACTGTTCTGGATGGTAGACTCACAGCCGGGGTGGCGTCGGCTGCATCTGCCCATACACTTGCCAACACCCGGCTGCTCGGGGCAGCAGATGACAATACTGCCCAGGGACATGTGCCTCAGTCAGGGCAGCCCTGCGTGCACTTACTGTGTGACTCCTGACCACCTGAAAATCATCCTGGGACTCTTCAGGTGCCAATGCAGCATGCGCTGGCCGACCCTGAGCATGTGTGGTGGTGTCCACAGCTGCACCTGCAGCTACCACTACCCCTGGGCCCATGGCAGTCGATGAAATGGACTGCCGGGTCACATGGGCGCCAGTGCCAACATATTAACATTACGAATATCATACCTTCATCTTGTACGCTGCACACAATGTTATGTTTCTGTATGAGTAGCTTAGTATACTAGATAGAACCCCATAATAGGATGCTATTTATATCAATGCATCGTTCAATGCATTTATTAGGGTATATTTCTTGCAATGATTCTTGACACTTTTTTTGCAACATAATAAGAATCCCTTCTACACATATTTCATGAGAAGTACATACACATGTGATGTCATCAGTGATGTCATCAATGACATTTCTGATGTCATCTTTGATGTCCTGGGTGTTAGTCTTAGCAGTGCACGGTGGTGGCGCGAGTTATGGTTGCTTAGCTTACCATAACTGGCGAATTTCAAGGGTTTTTCGGTTTTACCATAATGTCCCTTTAACAAAGTTTTTTCACTGAATTTCATAGGTTTTTAATAGCGCAACTTAACCATAACGTCCCTTTAACAAAGGTTTTTTTCACTGAATTTCATAGGTTTTTAGTAGCGCAACTTAACCATAACGTCCCTTTAACAAAGTTTTTTCACTGAATTTCATAGGTTTTTAGTAGCGCAACTTAACCATAACGTCCCCTTAACAAAGTTTTTTCACTGAATTTCATAGTTTTTTAGTAGCACAACTTAACAATAATGACTTTGACTTTATATACATGTCATATGGAACTGACTAGATCTCTTCTTATGAACTTGATGTCCGCGAACTTATTTAATGTTCGCGGACATGTTCGGAGCACAGTACCACTACCTAAAAACTGTGGGGGGGGGGGTATGTTTGATTGTTATATCATATTATAGGAACATTTAACAAATTCAAAAAGCAGCACACAAACACATTATATATAGTAATACATAAGAAATGTAACCCATATATGTAACACACTAACTATTCATTTAAATACAATATGTTCTGAAATGGAATATACCACAAGAAAATAAATTGGCTTCCAACATAATTACCTCACAGACACAACAGAACTGAGAACAAGACCAGACCCACTGAATACATAGGACTTATCTTATCAGAAATAGTAAGTGTACTTCATTTTACTCATATATTTATAAACTTTCTGTATTAGATTAAAAAATATATTATCTTTTTTTTTTTTCTCACAGAAATGTCTAGTACTCTGGAATGGCTAGAGGACAATTTCCCACATGAAGAAATGTCACAAGATAGTGAAACTAATGGTAAACACTTTATAATATAAACCATTTATTTATTATTTTTTTTATATACATTTAACATATATATAATTTTTTTGTACAGAGCATACCAAAATAGAAAAAACTTCAGAAAACCCTGTTATGGATAACAGTCTTCACAATATAGAAGAAAAAATGGATGTATTGTTGGCTAATTTTAATAATTAAATTTTTTTTATAGAAAATCATTTCAAACCAAAAACCTTGTACCATTGCCCCACATGTACTTGTCCCTCCTCACCATATCCCAGTCAATTATCCCCAAACCCTCTCCATAATCCAAAACGTTTTGATGAGACTTCCATCCCTTCTTCACCTAATACCAATCATGTTGAAACCCCAAATTCTCCTGTTTTTGTTTCTGTTTCTGCCTCACCTTCTCTGTCATAAATTATTAATATATGTTAAATAAAGTTTAATTTTTATATTGTATTATGAATAGTTTCCGTTTTTTTTTTTTTAAAACAATAAAAGTGTCCGCAGACAGTGCGAGTGTTCTGAAATGTTCGTACATAAACGAAAATGGAGGTGTCCTGAAGAACACCACACCTGTTCGTACTGTTCGCCAGCAAGTTGAAACTGTTCTAAGAACACACGTGGTGTCCTGAAATGTTCGTAAAGAAACAAAAATTAAAGTGTTCTAAAGAACACTATATCTGTCCGTAATGTTCGCTATCAACTTAAAACTGTCCTAAGAACACAATTGGTGTCCTGAAATGTTCGTAAATAAACGAAAATGATGTGTCCTGATCAACAGTACAACTGTTCGTAGTGTTCGCTAGCAACATGAAACTGTACTAAGAACACACACGGTGTCCTGAATTGTTCGTAAACAAACAAAAATTAAAGTGTCCTAAAGAACACTATACCTGTCCGGTACTGTTCGCTAGCAAGTTCAAACTGTTCTAAGAACACAATTGGTGTCCTGAAATGTTCGTACATTAACGAAAATGGAGGTGTCCTGAAGAACACTATACCTGTTCGTAATGTTCGCTACCCAATTGAAACTGTTCTAAGAACACACGCGGTGTCCTGAAATGTTCGTTTCACGTGTGACGCACTTTTAATTACTTCAGAACCCGAACAGTGTCCGTAGGACATCAATGCGCATGCGCTAACCAATCTCCGTGCACTTGGTGTTCTGCGGACAGGCGCTTCCTTCGCGGACTAGTTCGCGAACGGATCATATGACCGCGCCTACGCTCACCGTGTGTCCTGAAATGCGGACACTGTTCGTGTCCCTGAACAATTTAAAAGTACATTTTCAGTTAATCCATAATATTTTTCAATAAAATCTCACCATGGCACAAGTCCCACATAGCAATCTTGAGTTTCTATATACCTTTTGAAACTTTCCGATCCTTTTTTTGTGTTCGATCTGTTCGCGGACAGTGCGCATGTCTGCGAACCGCTCACAAGCACCCCTATAAAAGACCACGCCCAAGAGCTTATCCCCATTGTGTTTCTGGCTATTCTTCGGAACACATTGATTTTTGCTGCCACCTGCAGACTACACCATCATCGAGATGGCATCCTTGGCTGCTGAACTGCCACTTGGTGCTGCACCTGCTTCAGCACCACCACCAACCCCTCCACCACCACCACCTCCCCAAGGGCCTGAAGAGGGGAACAGGAGTGAGGATGCGGAGGAGGAAGAAGAGGATGATGAGAATGAGGTAGAGGAAAACCCTACTACCTGCACTAGGCGTGAGTCTTGGGTGTGGCAGTTATTTACCATTCATGGTAATGTTCCTAAGGCTCGTGCGAACCGTGTTACCTGCAATGAGTGCAAAATGATACTCAGTCGCGGGAAGCACGGTAAGTACAGCTTTGGGACCACTACTATGAAGCGACACCTGAGGTCATTTCACTCTGGGGCTATTTGCAGGGTTGTACCTTGCGAAGAACGTAGCAGGTTGATTTCCTCTACTTCATCCTCTGTTTCTGATCCTGTCATCACAAGGACCACCTCTGTGGGATAGCGTCTTCCTCAAGCTGCCTCACAGGCCATACAGAATTCTGATGACCCTTACCTTTCGAGGGTCACAGTTGTATGTATGTACTGTGACACAGTACTCTGCAGGGGGGAGCGACTTTGGAGTGATTTTGAGACTATCGTCTCAGAGCACAAGAAGACCTGCTCACTACCCAAATAAAACCCACTCTACATCTTCCTCTCTCAGCTCGCCCTTTCTTATCCCTGTGGTTGGTGTCCCCCCCTTTACCCTCCTTTACCCTCCTCCTCTAGTGTGTCGTGTCTGAAAAACCAAAAAAAATACAAAATTACAAAAATCAAAAAAAAAAAAGGCTCTTTTCAGAGCCGCCTTTCCCAGTTAAAAAATAGAAGTGAAAATAAGCAGGGCTCTTTGTATTTTTTAGAACTCCGTGGACAGTTCGCGAACATTAAAAAAATTGGGTTGCTACTCCATCACAAACATTGTAATTTTCTCTGGAAAGAAGTGGTAGCTCTGAAAAGAGTCTTTGGATGGTGTTTGTAAGACAAAAATTGTAAATACTTAACATCTACTTCAAAATCGTTGTTGTAATTCCAAAAAAGGTCGCAATGCATTTTGTACATTTCTCAGAAAAATCTGATTGCCAGCATAAGTAAGATGGACTCCATCTCTGCGAAAAATGTATGTACTACAAAACATAATATTTTCATTGTGAAAAGAAGACATGCCAAAATCTCTTAGAAAGGCACAAACAGCCTTATTAACATTGCGCCTTGCTTTTTCCATTTGTGGACCAAATGAAGAAGAACGAAGCCACATTTGTCTCTGCGCAATCCGTGAAAATATCACTTGAGAATTAGGAAACATGTCCATAACCTTCCTAAGTCCTTCTTTCATAGCAAATTGCAAAAAAATTCCAGTCACATGTCCTAAACTGTTCCCTCCACAATGAATTACAATTATGTCTGGATGTTGCTCTGTCTCCAAAGTAGCACAGAGAGGTAGCAAGTCCAACCACTTCATTCCACGTACTCCATGCCAGTGTACTTCCACATATGGGAATCCAAGATCTATAGCTACTCCACAGCTTTCTGCATGCACCTTCAACCAATGTATCCACGAATATCCTAAAATCCAAACAATCTGTTTTCTGAAACACACAGCCATAGCTATCTTTTGTTCTCTCAGCAAAAAGAGTATCTGAGAAAATCTCTCCTGGCACAACACACCCACCAAACTTTCCTGACCAATCCCTATCAGTGCTTATTCTCATTTGCATGACTTCTGAACCCAAAAATCCCCGGATGTAACTCCCGATGTCCGCGAACTACCGCCATGTCCGCGGAAATATCGTAACATGAACAGCCCTTCTACCATTTCCACTACACTCTCTCTGCCATTCCCTCATTGGATGTACCTCAAAAATCACATGACCATGCACCAATCACATTCAAGACCTCTACATCTAACTGCATCATCATAGATCAGCACTGCAAATGTACTCTGAATCTCTCTGAGTACAAGTGTCATATCATTGGCAAGCAGCATCTACCAGAAATACTGTACAAGTCTTCAAGATTTCTACTTGCAGCTCCATGCATATCCATATGCATGAACACAAACTTCAGGTATGCATATTTTCTGTATAGTAGATGAACACATTTTCAAACAGACTTTTACCTTGTAAAATCTGTAAAATGAATTTATGTACTTTTTTTCAATTTCCTAAAATCAACTATCACTTATAAACCTTTATACTATTTACTTTCCTTATACACACACACTCAAATCATGTTAAACTAACATTTTTTAAATGAAATATATAGACTACATGTATTCAAACAAAATTGCATGCAAACACAATCTATGTTTAAACCTTTATAAAAATACTTACACAATTTCATATTTTTTGTTTTTATTTATTCATTTACTTAATTACTTTAAAGTAGACATGACATTGAGGCGCTATTACCTAGAACAGTTTACTTACAGAAATAGTGGTATTCACTAATATATTATAAATTTCACAAGACATAGTAAAGATATTTTTTTTTTGCTACAGTTAGTCATTCAATACAATTTGTTCATTAAGAACATATCATATGTACTGAACTGATGCAATGTATCTCATGTAAATAAATTAGTTTAATGGTTTTACAGAAGGCACTGAGGATTTCAATTAAAAAAATCAATATCTAAATTAAAAACAGTGCTATATACAAACAAAGTTACTAATTTGAAGCTTTTACAATTGCAGTGAAGACCAGTTTCCTGAAAAGAAGCAGCCGAATTCGAAGAAGAAAGAAAAACTAAGAAGTTACCTGTTAATTTTTTTAAAAAAGTAAGAAAAATATCACCATAATATTTGTATTATTAATCAAATATACTATAACGTTAATACGAGCTAATTCGGTTTCTAAAAATAGAGATTTTGTACCATTTTGTCCAAAAATTTCCAACTCTTAAACAGCGATTTACAGCCAGAATGGCCCACAAATTTCTATTTTTGGACACACAAATTACCCAACTGAACCACTACAATGTTCATATTATAGAACAGACAACTGTTTTAATTGTATACATTAGATTTACTATTTGTACTTTTCCACACCACTAGCTTACTTTTTTTTTGTTATCTGAACCCCAGTTTAGTAACACATAAATTCAAGAATACCTATCCCTACTAGTTTTAGTTCCCAATGCACAATCACACACCATTACATACATCTTTATCATCTTACTCAAACACTCATGCACACAGCACACATACATTCCAGAACACCCCAACCCATATCTTCTTTATTTTTTTCAACAGACCCTAAAGAATGCCTACCAAAAGTCAAGTCCGTAGAAAGCAACGCAAAAGTAGAGCAAATGACATAAGCATCCATCTCTAGCAGAATTTGTAAAAAAAGTTGAAACAAAACAGCTAATACAATCATTTAGTTAAACACAAGAAGTTTCAAGTACAACAACTTCGCTTCCTCTATCAAAATGTAAAACAAACCAAAAAACAATTAACAGAAAATCAGCTATCAGTACAGATAAAACTACTTCTTCAAATTTTAATATAGTGCAAAGTAAGCATACCAAGAAAAGTATTTTAGCCAAAATACACCGTCACAAAGTCCTTCAATATCTTATAAAAACAGGAGAGAAATCAGGTTCAAAGCTTAAAACCTATCGTAGGAAATTAAACTTAGAAGCATTGATGGACAGTGCAATTCTTCTCAAAAGAAATGTATTTATTTTACTGTTAAACAAAATGAAACCACTAACAAAACTAATAACTAAATTACAAAAAAGACTTCTCAATAAGCGAAATATCAACAGAAAGAACTTCTTAAGTATCAGCGGAGGTGAATGGAATCACACTACAAGCACAGAACCATATTTTAATGAAGAAGCGTACAAACAAAACCAAACGAATACAATTGCCATGTATAGCAGTGGTTGAGGTTATGAAAAAGTGAATAATACCATAATGGAACAAGAAATACTTACAAAAATATGCCCTGAAAACTTAGAATTACCCCTCCATTCAACTGAATCAGAACGTCTAGTGTACAAATGGCCATGCACATCAATGTGTAACATTCCCAAACAATGTTTCAAATCTTTACGCCAATTCCTCAATAAATATGTAAAAAGCAAAGACAAAATCAAAATTAAATTACTGCAAAATATAGATACCTGTCCAGTGCGTAAGTACACAGGACTACAAGGAAATTCATTGGCCTGCATTACAGGACCTACTTGTAAAACAACTTTCCATGATATCAAAAGGATATCAACACATCATTCAACTATAAGAAATGTAGTCTATAAACTGTACTATGCTAAAAGTCCTGCTTTAGCACTAGCAAAGTTAAATAACATCCTTCTACATGGTACAGCAAAAGACCTACTTGAAGAAATTCACTATATCCAGAATAAATATTTTGGAAGTGAAAGCCATTTACAGAATGAAATAGCTCTAAACCAATTAAGCAACAATTCTACACATGGCAACCTTTTGCTAAACACATACAAAAAAGAAATACTAAAATTTAAAAGTACATCAGCTGAAGTACCAAACCATGTATGTGTATGTTGCCGTAGAATTTTTTATAAAAGTAACACAAAAACTGTGGACCTATCATACAAAATAGAAGACAATGAAGATTCTAAATGGTTTGAATTAGCTCTCTACCTTGTAGCAGAAAACAAATATGAAATAACTGAGCCCTTAATACTTTGCAGTTATTGCACTACAAAACTTGACAACAACCAAACTCCTTCACGTTCTATCACAAATAATTTGGAATTATACCCAGTACCAAAACCTCTACAACAACTTAATTTATATGAGAGCATCATAATTCAAACAGTACACCCATTTCAAGCAATAATACGCCTTCAACCAAAAACAGCAAAATTACCTCCCTCTGAATTGGTAAAAGGCATTCGTGGAAAAGTAGTTTATTTACCATTAAATCTAAAAGAAAATGTGCATACTCTAGGAGTGCAACGTCCAATGCAGCAATCTTTAATTATATTAGTAAATGGAGTTCCTACAAAAGACAAAAAAATATGGCAACAGCTGGTAGACTTATATAACGTTAGATAAGCCTTCCAATATCTTAAAGAGAATAATGAATATTACAAAGAAATTAATATTGAAGAAAACTTGAAAGATACAACTGAAATAATTCAAGAAACACAAGAAGCTGGTCAATTTGAGCTACTAGATCCTGCTACAATATCAAATACTTTAGACCATTATACAATTCATCCTTTGCACTGTAATGACACCGTACAAGATGTACTGGAAACTTACCAAATGCGTCAAACAAAAGGATCGCCAATCAGTATATGGGAAAAAAGTATAGAAGCACGTGCTTTTCCTCTACTCTTTCCTACTGGCAAAGGAGGAAGGTATGATGATAGACCTATTCAAATATCAGCTTCAGAATACCGCTCATTACGGATGTATTCTGAAGATTCCAGATTTAGACAAAATGTGGAATACATATTCCACCTACTCTTTGAAAGTGAACTAGCAACTTTATGTTACGGAGTTGCACACATATTATTAAAATCAGGATCACACTTTCAAAATATGACAGCTACACAATTATTAGAGAAAGTGCAACAAAAGGATTAGGTTTTACAATCAAATATTACAAATCTATTAGCAAATATGCCTGGTACTAAAGAGTACTGGTTTCGACGTCATGGAGGTGTACGTTGTATGATCAGAAACCTTGGACCACCAACTTGGTTTTTTACATTAAGTTGTGCAGAATATGCATGGGAAGATTTACATGATTTCCTACGCATATCAAGTAAAAACAAAACAAACATAGATATTCTAACACCTGGAGAACTTTGTTCTTTGGATCCTGTTAATGTTTCAAGATATTTTCACCATCGCTTCATTGCTATGCTACATTTTATTTGTAATAAAACTGTTCCTCCCCTTGGAGAAGTGCAACACTTCTTTTGGAGAAAAGAATACCGAGCCAGAGGAGCACCACATATCCACATGCTTTTATGGATTAAAGATGCTCCTAAATTTGGTCAAGACAGTGATGCCACTGTTTTACAGTATCGAAAAATATGTCACTTGTGAAATTCCATCAGAAGCCACAAATAGTGATCTTCATGCACACATTTAACAATTTCAAAGACACAAATGTGGAAAATATTGTCATCGCAAATACAAAAACAAAGGCAAATACTACACCAAATGCTGATTTGGTTTCCCTAGACCAGTTACAAATACAGGTCAAGTAAACAACCTCATGTCTTCAGTTAGACATAGTGTTAAAGGTAAGTCACCTAAAAATACATATTACAGAAAAAGAAAAGAAGAAGAAAAATATATCAATGATTATAATGCAATCATTGCCCACTTATGGAATGCAAACATAGATGTGCAGTACATTGCAGACAATTCTACTGCAGTTGCACGATATGTCACAGCATACTTAACTAAAGCAGAAAAGACAGAGTTCCAAGACCTCTGGAATGACCTGTCATCAGATAAAACAGTATCTCAGAAATTATACAGCTCACCCATAGAGAATGTGGATGAAGCAGCTGATCGTTTAACTGGTACTTCATTGTATGGTAAATCTGAAAATATATTATGGCTAAGTCTTGGTCCAGCTAAATCTAGAAAAAGAGTTCTAAAATCATATGAAGATATAGAAACAATAGCCAAACATGATCCCAACAGCCAAGACATTTTAAAAAACAATTTATTGGACACATACTACCCAAACAGAAGTAATACTTTGGAAAACATGTGTCTATACCAAATAGCCCAAAACTACACATACAAAAATAATATGAAACCTGATGAAAAAAAAGGTAAATATAGAGTGACAGACTGTGAAAGCAGCTTAGTTAAACTCACTAAACCAAATTTAATTAATCATATCAAATTGTCATTGAAGACTCCTCAACATAAAGAAGTGTATTACATGTCCCTGCTACAACTCTTCAAACCATGGAGAAAAGAAGAACAATTACTAGATAACTATGACTCATATGAGGATGCTTTCAAAGCGCATGAAAGCACTATAACTGATGTAAACTTTACACAGTACAAAACAATGTTGCACAATGAACAGCAACATGAAGAAGAACTCCAAGCCCAACTAGATAAGGATACTCCTGACAGTAGTCAACCTTCTGTAACAGGAAGCCAAGAACCACTGGGAGAACCACTAATAACAAATGAGGCAGAATTAGCTATGATAGAAGTAGAAAACACCATGTGTCAGTATGAAGATAAGGAAGACTTAACTATACTACAATCAAAACTAAACAATGAGCAAAGTAGCATTTTTCAAGAAGTAACAAAACAAATTGCACATGGTGT
Organism: Ambystoma mexicanum; assembly: GCF_040938575.1. Classification (NCBI taxonomy): domain Eukaryota; kingdom Metazoa; phylum Chordata; class Amphibia; order Caudata; family Ambystomatidae; genus Ambystoma; species Ambystoma mexicanum. The sequence continues at coordinate 628,428,711 of NC_090930.1, forward strand.
AAAACATGAAAATAAAGAATGTTCCTGCCATAATTATAAACCTATAGTACTGTACGTCAGTGGAGAAGCTGGTTCTGGCAAAACATTCCTAATCAAAATCATTAGTAAGTTCCTTCAACAATTGACAACCAACAAACTGTCAGCTGTTGTCACTGCCCCCACAGGTTTAGCTGCCTACAACATAGGTGGTGTTACATTACACCGATTAGTTCTTTTACCAGTAGAACACCAGAACAAATTAGACTATTACAAACTTTCTGCAGAAGCTGCAACGGAATTACGCAGAGTATTGAAACAAATGAAAATGCTACTAATAGATGAAGTGAGCATGGTCTCCAACCTGATGTTAGCTTTGATTCACCTCAGATTACAAGAAGGACTCAAACAGACTATGAAGAGCTCTTTGCAGGAAAACACATTATTGTTTTGGAGATCTGCTTCAATTAACACCAGTAAAAGGTGAACCTATTTTTAAAACATTAGGGCACAAACTCTGCCGTAAAACTGTTGGCAGCATTGGAAATGTCAACCTTTGGCAACATTTCCAATACAGAGAATTAACAGAAAACATGCGCCAATCTGCAAATCTAACTTATGCCAACATTTTAAAAAGTTTGAGAGTTGGTATACTTTCTAAAGAAGCAGAAGCAACATTGAAAACCTGGCACATTAATGCACTTTATGGCGATAATGCATGTGCTACAGATGTTATGGAACAATTAGCCCACAAAAATGTCAATTGTATGGCCTTAATGCCAACTCTTGCAAGCTGTCTCAAATTCAATGAAATAATGTTAAGTAAAGAAATGCAACCAATAATGGAAATTAGCGCCACAGACAAACTAGATGTACATGGTATGACACTACCCATGTGTGACCAAGCCACAACAAGACTAAATAATTTAGAAAAATCAATCTCAAACACAGCAGGCTTAGAAAAGATGTTAAAATTATCCTTAAATTGCAGGGTAATGCTTAAACGTAACCTTGACGTGGACCAAGGACTACTTAATGGAGCACTGGGTACAGTTGTTGGCTTTCAAACATACCCATGTGACAACAAAATTCAGTTTGTCAATATACTCTTTGACAAACTTTCAGAAGTAAAACGGATAGGACGCTCAACAGCTAGATTGCTTCTCTTCAAAGATATGTATGTACGCAGAGAACAATTTTCTCTAACTCTTGCATACGCAGTCACGATTCATAAATCAAAAGGTCTTACCCTAGAAAAAGCAATGATAGATATTGGTAACCCAGTCTTTAAAGAAGGCATGATCTATGGAGCACTATCACGCTTACGTACACTTGACGGTCTATTTCTAATAAACTTTGATGCAAGTAAAGTAAACGCTGATATTCCTTGCATTTTAGAATATAATAGACTTCGCTCACTATACACTCCCCATCTAAACACATATTCTGTTCCACAAAAACTAAAACGTTGTAAAAGAAAACTAAATCAAACAGAAATGCAACAGGACGTCACTGCAAATCCTCCAAAGAGAGTAATAGAAACTAATACTTCATCAAGTACCACAAACAAAAAAGAATCAATTAGAGAAAGTAAACCAGGTACTTCTTTAAAGAAGGAAGACAAACTCCAAAAAAAGCAGTTAGATACAGAACTACCTGGACCATTTAAATTCTCAAATATAGTTGGTGTAAATTGCTATGCAAATGTAGCAATGAATATTCTATTTCAATTACGACCAATTGTTGACAACATTTACTTACACGGTACAGACCCTTTGTGTTTGCAAATGTTAGTACTTCACAGAAATGCAGCAAACAATCCTGACAACACATATAGTGTTTTTGGAATAAGACGACAATTGGACTACTGTGCTGGAATGGTGAAATTCACTATAAACTCACAGGAAGATCCACAAGAATTTCTAATGTACTTACTATTAGTACTGGAAAACAAAAACATACCTAGAAATGAAATCTTCCAGATTTCATACATGTGGAAACATACATGCACTCTGTGCAACAATGTGACACAAGAAGAAATTCCCAATGAACGCTTCATATATATATCAATACCAAATTGTGAATCCATTCCATTTCAGCAACTTGTACAAAACCATGGTAGATTATGCTCTACCTGCAATTCAGATAATCGCTCCACGTTAGTAATACAAACACATAGTAAATACGTAATACTAATGTTTCTATGTTACAATGCAGATGGTACCAAAAACAACTGCAAGCTGACTGGATTCACACATAGTCAAATATCACTTGGTAAGAAAACCTTCACAACAATAGGTATAATCTACCACACAGGAGCCACAACCAATGCAGGGCACCACACGGCATATATAAAAAAGAAATGTGGATGGTTTGAATGTAATGATAGTACCATTACTCTAAAGCAGAGATTACCAGCAAATCTTACAAACGCTTATTTGATGTTCTTAAAACCAAAATTTGATAAATAAACTGTATTTAAACCTTTAAGTAAATTTGTGTTAAAAAAATATAAACTGTTAGAATACTCCAAAAGCTATCTAACTGCTCAAAGATTCTACAACAACTAATCAGATAAATGAATACCACTAAATTAGGCCAAAAAATACACAGTTAGAATACGCCAATTGGTATCTAACTGTCCCAAAATTTAACAATATCCAAATAGATAAATCAAAACCACTAAAATATATTAAAAAAATAGACAGTTAGAATACGCCAATTGGTATCTAACTGCTCCAAAATTTTATAATATCAAAACAAATGAAGAATCTGTTACTGCTCCAAAAAAAATACAACAAAGCAAAGTATAAAGCATTAGCCAGAAACAACAAGTGAACACTGAAAACAAACAAACAAATAAACTGTAGCATAACAGAAAAAGGTTTTTTTTTTAATCCAACATGGATTTTTTTTTTCTCCCACAGACCCAATGATTTTAGCAACAAATACAGAAACTGAGCAAATTGCACAGTACTCTGATTTGTACTCTACTAAATATGAGGGTCGAAAAAAAATAAAAGTATATTGCTTATACAATGTAATAAGTCATTATAAAATACTAATACTAACATGCTATTTTCTTTTATCACAGAAATAAAGAAGAAAAACATGGACTCTCATTACTAGACCAAACAGTAAGTATACAATAATAAGGACAACCATAGCAGCATATCACATCCATAGTATCTAATACCTTTGTTCCTTATACATTTGTTTTTCACCCAAAGTTATAAGCAAATATGAATGTGATATGCTGCGGTGGTTGTTGCCAGGGCATAGAGTCTTGGGTGCATGGCCAAATGGCCATGCACCCAAGAATCTATGCCCTGGCAACAACCACCGCAGCATATCACATCCATAGAGTCAAACATTTCAACTATGATCTATGGGAAATTTTTAATGTCCGCGAACAATGTGAGTGTTCTTAGAACACTTTGAACTTGCCAGCGAACAATACGGACACCGTTTTCAGGACACCCCCTACGAACATTTCAGAACAACGCGATAGTTCTTAGAACACTTTCAACTTAACAACGAACAATACGGACAGCGTCCTAAAGACACCCCCTACGAACATTCCAGGACACCGGGAGTGTTCTCAAAAACGTCTTCAGAACACTCCCATTTTGTTCATTTGCGAACATTTCAGCACACCGCGGGGGTTCTTAGAACACATTCAACTTGACAGAGAACAATAAGGACAGCGTCCTCAGGACACCCCCTACGAACACTCCCCGGACACCGCAAGTGTTCTTAGAAGCGTCTTCAGAACACCACCATCTTGTTTATTTGCGAACATTTCAGGACACCGCGAGTGTTCTTAGGACACATTCAACTTGACAGAGAACAATACAGACAGCGTCCTCAGGATACCCCCTACGAACATTCCAGGACACCGGGAGTGTTCTTAGAAGCTTCTTCAGAACACCACCATCTTGTTTATTTGCGAACATTTCAGGACACTGCGAGTGTTCTTAGGACACATTCAACTTGACAGAGAACAATACGGACAGCGTCCTCAGGACACCCCCTACGAACACTCCCCGGTCTCCGCGAGTGTTCTTAGAAGTGTCTTCAGAACACCACCATCTTGTTTATTTGCGAACATTTCAGGACACCGCGAGTGTTCTTAGGACACATTCAACTTGACAGAGAACAATACGGACAGCATCCTCAGGACACCCCCTACAAACACTCCCCGGACACCGCGAGTGTTCTTAGAAGCGTCTTCAGAACACCCCCATTTTGTTTATTCGCGAACATTTCAGGACACCACGGGTGTTCTTAGAACACATTCAACTTGACAGAGAACAATACGGACAGCGTCCTCAGGACACCCCCTACGCACATTCCAGGACACCGGGAGTGTTCTTAGAAGCGTCTTCAGAACACCACCATCTTGTTTATTTACGAACATTTCAGGACACCGCGAGTGTTCTTAGGACACATTCAACTTGACAGAGAACAATACGGACAGCGTCCTCAGGACACCTCCTACGAACACTCCCCAGACACCGCGAGTGTTCTTAGAAGCGTCTTCAGAACACCCCCATTTTGTTTATTTGTGAACATTTCAGGACACCGCAAGTGTTCTTAGGACACATTCAACTTGACAGAGAAAAATACGGACAGCGTCCTCAGGACACCCCCTACGAACACTCCCCGGACACCGCGAGTGTTCTTAGAAGTGTCTTCAGAACACCCCCATTGTGTTTATTTGCGAACATTTAAGGACACCGCGGGTGTTCTTAGAACACATTCAACTTGACAGAGAACAATACGGACAGCGTTCTCAGGACACCCCCTACGAACATTTCAGGACACCCGGAGTGTTCTCAAAAACGTCTTCAGAAGACCCCCATTTTGTTTATTTGCGAACATTTCAGGACACCGCGGGTGTTCTTAGAACACATTCAACTTGACAGAGAACAATACGGACAGCGTCCTCAGGACAACCCCTACGAACACTCCCCGGACACCGCAAGTGTTCTTAGAACAGTTTCACTTTGCTTGTGAACAAAACAGACGCATATTGAGTCCTTAGAACACCCCCAGGTCAGTTTATTTAGAACATTTCAGAACACCCGTGATGTCCGCAAACAAATCGAACACAAAAAGAACGTCTAACACATAAAAAACACAACTTCCATCCTATCTCATACTCTCCCACCCTCCCCAAACACTCCTACACACCAACACACTCTACAAAATACACATTTTGAACAAAGTTTCACCGCGCTGTCCGCAAGATGGCGGGCGCTACCGAAAAATCTGAAGCGCTTCACGCTCCACGCCGTCCAATCAGGGAACACGTTGCATGTCCGTGAACATCACGCAAGACGATTGGCCAATCAGGACACAGTCCGCGGAGCGAACAGGGAAGTGTGTCCGCGAACCGAACACAGATATCACTAATTTTTTTTGACCTACTTTTTGGTCATTTAAAATAAAACTACTGGACGGATTTTCACCAAATTTGCAAAAGCACGCTTTCGGGACCAAGCCGCTGCTCCTGGTCCAAATTTGGTGGAAATCCGTCCAGCGGTTTGAGCTGTAGGCGCGAGCAAAAATGTTTTCCCATTCAGTCTATGGGAAAAAAAAAGTTTTGGGACCCCCCCTATAACTTTGCCCCCCCTGGACGAATCCTCACCAAACTTTGAAAAATTCAGAGTGACCCAAATACTTTTTTTGCAAAGTTTGGTGAGGATCCGTCCAGGGAGAGCGAAGTTATAAGCCACCCAAAAAGTGCTCTTCCTATGGAAACAGCAACTTAACCATAACTACATGGCCACTACCGTGGCCATGTAATTTTCAGTCGAAAAACTTTGTTACAGGAGGGTTATGTTTCAGTTGTGCTACTGAAAACCTATGAAATTCAGTAAATAAACTTTGTTAGAGGGACGTTATGGTTCCAAGTAAAATCGAAAACACCTTGAAATTTGTCAGTTATGGTAAGCTAAGCAACCATAACTCGCGCTACCACTATGCACTGCTTAGACTAACACCCAGGACATCAAAGATGACATCACAAATGTCATTGATGACATCACTGATGACATCACATGTCTGGCTCCCTTTTTTTCCTTTACTGACATATCTAGGACAGTAACAGTCAGGAACAAAAACAAAAAAATCAAAAAGTACTATATTTGTAGACTTATACTTAAAATATGTTCTTACAGTAATTCACTTGGGGTTCATTCACAGCATAAGAAGCATATGCATAGAAGAAAACACAGAGTTGGAAGAGAGCAGTGCTTTCTATGTATGAAGATGATCAGTAAGATTATCAACACTTTCTTATAGTTCTGTTGTTTTTTTTTTATTACTGTACTTTCCCATGATATGCTCATATTTTTATACATTGTACTCACACTACTTTCCTTAGGGTCCACTCACATTATGTGATAGCTATACATAGGGAAGTAGTAGCTTTGAAGCAGAGCAATCATTTCTGTGCATGAAGATAATCATGTAGGGTATGAAGATTGTCTGGTAATACTGCTGTTTTTTGTTTAGTTAAGTTTCCTTGTATGTGCTCACATTTCTATGTGTTGTGGTCTATTTGAGTTTTGTTTGCAATAATGCAATTATGTAGTAAGTGGGTTGTATTAGCTACTTATTATATGTTTACAGTATGCAGAACTCTAATAAGAAAGCATTTATAATTGTAGTATTTAACATGGCAAGATTATTAATATTGCACCTCCATCATGTCTGCTGCACACTATACCTATGTTTCTACATATGTATCTTAGTATACTAGAAAAAAACTTCATAATAGAGTGCTATTTGGATTAATGCATTGCTTAATGCACTACGTACCTCATGATATTTATTTCAATGATCCTTGACATTTTTTTTATCAACATTAGAATAATAATCCCTTGTACAGACTTTTCATGAAAAGTAAATGCATATGTGATGTCATCAGTGATGTCATCAATGACATTTGTGATGTCCTCTTTGATGTCCTGGGTGTTAGTCTTAGCAGTGCACAGTGGTAACGCGAGTTATGTTTGCTTAGCTTACCATAAATGGTGAATTTCAGGGGGTTTGCAACAGAGCCCTTCAGAACCTTATAAAAACAGGAGAGAAATCATGCACAACTCTTAAAACCTACCGTAGAAAATGTATCCTAGAAGCTCTCATAGGATGTGCAATCCTTCTCAAAAAGAAATTATTTATTTTAGTTTTAAACAGAATGAAACCACTAACAAAACTAAGTACTTAACTACAAAAAAGTCTTCACAATAAAAGGAATATCAACAAAAATGCACACCCAATGATTTATTCAACAAATACAGGAACTGAGCAAATTGGACAGTACACTGGTTTGAACTATAGTACTTCTAAAGTGCTATCTATGAGGGTCTACAAAATACAGAAATGTCTACTATGCTATGCAATACTCATTATAAACTACCTACACTAACATGTATTTTTTTTTCTTTTATCACAGTGATTGAAACAAAATGTCTGCTCCAACTACCCATGTCATGAAAAAACTGCAAAAAACAAGGGGGTTCCTGGGAGTCTCTCTGCAAGACATTAGTCCTGGGTATGAGAGCCTTACCCAGATTCTTTAGTTCACAGAGGAGAAATATCACAATCATATCAGTCTTTGACCCGCCCAGGAGCAGTCCAGCACTGAAATGCTAGGTAATTCTCCTCTAAACAAGAGTACCTACAGCAGCTCCAGACACGTGTTTCGGTCTGGTTGGACCTCATTAGTAGCGCACAGCTGTGCCTCTCTAATAATAGTAAGCAAGGGTCCATGTCTGGATTCCCCTAGTAACTTAGGGTGACACCCGGAGTTGCTTAAATATACAAAAACAAGGGGGGTCCTGGGAGTCTTGCTTTCAAACATTAGTCCTGGTTGCGAGAGCCTTACCCAGAACCTTTAGCTCACTATCTTTCACACAGAAAAAATATCCCAATCATATCAGTATTTGTCCTGCCCAGGGAAACTCCACTACCAAAATACTCTTCAATTCTCCTCTGAACAAGAGTACCAACAGCAACTCTAGCCACATGTTTCGGTCTGATTAGACCTCATCAGTAGGGTGAACCTGTACCTCTCTAAGAATAGTGAGTAAAGTATCCATGTCTGGATTCCCCTAGTAATTTAGGGTAGGACGCAAAGTTACTTTAATATGCATAAAACAAGGGGGCTCCTGGGAGTCTCTCTGCCAGACATTAGACTTGGGTGCAAGAACCTTGCCCAGATTCTCACTACCTTTCACACAAGAGAAATATCCCAATCATATCAGTCTTTGCCATGCCCAGGGGCAGTCCAGCACCGAAATGCTATGCAATTCTCCTCTCAACAAGAGTACCAACAGCAACCGCAGACATGTGTTTTGGTCTGATTGGACCTTAGCAGTAGGGTGGAGCTGTCCATCTCTAAGAGTAGTGAGCAATGGGTCCACGTCTGAAAGCCCCTAGTAACTTAAGGTGAGACCCAAAGTTACTTAAACATGCACAAAATAAGGGGGATCCTGGGAGTCTCTCTGCCAGACATTAGTCCTGTGTGCAAGAGCCTTACCCAGATTCTTTAGCTCACTATCTTTCACAGAGGAGAAATATCCCAATCATATCAGTCTTTACCCTGCCCGGGGACAGTCCAGCACCGAAAAGCTAGGCAATTGTACTCTGAACAAGAGTACCAACAGAAATCCCAGACACGTGTTTCAGTCTGGTTGCACCTCATCAGTAGGTTCGAGCTGTGTCTCTATAAGAATAGTGACCAAGAAGTCCACGTCTGGATTTCCCTAGTAACTTAGGGTGAGACACAAAGTTACTTAAATATGCAAAAAAACAAGGGGTGTCATGGGATTGCTAATGGTACTCTTCTTCAGAGGAGAATTCCCTAGAATTTTGGTGCTGGACTACCCCAGGGCAGGACAAAGATTGATATGTTTGGGATATTTCTTCTCTGTGGAAGATAGTGAGATGAAGACTCTGGGTAAGTCTCTCTTAACCACGACTAATGTCTAGCTGAAGGACTCACAGGACCCCTCTGGGTAATTTGCATGAAAAAACTGCATATAACCACAAAAACTCAAACAGTAAATATATAATGATTGTACTCACAAACACCAAAGCATAACACACCCATTCAAGCAAACACCTCACCATATACCGCAATCCAAAATGTTTGCTTCCATGGGTATCTTATGCTGCAACACTTGTTGCCAAGCACTACAATCTTGACTGCATGGCATGGCCAAAACTCTTCATACAGCCACACCAAAAGAAACACTAAGTATATAATAATTAAACTCACCACCAGCACAACATAACACAGCCATGCAAACAAACACCTCACCAATAAATACAACCCACAATGCCTAGAGACTTCAATACCAACATTCTGAACACAATGCAACAAACAAAGACACATCATCTCACTGTCCTATAAACAGTATTACACTACTACCAATCACTACACACATTTTTAAAAACATATCCCCTAAGCAGCCCACATACCACAGTCTAAATCTTTGGTAACATGGGTGTGTTATGCTGTAGTGGTTGTAACCTGGGCCTAGAGTCTTGGGTGCATGGCCAAAGGCCTACAGCACTTCAGCCATGTACCTAAGATTCCAGGCACTGACCACAACTACCGCAGCATAAGACACCCATAGAAACAAGCACCTACCAAATAACCACAACCCAGAAACATAATACATCCACCTCAAAACCTACCCACTTCAATTAACATTGTAAGAAATAATTACAACCAACCTAGAAACTATTCAATACATACCCTCTTCACCCAATGCTCTTCCAATGACCCAAAACCAACATCATACTAAACTAAAATATCAAGTAGTGCGACCAGTGTTTATTATGTCCGCGGATACCGCAAACAGATCATGGCCTTCTCCCACCTAAAAAAATACAGCATTGAACCCATCTCTTACTCCCCCACCCTCTTCAAGCACTCAATCACACCAACACACTCCCCAAAATAAGATTTACACTCACTTCCAGCGCCTGTCAGTACATCCAATATGGCAGGCGCATTTAAACAATGTCATGCACCTCACGCCTCATCCCAGCCAATCAGAAAACACGTTGCGTGTCCGTGGACATGACGCAAGCTGATTATCCAATCGTTGTCCTGTCCGCGGAGCGAACAGGGAAGTGTGTCCGCAGAGCAGACATAGACATATCTAGTTTTTTTAGACCTACTTTTTGGTCGATTTAAAAAAAATGACTGGACGGATTTACACCAAATTTACAAAAGCACACTTTCGGGACCAAGCCGCTGCTCCTGCCGCTAATTTAATGAAAATCCGTCCAGCGGTTTGAGCTGCAGGCGCGACAGACATTTTTTCTCCATTCAGTGTATGGGAAAAAAATAAATGTTGGGACCCCCATATAACTTTGCCCCCCCTTGACCAAACCTCACCAAACTTTGCAAAAAAATTCAGAGTGAGCCATATACTGTTTTTGGAAAGTTGATGAGGATTCGTCCAGCGGGAGCAAAGTTATAAGCCGCCCAAAAAGGGCTCTTCCTTTGAGATAAGCAACTAAACCATAACTACACAGATGCTACCGCGGGCTGTGTAATATACAAATTAAACAAAACATGTGCCAAAACGCCACAGTGTGTGCGGATCCAGATGGAGAAATCACCCAACTGATCCAGTCTGTTCTTTATCGTGGCATCTGAGTAAAGGGCTCTCAGAATGTTCAACAATGTGCTCGGGCAACCCTTCAAACATAATTATCCCCATAACTTATTTCAATTCAAGCAATCGAAAGCTTGCGACAGATCTAAACAGGCCACGTACAGTCTTTTAGCTAAGCTAAAAACTGCAGCAGGCAACAGGTCATGTTCAATATTCCTGTATCATAACGATTTTATTGAATTTATCTCACTGTTTTTCAATGTTCAAAGAGATGCCTACTGTTTTTTTTAAATCCTGGTTGACAATTATCCAGCACCCCAGTTGAAGATGTCATTTTGAGCATCCTGGATATGGTAGTTAAATGTGCCTATTTCACTACGTAGCTCTTTTCGTTGTCGTGTTCTTTTTTTATCACACATTTATTCAAGACAGTGTAGTATTGAAGAGGTATTGTTTGTAAGCCTAGATTTAAGATGTAGTTATTGAAAATGATCTTCTGATATACGTATGCACTTCTGGATCACAATGTGTTTCAACATGTGACAGCACCGCTGCATGTGCGGGGAGGAAATGCAAGAAATGTTGCAACCGTGAAGACTGGGAGGTGCATGGGCACATGGAAGCACACGGACAGACTGTGGCGTCCCTTGTTCAGGTAGAGTGAGCATCGGGCCCCATAGAACTGTCCAGATTGAAAGGTCACTGATATCAGTCTAAAAGCGTACTTCTGAAATTGACTGAATGCCTTATGGAAACAAGAAAAAAAAGGCAGATGGCTGCGGTTGCACTTGCAGACATTCTATATACTACAGCTTGTTATGTTAACTTTGTGTTCACTGCTGTGTAACACGTTTCCATGTTGTCACGTTATTGTGGGTTTGGAGGAAAAGTGAAACGGAAATAAGACGAGCTTCCGATCTTGCCATACAGTTCACCTCAGGAGCTCTGCTTCTATAAGCACACAACAATGCACATTTTAGAAGGGGGTCAGCAGTTCAAATGCATGCACAGTACTTGGTGGCTTGGAACTACTTGGCCCCAACAGTTCATTACATTATTGATATGTACACTAGCTAGTGATGGCACTCCCGGTCATTACTGATTTCCAAAGAGTAATTGGCTTCCATACAGCAGTCAATTACTGGCTATTGAATATGTTCTCTTTAATAAAATATTATTTGAATTTACGAGTCAATGTGCTGTTCTAAACATTTAGCTTATTCCAATTACAAAGGTGCAATAAATCCACGTTAGTAGCAATACAATTACACTCTAGGTACTAGTGCCAACACTTAAGTAAATTAAGTACTGAAGATACACTATAATTTCATTATATATTGTAATTACTCTCTATACGTGCAGCTCGATACATGCAATTTAATTTCGAATCTCCTTCATGAGTTCCATCTATGTGACTATTATAGCTGGAAGTACATTTACACTGATGTGCAGAGGAATGTTTTGTATCTCAAATGCGTTGGCTGTTCAATGTCTCTAACAGTTAATATTTCATTTTATTGCGTTACTAGAGCGATCGTTTAGGCCGGAAGTAGCATTAGAAAAATAATATCTTCATCTCAATGCAGAAATGTGCAATCGAGAGCAATTTACAGATGACAGTTTCCCTTCATTCTGGGATCACATGACTTGTTTAATCTGTTTCTTGTTATCTGGCCATATACTGCTCCTTCTGCTTTCCCCATCTTCTGAGAGACATCTGCCGGGAACCCCTGCAGTGCTCACAGCCATCTGGACATCAGAGACACTTTCTGCAATAGACGACAGGCAGCATGTGCCTTGTGTGAAAACGGAGATGAGTATCTACCACTTGCTTGGACCAAGGCTGGCGTTTTCTTCTTTATTAAGATACCTTTACGCTTGTAAAGCCACCTGTGTCACGGAACCGTGTATTTCTAGTGCCCAAGTTACAACTAGTGCAACGTGGCATCTACGCTATTAGTGAGCACAAAACACAATGCTAAAACGTTTTCCTTTGAAACCTTTTCCTGCTCATCTTTGAACATTCGCTAAATAGTTCTTGCCAGATCTGGACACGTGTGCAAGTGTGACACACTTTCATCAACGGCTTCCTGCTTTAAACGATTTTTGAAAAGCACATGCTTTTGCAATATCTACAAACATTGGGCATGGTTAAACGCTGCCCATAAAATAAAGCCAACACTGGGCCTGATTCAGAGGTCCATGTACAAATAGAAATGTGTTGTTCCAAGCCCGAACAACACATTTCCTAAATGCACCATAGTCTGACAGGGAAAGAATGTGGTGCAGGGACATGAAAGCCTCCACTTCTGCATGAGTCTGATTTGCAGCTTGACAACAGCCCTAGCAACCATCAGGAATGCAGGGCAGCCACATGGAGGGGATTCTCCTCCAAGCAGAACTGGCTTAGCAGGTCAATAATAGGAGTTATAATATGGCACCACCAAGGTGCCGTTCAACTCCACTGCATTTTTCCTTTAAAAACATAACATTTCTTAGACTGCAGCACCATTTTTCTATTAGACAAGTGGCTGTCTTTAAAGAAATGCTCGCAATGTCACCGGAGCACATGTTTCCGCCACAACGTGTAATTTTAGCAGCTTTTGCTGCTGGAAACCACATCTCCCCTCCCATATTTCCACCTACCTCAGAATGATGGTGCTGGAAACTGTAGGGGAGAATGTCGTATTTCCACACACTTTTTAGCACAGGATCTGAATCAGGCCCACTGCTGGAATCTGGCGGAATCTTAACACTGGAATCTTAACTCGGCCTCACAATCAAAAAAAGAACAGCACATGTGTGGATCTTTACAACATGAACCAACAATATGCCACAACGTGTTACAAACATATATTACATTCTAAAATACACGTTACGATTTAAACAAGAATCCTAATATAAACATGTACCTAACTTAAATACATGAATCCACACTTCGGCAAACAGCTATTTTACAAAAATATACACTCTTTATACCAACTTCAAACTACGTGTTACACCAAAGAATAAGAAGGAATCGGATTCTATGCATAAACAAACATGCATACAACAACAATTCACAAGCAACACTACACTACACTGCAAAACTTGCATTAACTATTAGGTAGATCACATTTATATTATATTTTATCTAAATCCTCTGAGTGAAGTAGAGTGGCTGAGGGCTTCATTTATACTATGATGGACTTTTATGTATTAGATATATTCTTTACTTGGCCTGATTGCCTTTGTAACTTTTTTTAGACTGTACATTTTGCTAAATTTGAACTGGTCACATGCTACCTCAATGTTGGCATATGCAGAGTTAGTAGACTTACCCGTGCAAATTCACTGTTTTTACACCTACCACACAACACATTTTCCTCTCCCACACCTCCTGTCACTCTTTAACTTGGCCTCTGGAATGTACAATCCATCTGCAACAAGTGTTCCTACATCGCTGACCACTGACTCTTATCAGCATCAACATTCCCTCTTGCTCTCACAGAAACCTGGATCTCCCCTCATGATTTGGCTACACTAGCAGCTCTCCACACTGACTCCCCTACCTTCTCCCACTCTCCAAGAACATTTGGAATGGGCAGTGGTGGGGATTTCTTCTCAATAAAGCCCTCAACACTGCTGCTGGCATTAACACGTCCTCTTATTAATATTCCACTAGTCATCTCTTCCCTCGTACTTCTCTTAGTGCTCTGGCTCTGTAGAAAGCCTAAGGATCTCTCAGTTCCTTATTTCCTGATGTGACCCTCTTTCTTGAGTCACTTCCTATGATCATCTGCATTACCACGCTGAGGGACATTAACCTTCTCAAGGCCTCTGCATCCACATGCCTTGAACTTAGATCCTTCCTTTCTGACCACTCTCTCCATGGCCATCATACCCACTCTGATCGGAACTCTCTTGACTTTGTCTTTCTGTCTAATTCACTCTCCTCCTCTGATCTTCTCATTGAGGACTCTTCATCTGATCACTAAATTGTTCACTTTAACATCTCTGTCCCTCCAGTATCTACTCTTCATCTCCCCTCTTCAATGACTAAGATGAAATTCAGGCTGGACTCTTGTGCCTCATATCTTGATTTTGTCACAACCTCTCTACTGTCTCCTTCCCCTTATTCATGCCTCTTCCATTAACCATGCCTTCCCTAATGTTCACTATGCACGTATGCCTCCACTTGTCAGCACTATCCTGCTCACACATTCACACCTTCACACACTCGTCCTCAGCCTTCGATCACCTCTGAAATGCAGACCATCAAAACAAGCATGCGCCATGTCCTGTGACACTGGCACAAATTACAGATACCTTCCCTACTCCTACCCTACAAATATTTACTTGCTGTCCTAATCTCTGCCCTGGACTATACCAAAACCATCTACTCCACAAATCTAATCTCATCCCTTCATAAACTCCCCTGCAAACATTCATCTACCCTCCAATCTTTGCTCACACAACCAGAGCTAAAATCCATCACCTCCTTCCCTTCTACTAATGACTTCTCTTTATTGCCCATCTAAAATCTCTAAAAGTCATGACACTCTCACATCCCTCCTCACTCTTCTCCCCGAACCTTCTTCTGTCCAGCACCTCACCCACATCGTCTATGCTTGACTATTCCTTCCCTACCTCTCATATTCATGTAGCACCCATCCTTTGGAGTGGCAATACATCTTGTACTCAAATTGACCCTTTTCTTCCCCAAATGGTCAAGTCTCAGTCACTTACCATATTTCTCTCTAATCTCTTCAACCTCTGCCTCTCCCTACTGGAGTCTTCACTGCCTCTTTCAAATCTTCAACTTTCTTACCCCTATTGAAGAAACACATTCAGCTAACCCAAACGTTCCACCCATAAATCGTGCAGTTTCTTTCCTTCTCCGTTATTCAAAAGTCTCTCAGAGGGTGCTATTTAGCTAGATTACTATATTCTTTGTGGATAGTTGCCTTGGAGATCCACTTCAATCTGGTTTTCATAGTAAACACTCCACCGAGACTACATTCATCCATTTCTTCAACTTACACTCTAATGCTCTCGACTCCAAACTCTCTTCCAAACTCATCCTTTTGGACCTTTCTGCTGCTTTTGACCCAGTTGACTACTCCTCTCTATTCCTCACCCTCCAGGACCAGGTTTCAAAAATCTGTTCTTGCCCAGATTGCCTGCTACCTGGAAGTCTATTCATTCAAAATTTCTTGGAACTCACACACCTTTGACTGCACCCCACTCCCTGTCACATCCCCGAAGGATCAGTCCTTAGACCTCTGCTCTCCACCCTCTATATGTCTTCCATAGGAGGGCTTATCACATCCTTTGGCTTTCACAATCACCTTTTTGCTGATGACACTCAAATATTGTTCTCCTTTCCCTTCTTCAACACAGTCATCTTTCTCCCAGCTTCCAATGCCATCTCTGCCCTCCACTCTACTATCTCCTTCCCACCTGATCTTCTTGCTCCCTCACTCAAGGCTTGAAATATTGGCATGCTCTTTCATAGCGACCTACAAATGCTACACCTCATCACCAAAAGTGCCTCTGTTGCTTGTATTAGGATCCTCAACATTTGGAAAATGTGTCCTTTCCTCACTAATCACTCGACGAAAACTCTAATCTCAACCTTTTTGCTCAGCAAACTGGAATTCTGCTCAAGCCTGATCCTTGGATTTCATCTCTACTCCTTCCTCTCTGTAGACACATTCCTCACCTTTGTTTCCCACACTGACCACAACCTACCCACATCCTCCCCCACGTCTACCTACTTACAACATACTGGTTGCCTCTCCATGCACAAATGCTCTCTTTTTGGTTCCTTCTCCTTGTCTACAAAAGTTATCAATTGTCTTACTCCCAAGTACCTGTCTGATTGCATTTCAGTTCACTTAACATCTCATTCCCTCTGATTATCCTCTCTACGCAACCTCACTGTCCCATATCCTCCTTGTGCCTCCTCTTGATTCTTTTCTTTCTCACCATGCCCACTGGAGCCCTCTGCCCATAACAATCAAAGACAGCCCAACTGTGGATGTCTTCAAAGTCTGGCTTAAATTTCACTAAAGAGAATGGACCTCATTACGAGTTGGGCACAAAGGGATTACTGGCACCGGTAAGGACACCGTTGCCGGTAATCCCTTTGAGCCCTTTTCCGAGTTCCCTTAGCGGGTCCCTTCCTTAATGCCTGGTCTGACCTCTGGTTATATCAATTCATTGTGGATACTACAGCTTGGGTTTCAGCAGGCCTCTCTGTTATCATTTGCTCCTCTCTTAGATTCCTTTTTTATCGATTTAGGAGAATATTATTGTTTCGGTATGATTTTGTTCAAAACTGTTTGGATTCTAAATGAACATGTTTCACTGTTGTGGTGCAGTAAGTTGGGTTCTCCTGGAGCGGTATCAGATGAAAATGTGTCAAAATGCGGGAACTTGATAAAGGTTGAATTGGCCCAAATGTATGTATGGTTTGTGAGCTGCAACACCAACAGCAAGATTTCCACCTGCCTTGCTGACAACTGGGAATTGGTGGGTTTAATAGAAAACTCTACAGAATATTTCAAAAGAAATACTCCATGGGTCTGATTCACAAATGTGTTTTCCTATGGGAAAAACCCATTCAAAAACGCTTGGTAAATCAGGCTCCAAATATTTCCAATAGAGCAAAGAATGACAGCTGTTTTTGTACAGGCTATTCCTTCATTCTACCTCTCTGTGCAAGCCTGGAAAATAAGGAGAATAGAGCTGTGGAACTAAGGAGAAATATCATTTTACTTAAAACATATAATTTGATGTAAATATGCACTGTTGTCCATTGTGGTTGCAGGCACATCATGCTCATATGCCTCCTCCAAATGTGACACTCAGCATGTTAAATCACAATACATGTCCAATTCTGAATGTAGGTTTAAAAAAACCTGAAATGAACTACTGTAATTTGGCTTGTTAGTTGTGTTCACATATAGATTTTAAATGTAATTCAATGAGAATCTAGGGCTGTTGTTGTTGGTGGACAGACTATGAATGTTACATCTTATGCGAGGCAGTTGGTAAGAACAGTGTTGATCTCCTTGTTGCTTATCATTTTCTAGAAGACTTGTGTGTCAACTGCACAGATGTACTGTCCAGCAATTATCTTCAATCTCTTTATCTCAGATATAAAGCAAGCGTTCAACAGTGTAGCCACCTTTCCTCCAAAACTTTATGGAACCTCAATAGAATACTTGGTCTATGCTGATGATCTCATCTTGGTGGACTCGACGCCGATTGGGCGCCAGCGAAAACTCAATTGTCTTGAGCATTATACAACAGAAAACGGCCTTAAAATCAACAAAGAAAAAAGTGAAATTTTGATTTTGGAAAAGTTACAGGGAAACAAAGGTAAAAAAGGAAAATTTTGCTGGCGAATTGCAAATGAGGACCTACAAATCGTAAAGAGCTCGACCTATCTGGGCATGAAAATTAGCGCCAGTAGAAGAGACGAACCGTGGTCTATTGTTGCAAAAAGCAAGTGTCGGCAGCTGGCGTGTCAAGCGCAATTAATTAACAAGAAATTTGGCAAATTTTCGTTAAAACCGGTCATTTTATTTTATGAGCAAAAAGCGGTACCTGCACTTATATACGGTGGAGAAAACGCATTTGGTTGCGCAGAGGACTTGTGGAAATCCCTAGAAAACATTTTTTGGTCCCGTGTTTTGCAGCTTCCAAAGGGTACATCAACAACATGTCTACGGTATGAGCTAGGGCTCATATCAATTAAAGCAAGAGTTACATGGAACCTCCTAAGTATATATAGAAAAACGATGGTTAAAACTCCGGTGCCGCAATTTGAATTGCTACACAAGTCTGACAAAGACAGAATCACTACTACTTTGTTCGACTGGAACGTCCTCTGCAAGGCTCTACTAGAGGAGTATGGCATTAATCTCTCACTGCTAATAGAGAATCCAGACATGGCTAAAATGAAAATCTGGAGAACTGACTGGATATCAACTTGTGACTTAAGAGCAAATTCAATTCTTATGTGCGAGGTACCGGGAGAAGCAAAAGCCTACGGTCAGCGACACACATATCTAACCTGCTTACCAGATCAATACTCAAGAGCTCTGTATATGCGATTCAGAATGAACTTGTTCTTAACAAAAGAACGTTTGGCTACATGGACAAAGTATGCTAACATTGATCCAGTATGCAGATTCTGTAAAAAGAGCAATGAATCGATTAAACATTTAGTCATGAGTTGTCTTGCTTTTGAACACCAAAGAGAAAGACAATTTGGAAAACTGATCAACGAGCATCAATTCATGAATACAGAGGATTGGTGGAAGGCACTGTTTGAGGGGAACAACAGAGCAGTTCTATTTGCTCTATTAAATTTCCTTCGATTGCTGAAAAGTAATTTAGACATGGAGAATGAGAAACTGGGTTTACGTAATTAAGAAAACTGTTACGGAGTAAGAACCTGGTTTGTGTGTGTGAAATTAAAATGTTTCAGATTGATGAAGGAAACTAGGAATTGAAAGGAGAGACTTAAAGATTGCAATGTGTTGTTATTTTAAAGGTTTGAATAAACCAAATAAAATAAAAAAAAATAAAAAAGATGTACTGTTCATAGTTGTACCAGGTGAATCCATGTTTTTTTTATGAGCCTCATAAGTAAGGCCATGTAGAATGTGGGATGATAGGCTTGATCCTTCGGATCTATTAAGAAAGCCATGATCCATTGGACTGCTGTTGTGTAGTCTTGCCTCCTCCATTGTACTGGATCCATGGTTATCAGAGATATCGGAGTGCTGTAATGATGTTAGTATCTGTGTTGATTGTGAGGTTGTGCCAGACAGAGTTAAGTGCAGACATGTTCCTCTCTATGGTCTGAATTCTATTTGAGTGTGGTATTAGATGTTGCTGGACTCAACCTGTTTAAGGATTTGGGTGTACGCAAGTCTATCTAGGACTGTAGCAGGGGATGGTATGTTTGGGATAGGTTAGTAGTTAGTATGGCTGTCTGGGTCTCTGTTACTGTTTTTGTGTGGAGGCTTAATGGATGCCACGATGCAGGATATTCATACAATTTCTGTTCTAGTGAATAAGACATACGTTTGTAAAAATAGGAACTCCCGCCTTTCTTTGGTGTTTAACTATATGTATATGTCTGGGGTTACAGGACTAGGGAGACTGCATTGTTACTTTAGTTCACTAGATTTTCTAAATCCACTTCCATTGTTGAGTTGAATTTGTGTAACATTGAGTTTGATATTGTATTGTTCTTGGTGACAATTTCATCATTTCCTTCGGTCTGTGCTGCATTTATAGCTTGCTTATTATTGATCACTTTGTTTTGGGCGTGGTTGGTGATATCACCACAAAATATCTGAACTGGCAAGAGTAATTTATTTCATTATGTTGGATTTCTCACTTTGTTGATGATTTTGTTTTCTTCAGGGATCAGGGGTGAGGGTTAAAACACTTGTTGTTTTGTAATGAAAAGGCTACATGTTTCAGACTTGTCAGGATGGGACGTTCTTCTGAAATCCAGTTCAGAGGCATCCCTATATTTTCCTCTGAAGGAAGACATCTGTTTCTCGTGGATGCATTGTGATTTCCTACATTCATGTTCTGAGTTCTTCAAGGTGGTATTGTTTCACTTTCTTTCAAGAATGGTGGTTTGTCGTTTGTGAGTCAAGAACCTTTAAGTTAGTGCCGCTGTTTCAGTCTAAGGTGCCATGATAATATAGCTTTGCTAGCGATTTTATAGTATCAATGTCCTTAGTAATCAGGCCATCATCCTCCATTGGAATGTAATAATGACATAATGCTTGTGTTTATGCCAATAATGTTCTCCTTTGATCAATGTACATGATGTAGATTGTGTGTGAAAAGAATGGGCATGTGGCCCCGATTAAGTACTCAGTCCAAAATGCATAGGCCTAAGGTGCCCTTTGCTAAAAATCAAGTTACTGGGAGTGGTACATTTACTGAGATTAAACATCAGTAAAACTAGATAAAGTGACTAAGTGTCTTTTGTTAACTAAAACAATTTGAATGAAAAACAAATGGAATAAAACTATATTCATTACTGAAGAACATTAACCCTTCCATGGGATTAGGGTTGTGTGGCCTACTCCGATGGCTTATTAGCCTAAGTCCCTTTCTTTAGCTAACATGCATGTGTGTGCCACATTACCCAGTATGAGGACTGGCGATAAGTGAAGATGCACTGTAAAGAAAAGATGTATACGGTTTTATGAAGGCACATTCACCCCTCCCCTTTTTCTCATGACTTTCTTTCCCTTTTTAACTCGATCATCCATTCTCATTAAACTGCTTACCCACTATGCACCTTCCCTTTTTTACCCCCTTTAATTGACTGAGGTTAATCAAAACCAAGCCCTGGCTGTCCCATTAGTGAATGGTATATTCCACATCACTTATCCTCTCCGTAACAATGCATGGATCTTTCCATATTGACCCTGTTTCCCATTATCTCCTCGTTTCTGAGCATATCTGTGTCCCCAAAGTCCAATAATATCTCCCTTCTGCTCTCATTGTCTTTGTTTACAATGTCAATGTCTGCCTGGGTCTCTGTGTCATATGCCATCCTGCGTATGCCCCGTAATTTGTTCACTGGTGAGGAGATATAGAGCCTGATTTACAGAGAGTTTTCTAATGCGATTGCACCATTGAGAAACACTTCTGTGAATCAGGCCCATAATCTGCATCCAATACCTCACAATCCTTAGGTGTACCCATGGTCAGTGGCAGTAAAAACCATTCAGTGCTCTGCATTTTGAGGAATGCTGTCTTGGCCGTAGTCCATGTAATACAAATGGTAACAGTGTATGCCATTATGTGCCTTATTCCTCCATCTGTTTAAACAGCTCCTTCTTCACTGATTGGTTGAGCCTCTTCACCATTCCTTCTGATTCTGGATAGTATGAACAATGAAACTTCTGCCCAATCCATGATTTTTTCACAAAGTGCCTCAGTGAGTTCCACAAAGAAATCACTGCCATTATCCAATGTAATTTTTCATGGTATTTCAAATCTTACTATGATGTCCTTCATCAGTATGTTCACTGATGTTTTTCCAAGCAGTTCCTTGTAGGGAACGCTTCAGGCCATCTGCTGAACATATCTATTATCACAAGTATGTTCCTTGCTCTCTTGACATTATAGAGAGTGGACCTACATTGTCTAAGTGTATATGTTGCCAAGTTTCTGTGCTGTGAGGTTCATGTTGCAATAAGCCCAATTTGTCCTGCCCTCTTCGGTCCCTCTTCCAGCATGTCACACAGTTAGAAACATGTGCCTGCTAGGCCTCTGTGGCCGTGGGTCACCATGCCATACCCATCAAATGATTATATCCATTCTCACCTCGCTCATGTGTTCAGTATCGAAGGGCCCAGCATAACACATCCTTTTACACTGGTATTGGTAGCTTTATCACCCACTTTCCAATTTATCTGTACCACCACATTTCTTTTCATCTGCGTAAGAGGTCATACTGTTCATTTGTGTTTATGTATTGCGTTATTTCTTCATCTTCCTTCTGGAGGTGTGCTAGCAGTATTCTAGTTTGCCCTGTTCATTGGTACAGCCTTTTCGTAAAGTTATGTTTGTGTCTCCTAGTTGTGGTGTAGCTGCCACATGCCATTGAATGGATGAACACCACCAGCTGTTTCTCTAATGTGGTGGCAGGGACAGGTCGTCTCTGATCCTTGATCTTTTACTGAGCCAACTAAATAGTTTTACTTTGCTCAGTTTCCTTTCTTTTTTATGTGCCTTGGTCTTCACACCCCATGTCCCGAGTTGTGTTCCAGATAGATAATCAATATATTTCCAGTCATCCATAAATTTGATTGCCAATTCATCAGTTCCCCAGAAGTGTTGGTCCCTTCACCACTGATGATATATTGTAAGTCCAATGAAGACAGCACAACAAAGCATAATCGACTGCAATTTTCCATATTATGCACTCTTGCCATCAACCACCACTGAATCGTCATGCCAATGACTGCCCTTTCTGTTTGCTATTGCTGCTAAAGTGCGCAATTTGTTGTCCACATAAATTGAACTGTCATTGCAATAAAAGGTGGGATGATCGATCTCTTTGTCAGGGGCAAATGACCTAAATACATCATGTAATGTATTCACTGTCTCCAGCCTGCATTTATGCACCTTGTCAGGTAATATTCCTTCCACCAGAATGAACATCTCACCTCCCTCCTCAAATTGCAGTTTGATAGTTGTGAGAAGTGCAATCCACTTTTGGATCCTCTGTGTGCTGACATTGCCTTTGTACGTTTTAGATAAAAGCAACATGTCTAATGGTTTGTGGTTAAATTTTAAAATGCATGCTGCACCCCCTGTGATGTACCTAAATGTGTTGATTGCCCAGTATAGTGAGCACATTTTCTGTTCACATCGTGAATAGTTCAATTACTTTGTTTTAAAGTTCTGTGAGTCGCAGGCCACTAGTGGTGAATGTCTCCATATTTCTGCATCAAAATGGCTGCATGCATACTTTCTGACACAACAGGCCAAATGTAGAATGGCAAGTCAGGGTTCAGCCTCCCAAACATGGGGCCGAATTTAGCAACATTTTCAATCTTTGGACTGCCTCTTAGTGTTCTTCCGTCCAGCCAAATCGCTAATTTCTCAGTAATTCATTTAGAATCTTGGTTTATTGTGCAATGGTATAATGTTCTTCGAAAATCCAAGTATACCTATGGCCCTTTGTAAATCAGTGTGATCTGTGGGTAGTAGTCGTGCATTTATTAGTTGAAGCCTATCCTTACTTACTCGTTTTACTTCTCCTGATATAGTGACACCCAAACATTTTACTTCAGCTTGACACAGTTGTGCCTTGTGTCCATTACATTTGTGTGCTCGGCCACGTAACTTGGGCGGCAGCTGTGCTCAGGTCCTTAACTTGTGCAGCGGCCCGTTACCTACAGGGTCAGCCCGCCGCCTCAGGGCATATTGCCTCAGTATGTCACTCACAGACGTATTTCGCATGCTGTATTCTGGTATTATTTGGCACCAGTCTTCTTGTTGTATAACAGTTTCCCAGCCATCCCTCACCCTCTCTCTCTTACACCTCCCCCTCTCCATTGAAATATGTGGCATCTTCACTGTATCTTTCTGCTGTATTCTACGCTTCATACTGGTGCTTCCATTTTTGTTCATTCATGTATGTACCCTTTTCCCATTCCTTACGCTACCGGATCGACATGATCTTCCCTAATGATAATCATGCATCATCTGCCACATTCAATATGTATGTCCATCCCTGCTGTGTTTTTCATTTTTCTTTGACATCCACTTTTCCTTCCACCACCCTTTTTATCGCATCTGGCACTAACTGCCATTTCCTGTGGTGTATCATCACTCATAAGAGTCTTTTTGTAGCATGTCTGGAAAATCTGTATGACTTTGGTCTGTCCCTATCTTGATAACCTGTAATAGTTTTGGTAATGCTAATATCCTATTGTGTTTTTTCATCAGTGCCATAATAAGTTCAGATTGTACCCTTCATTTAGTTCTACCCTCCTGTAACTTGTTTTTGACCAGCTGTGTGTCCTCTACATCAGAGAATTTGGAATGTTGATGCGAGTTGGGTTACAAAGTGCTTTTTTAGTATCTCAATGTAATTGCAATCTCCCTATCCATTTGAGCTATGTGATGTATTGCATCCCATTTCTGTAATGTGTACCTTAATATATCCAGCATGCTATTAGTCACTGTTTGGTATTTTACGTTGCCCAGATTTAATTCATCCACCACTTCCCCTACTGTTGGAATTTTGTCTGGTCCCTGTTCTTGATATGACCCTTCAGTTTTAAGTACCAGTGACGCCATTTTCCTATACTCTTCTGGGCACTTTGGACTTCACTGGTAAAACTGGGTATGCCCAGTCCTCTTTGTCCGAGTTTTGCTGCCTATATATATATATATTACATGGCCACGGTAGTGGCCATGTAGTTATGGTTAAGTTGCTGTTTCCATAGGAAGAGCACTTTTTGGGCGGCTTATAACTTCGCTCTCCTTGGACGGATCCTCACCAAACTTTGCAAAAAAAGTAGTTGGGTCACTCTGAATTTTTTTGCAAAGTTTGGTGAGGATTCGTCCAGGGGGGGAAAAGTTATAGGGGGGTCCCAAAACTTTTTTTTTTCCCAAAACTTTGCGCACGGCTACAGCCTGAACCGCTGGACGGATTTACACCAAATTTGCGGCAGGAGCGGCGGCCTGGTCCCAAAAGCGTGCTTTTGTAAATTTGGTGTAAATCTGTCCAGTAGTTTTTTTAAAAATGACCAAAATGTAAGGCAAAAAAATTAGTGATATCTGCGTTCGCTTCGTGGACGGACTTCCCTGTTCGCTCCGCGGACAGCACCCCGATTGGCCCATGGGCTTGCGTCATGTCCGCGGACATGCGACATGTTCGCTGATTGGACGGAGATGGCGTGGAGCGCGTCAGATTTTCTGTGGCGCCCGCCATCTTGTATTCGCAGTCGACCGCGTACAGCGCAGTGAAACGTGGATAAAAAATAGTATTTAGTGCCGTGTGTTGGTGTGTAAGAGTGTTTGGGGAGGGTTGGGGAGTATGAGATAGGTTCAATGTATTTTTTTTTTTATGTGCTAGACCTTTTTGTTGCGTTCGATTTGTCCGCGGAGAACAGGGCTGTTCTGACATTTTGTAAATAAACTAAATGGTGGGGTGTTTAGACATAGCTCTCAACCATTTTTGTTTTACAGGCGGGTGAAATCACCCGATTTTGTTTTTAGCGGGTGAGACGCCCATTGGAATGAATGGGCGTGCAGGAGGCTTGGCGGGTGAGTCTGCCCTTCACAAGGCGTGTGACACCCACCAAAAACGTGTGAGTTGAGAGCTATGGTTTAGAGGACGGAGTATGTGTCATTTTTGTTCGCAAGGAAGGTAAAAATGAGCTATGAACACTCGCGGTGTACTTAATTGTTCGTAAATACACAAACTGGGGGTGTCCTCAGGACGCTGTCCGTATTGTAATCTGTCTAGTTGAATGTGTTCTAAGAACACTCGCAGTGTCCCGAAATGGTTGCAATTACACAGAATGGGGGTGTTCTGAGAACGTTGTTTGTATTGTTCGTTGTCAGGGTGAAAGTGTTTTAAGAGCACTCCTTTTGTTCGCTAATAGTACAATTTCCTAGGGGCGTCAACCGACTTTTTGTCCACTAAAGAAACGATACATCCGTCTGGTGTGCGTCGACATTATGTGATAATCCTATGACTGGCGCTATTGACCTGGCTGACTTGCTTTTGCGACACTAAATCATATCTCCCGCCCCTAAGCCTGATATTATCAGAGCATTCATATTCCCCGCCTTTCTCCGTGCCGTTACAGGGTGCGTAATGAAACGCGCCCAGTCGTCTCCAGTACTACGCGACTTTACACAGAACCCGGAAGACAACACACATTATGTCACAACACAGCGCGCCACAATTCGGAATATGAAACTGTGATTTAAAAGCAAAGAGCAAGATTGTAAATGTTGTAAAGTACATTTATTTGACATCAAATGTTTAGAGAATATTCAGCAATTTGCATTTGTCTTTGTTGTCGATCCGCAAAAGTCCATGTTGAGACACGCGATGTTCCTTTGCGGTACAGAGAGTGTTAGATCAGCTTACAACTCAGTGCGCCACAATTCGGAATATGAAACTGTGGTTTAAAAGTAAACAGCAGGATTGTACATTTGGTAAAGTACATTTATTTCACATGAAATGTTTAGTGAATATTCAGCGATTTGCTATTGTCTCTGCTGTCGATCAGCAAAAGTGTATTTGGAGCCACGCGTTGTTCCTTTGCGGTAGATAGGCTGTTGGTTTATGATAAAAGCAGTAAATGGTCGCTCTGATAATCGGAAGGTTGCTCCAACAACGAGCCATTAGACCTGCCTATTGGTTGGTATGTTGTTTGCAGCCGCTAGTACTGCGTAAGGGCATATTGGTCCTTGGCGATTGTCCCATAAAATGGTGAGGGTCATGAAGTTGCATATTTGGACTTGCACCTGGCAGTTGAAGACCCCATCCGCTGGAGTCTGTAAATCGTGACATAGACAAAATGGGGCCACGTACCTGTTTTAAAAACATAAATTAGTCTCACCAGCCGATCTTCATTAAAAATCATCATTTTATTAATTAGGGCGTGAAACTATTTGCTATGGAAGATAGTGCAACAGAGTATGTTAATAATAAAATAATAATATTTTCCCATTCATATAGCGCTAAGAACTGTGAGGTATGTAAGCGTTGCTTATTATTAACCGCGGTGTGTGGTGCTCATTTATCGACCACGGAAGGATGAAAGGCTGAGTTTCGCCATGCCGGGATTCGAACTTGCGTTAGCAAGCTGTGCATGGATGTCAAAGCGAGCGCTGTACTCGCTGTGCCACTTGACAGGCTACAGTGAAGTGGCACAGCGAGTAGAGCGCTTGACCGCCTATAGACCGGTTAAATTATTTATATTAACCCACTCTGTGTCGTCTGCCTTTTTCAGAGCGCTCTAAACGACAGGGGATCAATTCGGCGGTGATAGTGCGCGGTAGAAAACATTATGCCACTTTCAATGAACAAGTTCAACTTCTGCTGTCTTTAATGCTACGCTATTGTAATTATATTTGGTATAAAGTAATCTGAAGGGTTACTTACAGTACAATTGCAATTTCCATTGTCTACGAGTGGTGCAGTCCCAAAATACGACTCCACGTGTGCCAACGATCTTTCGCATAGTGATATAATATGTAAAAGTGGTTTCGTTTCAGAAATTTCATCTTTATCTTCTCTTACGTTTTAGCAACACTCCTTCAAGAGAAGTCTTTCATCACAATCTCTGTCTGTCAAGGTCAAAACACAATACAACCTTATAGTCTGCTTCGTGAGCCTCTCCGGGGCCCGAGAAAAAAATGGAAGCAGCTGACCTTCACTGTGAACGAGCATAAATTCTTACTTTGCAACATTCTGTGTAAAGCCATCTGTAGAAGTTGGTTTTTGCACGCCATGTTTGTATATTGTTTGCGTGATATTAAAAAAAGTTTGTTTAAAGGACGTTATGGTTTTAAGTACAGCCGAAAGAACCCTGAAAATAGCAAGTTATGGTAAACTATGAAAAATAACTGGCGCCAACACCATGCACTGCTAAGACTAACACCCAGGACATCAAAGATGACATCGCAAATGTCATTGATGAAATCACTGATGACATCACATGTGTATGTACTTTTCATGGAATTTGTGTGCTAGGGATTTTTATTATAATGTTCCGAAAAAAGTGTCAAGGATAAATATCATACCGTTATTAGTGCTTTGAACGATGCATTTATATCAATAAATAGCATTGTATTATGGGATTCTATGTAGTATACTGAGCTACTAATGGAGAAAGATAGCATTGTGTGCAGAGTACAAGATACAAGTATAATATTTGTAATGTTAATATGTTAAATAATTAAATGATAATTGTCCTGAAATGTTTGAAATTCACAAAATGGGGGTGTTCTGAGGACGTTATTCGTATTGTGTGATTGCTTAGCTGTATGCAATGAGGGAATGGTACAGAGAGTAAAGGGGACGCCGTCCGCGGACACCGCGGCTGTTCGTGGACAGGGCATGGTAAATCCGGGTTTTTCCAGGAAATCCAACATGGAAAGAAGACTGTACGGATCAGCCAATCAGATGTCGAGGTTGTGGATTTGTGTTTAAAGAGACTGTGTGTGGTGAAGATGGCAGAAGTGGAGAAAGTCAGGGTGTTGGTGCTCGGAGACATGTTTGTGCATGGTTTACAGCAGTACGCTGAATGCAGGCATGTTGCAAAGAACTTTGATGTGAAAGGAGTGGAGGTGGTGTGGAGCACTGTGTCTGATTGCAATGTACAGGGAATTGTACAGGTTTGTGCGGATATGGCCACGATGAACAGTCCGCGTGTGGTAGTTTTGCACTATGGTGCTTTCCATTTGGGCAACGTCAGTGCCCCTACTTTGTTGGCTGATTTGGAACGCTTGGTTCAAGCCGTAATGAAGATCCTTCCAAATGCGAAAGTAATTTTTTCTGGATTACTACCTAGGGAAATATGGGACAATAGTTCAGTTTTTTGTCCTCAGCAAAACATTGCTAGGTGTGTCATCAACCGAGGCATGTGTGCCTTCATGCTTAGATCTGGTATGTTCTTCTGTAACAATGAGAATATTGATGCCAGTAATGCTGTTAATTTTAAAGAAGATGGCATTTCTTTATCTTTTACCGGAAATGCCTTTCTATTTTGGAATGTAAGGGTTGCTTTGGAGAAGGTTATGTGAAGATTTTAGGAGTAAAGCAAGAAAAAAAAACAAGAAAAAAAATATAAAATAACAGGTGTCTGTCAGGCATCTGTAAAGAAAAAAAAAACGGCTCTTTTCAGAGCCAACTTCAAAGGGGAAATGGGGCACACTATTTAAATTTACATTCACCACGCTCAGATTTTCGATGTGTCCGCGGACATGGCGGTTGTCCGCAGACATGAAAATCACTACGAGGGGGTTAGTATGCTATGTTACATGTCAGGGATATTATGGTTGTGCTACTAAAAACCTATGATATTATCGTGAAAAAACTTTGTTAACGGGACGTTATGGTTCCAAGTAAAACCGAAAAACCCTTGAAATTCGCCAGTTATGGTAACATTAGCAACCATAACTCGCGCCACCGTGCACTGCTAACACTAACACCCAGGACATCAAAGATGACATCACAAATGTCATTGATGACATAACTGATGACATCACATGGCTGGCTCTCCCTTTTTATCCTTTACTGACATATCGAAGCCACATCGTTTTCTTCAGTAACAGTCAGGAAGTAAAAATTGAAAAGGTACTATATTTGTAGACTCGGGGTCCTGTCACATCATATGAAACATGTACATAGCGGAAGATACAGGCTTGAAAGAGAGCAATCCTTTCTGTGCATGAAGATAATCATTATGGTTATCAGCACTTTGTCATAGTTTTATTTTTAATACTCTACCTTCCTCTATATGCTCATATTTGTATACATTATACTCACTCTCCATAGAGTGAATGGGAAAAATGTTTTGCTCGCGCATACAGCCCAAACCGCTGGACGGATTTCCATCAAATTTGGACCAGGAGCAGCGGCTCGGTCCCGAAAGCGTGCTTTTGCAAATTTGGTGAAAATTCATCCAGTAGTTTTTTTTTAAAATGACCAAAAAGTAGGTAAAAAAAAATTAGTGATATCTGTGTTCGGTTTGCGGATACACTTCCCTGTTCGCTCCGCGGAAAGTGTCCTGATTGGCCAATCGTCTTGCGTGATGTTCGAGGACATGCATTGTGTTCGCTGATTGGACGGCGTGGAGCGTGAAGCGCGTCAGATTTTTCAATAGCACCCGCCATATTGGATTTGCGGACGTCCCCGGACAGCGCGGTGAAACTTTGTTCAAAATGTGTATTTTGTAGAGTGTGTGTTGGTGTGTAGGAGTGTTTGGGGAGGGTGGGAGTGTGTGAGATACGATGAAAGTTGTGTTTTTTATGTGTTAGACGTTCTTTTTGTGTTCGATTTGTTTGCGGACATCACAGGTGTTCTGAAATGTTCTAAATAAACTGACTAGGGGGTGTTCTAAGGAGTCAATATGTGTCAGTTTTGTTCGCAAGCAAAGTGAAACTATTCTAAGAACACTTGCGGTGTCCGGGGAGTGTTCGTAGGTGGTGTCCTGAGGACGCTGTCCGTATTGTTCTCTGTCAAGTTGAATGTGTTCTAAGAACACGCGCGGTGTCCTGAATTGTTCGCAAATAAACAAAATGGGGGTGTTCTGAAGACGCTTCTAAGAACACTCGCGGTGTCCGGGGAGTGTTCGTAGAGGGTGTCCTGAGGACGCTGTTCGTATTGTTCTCTGTCAAGTTGAATGTGTCCTAAGAACACTTGCGGTGTCCTGAAATGTTCGCAAATAAACAAAATGGGGGTGTTCTGAAGACGCTTCTAAGAACACTCGCGGTTTCCGGGGAGTGTTCATAGGGGGTGTCCTGAGGACGCTGTCCGTATTGTTCTTTGTCAAGTTGAATGTGTCCTAAGAACACTCGCGGTGTCCTGAAATGTTCGCAAATAAACAAGATGGTGGTGTTCTGAAGACGCTTCTAAAAACACTCCCGGTGTCCGGGGAGTGTTCGTCGGGGGTGTCCTGAAAAAGCTGTCCGTATTGTTCTTTGTCAAGTTGAATGTGTCCTAAGAACACTCGCGGTGTCCTGAAATGTTTGCAAATAAACAAGATGGTGGTGTTCTGAAGACGCTTCTAAGAACACTCCCGGTGTCCTGGAATGTTCGTAGGGGGTGTCCTTAGGACGCTGTCTGTATTGTTAGTTGTTAAGTTGAAAGTGTTGTAAGAACTATCGCGTTGTTCTGAAATGTTCGTAGCGGGTGTCCTGAAAACGGTGTCCGTATTGTTCGCTGGCAAGTTCAAAGTGTTCTAAGAACACTCACATTGTTCGCGGACATTAAAAGTTTCCCATAGATCATAGTTGAAATGTTTGACTCTATGGATGTGATATGCTGCAATGGTTGTTGCCAGGGCATAGAGTCTTAGGTGCATGGCCATTTGGCCATGCACCCAAGATTGTATGCCCTGGCAACAACCACCGCAGCATATCACATTCATATTTGCTTATAACTTTGGGTGAAAAACAAATGTATAAGGAACAAAGGTATTAGATACTATGGATGTGATATGCTGCTATGGTTGTCCTTATTATTGTATACTTACTGTTTGGTTTAGTAATGGGAGTCCATGTTTTTCTTCTTCATTTCTGTGATAAAAGAAAATAGCATGTTAGTATTAGTATTTTGTAATGACTTATTACATTGTATAAGCAATATACTTTTATTTTTTTTCGACCCTCATATTTAGTAGAGTACAAATCAGAGTACTGTGCAATTTGCTCAGTTTCTGTGTTTGTTGCTAAAATCATTGGGTCTGTGGGAGAAAAAAAAATCCATGTTGGATTAAAAAAAAAACCTTTTTCTGTTATGCTACAGTTTATTTGTTTGTTTGTTTTCAGTGTTCACTTGTTGTTTCTGGCTAATGCTTTATACTTTGCTTTGTTGTATTTTTTTTGGAGCAGTAACAGATTCTTCATTTGTTTTGATATTATAAAATTTTGGAGCAGTTAGATACCAATTGGCATATTCTAACTGTCTATTTTTTTAATATATTTAAGTGGTTTTGATTTACCTATTTGGATATTGTTAAATTTTGGGACAGTTAGATACCAATTGGCGTATTCTAACTGTGTATTTTTTGGTCTAATTTAGTGGTATTCATTTATCTGATTAGTTGTTGTAGAATCTTTGAGCAGTTAAAGGTTTAAATACAGTTTATTTATCAAATTTTGGTTTTAAGAACATCAAATACGCGTTTGTAAGATTTGCTGGTAATCTCTGCTTTAGAGCAATGGTACTATCATTACATTCAAACTATCCACATTTCTTTTTTATGTATGCAGTGTAGTGCCCTGAATTGGTTGTGGCTCCTGCGTGGTAGATTATACCTGTTGTTGTGAAGGTTTTCTTACCAAGTGATATTTGACCATGTGTGAATCCAGTCAGCTTGCAGTTGTTTTTGGTACCATCTGCATTGTAACGTAGAAGCATTAGTATTACGTATTTACTATGTGTTTGTATTAATAACGTGGAGCGATTATCTGAATTGCAGGTAGAGCATAATCTACCATGGTTTGCATTTTGTACAAGTTGCTGAAATGGAATGGATTCACAATTTGGTATTGATATATATATATGAAGCGTTCATTGGGGATTTCTTCTTGTGTCACATTGTTGCAGAGAGTGCATGTATGTTTCCACACGTTTGAAATCTGAAAGATTTCATTTATAGGTATGTTTTTGTTTTCCAGTACTTGTAGTAAGTACATTAGAAATTCTTGTGGATCTTCCTGTGAGTTTATAGTGAATTTCACCATTCCAGCAAGGTAGTCCAATTGTCGTCTTATTCCAAAAACACTATATGTGTTTTCAGGATTGTTTGCTGCATTTCTGTGAAGTACTAACATTTGCAAACACAATGGGTCTGTACTGTGTGAGTAAATGTTGTCAACAATTGGTGGCAATTGAAATAGAATATTCATTGCTACATTTGCATAGCAACTTACACCAACTATATTTGAGAATTTATAAATTGTCCAGGTAGTTCTGTATCTAACTGCTTTTTTTTGGAGTTTGTCTTCCTTCTTTAAAGAAGTACCTGGTTTACTTTCTCTAATTGATTCTTTTTTGTTTGTGATACTTGATGAAGTATTAGTTTCTTTTACTCTCTTTGGAGGATTTGCAGTGACGTCCTGTTGCATTTCTGTTTGATTTAGTTTTCTTTTACAACGTTTTAGTTTTTGTGGAACAGAATATGTGTTTAGATGCGGAGTGTATAGTGAGCGAAGTCTATTATATTCTAAAATGCAAGGAATATCAGCGTTTACTTTACTTGCATCAAAGTTGATTAGAAATAGACCGTCAAGTGTACGTAAGCGTGATAGTGCTACGTAGCTCATGCCTTCTTTAAAGACTGTGTTACCAATATCTATCATTGCTTTGTCTAGGGTAAGACCTTTTGATTTATGAATTGTGACTGCGTATGCAAGAGTTAGAGAAAATTGTTCTCTGCGTACTGTAAGGATATTTGGCGTGTTACAGCACAGAGTACAGCACTACTACACAGGTAGCAAACAGCACAGAGTACAGCACTACTACACAGGTAGCAAACAGCACAGAGTACAGCACTACTGCACAGGTAGCAATTTTTTTTTTTGCAGCACCACCACAAGGGTGCGGTGCATTGCTATATGTGTTACCAGATTAACAAGAAAAGACAGGCTATTCAGTCAAAAACGATTTTAACATATAAGATGCAAATCTATTCTTACAGTTAAAAGCACACGTGCTCATTTAAAAATGCACACTATTTTTCACCTGAAATGCCTATGGTGCGAGAGACACATTTGAAAATAACAACTAACATAAATTATAACTAAACTGACTAATGAAACATAATCCACTAATAAAAAATTTGTCTCCACTGCAGAATTAGGCCTATTCTGAAAGTGAACTTTTAAACGCACATCCGTTTTTTTTTCTGTTCTCTCTGCTGCCCTGTCCATATAATTACAGGAAGCAAATGGGCTCGAAAGAACAGGAAATCAGTTGGTTACAAAGTATTACTATAAAAATGAGCCATTGTGTAGAGAAGGAGGAGATGGCGTGATTAATTCTGATTGGAGCAGCGTCATAGCAAGTATCATGCTAGAGGGAGTGATCAGGTTTTTGCTGGGGGGATTTTGAGGAAGAAGAAAGGCAGTCAAGATTTGGCAGAGCTGGGAGGAAGACCTTTTCCTGGTTGGAGCATTCCTATCTGCAAAAGCTGAGAATTCCAGGCAATGACCCCGGTTTGAGAAGGAAAGGCGATCCTGTTTACTGGGGTTAATCTTCAAGGGAGCCACACTCAGAAAGAGAACAGCTAAAGAAAACTTCACTGAACAGATAAGGTAATTACATAAGTGTGGGAGCTTAGTGTGTACGAGAATATGCAGTCAGTGTAGGATTCCTGTGCATGCCTTAATCAAATGCTAATGTTGCAATTTGAGTTCTGTTCTCCGCCACTCTCTTTGCAGTGTGTCATAGACAAAGCTGTTACTGTGCTGTTTTAGTTATTTCTGTAAAGAGTGAGATCGTGTTTAAATGCAACTTTTATAATACAGAAAAATATTTGAAAGCAGACGGGTGGTGTGTCTTCTATTTACCAATACAGTGCTGATGAGGGGAGATTTTTAAACAGTGCAATTGTCATTTTGCATGATCAGATTCAGTATGAACAGTTGTGAGTGATTGTAGCATAGCTTGTTGGAGGTACATGAGCCAACGGGAAGAGAGACTCTCTGGACATAGTTCCCTACCGTATATAAGGTAGTGGAAATTACCACATATAGCTCTCTGTCGTAAATAAGTCAGTGAGATTGCCCATGGTGGCACACTAACACTAACACTAAAAATGTGGTATTCCTGAAATGTAGGCCTGAGGTCTCTCTAGTGATTACACGAAAAATCTAAGCAAAGATAAGGGATTCTGGACATTGGGGCCACCAATAAAACAAGGGAATAGCGCTCACCAAAATACCACCAAATACGCATACCAACCACGCACACCAAATATGCATGTCTGGGTGCTGAAATAATGCATGTCTACTGTATTATTGTTGCACATGGCCAAATCTGAATACAAGGAGTGATTATTGCTAAGTTATTTTTCGGCGGTAATAAAATACCGTCAGGCCCCAAATCTCCACAAAATACCCTACAGTACATACATATCTTTGAAGAGAAGGAATCTAGCTGTTGAGCGTCCTATCCGTTTTACTTCTGAAAGTTTGTCAAAGAGTATATTGACAAACTGAATTTTGTTGTCACGTGGGTATGTTTGAAAGCCAACAACTGTACCCAGTGCTCCATTAACTAGTCCTTGGTCCACGTCAAGGTTATGTTTAAGCATTATTCTGCAATTTAAGCATAATTGTAACATCTTTCCTAAGCCTGCTGTGTTTGAGATTGATTTTTGTAAATTATTTAGTCTTATTGTGGCTTGGTCACACATGGGTAGTGATTGTCATACCATGTACATCTAGTTTGTCTGTGGCGCTAATTTCCATTATTGGCTGCATTTCTTTACTTAACATGATTTCATTGAATTTGAAACAGCTTGCAAGAGTTGGCATTAAGGCCATACAATTGACATTTTTGTGGGCTAATTGTTCCATAACATCTGTAGCACATGCATTATCGCCATAAAGTGCATTAATGTGCCGGATTTTCAATGTTGCTTCTGCTTCTTAAGAAAGAATACCAACTCTCAAACTTTTTAAAATGTTGGCATACGTTAGATCTGCAGATTGGCGCATGTTTTCTGTTAATTCTCTGTATTGGAAATGTTGCCAAAGGTTGACATTTCCAATGCTGCCAACAGTTTTACGGCAGAGTTTGTGCCCTAAAGTTTTAAAAATAGGTTCACCTTTTACTGGTGTTAATTGAAGCAGATCTCCAAAAACAATAATGTGTTTTCCTGCAAAGAGCTCTTCATAGTCTGTTTTGATTACTTCTTGTAATCTGAGGTGAATCAAAGCTAACATCAGGTTGGAGACCATGCTCACTTCATCTATTATTAGCATTTTCATTTGTTTCAATACTCTGCATAATTCCATTGCAGCTTCTGCAGAAAGTTTGTAATAGTCTAATTTGTTTTGGTGTTCTACTGGTAATAGTAGTAATCGGTGTAATGTAACACCACCTATGTTGTAGGCAGCTAAACCTGTGGGGGCAGTGACAACAGCTGACAGTTTGTTGTTTGTCAATTGTTGAAGGAACTTACTAATGATTTTGATTAGGAATGTTTTGCCAGAACCAGCTTCACCACTGACGTACAGTAGTATAGGTTTATAATTATGGCAGGAACATTCTTTATTTTCATGTTTTACACCATGTGCAATTTGTTTTGTTACTTCTTGAAAAATGCTACTTTGCTCATTGTTTAGTTTTGATTGTAGTATAGTTAAGTCTTCCTTATCTTCATACTGACACATGGTGTTTTCTACTTCTATCATAGCTAATTCTGCCTCATTTGTTATTAGTGGTTCTCCCAGTGGTTCTTGGCTTCCTGTTACAGAAGGTTGACTACTGTCAGGAGTATCCTTATCTAGTTGAGCTTGGAGTTCTTCTTCATGTTTCTGTTCATTGTGCAACATTGTTTTGTACTGTGTAAAGTTTACATCAGTTATAGTGCTTTCATTTGCTTTGAAAGCATCCTCATATGAGTCATAGTTATCTAGTAATTGTTCTTCTTTTCTCCATGGTTTGAAGAGTTGTAGCAGGGACATGTAATATACTTCTTTATGTTGAGGAGTCTTCAATGACAATTTGATATGATTAATTAAATTTGGTTTAGTGAGTTTAACTAAGCTGCCTTCACAGTCTGTCACTCTATATTTACCTTTTTTTTTCATCAGGTTTCATATTATTTTTGTATGTGTAGTTTTGGGCTATTTGGTATAGACACATGTTTTCCAAAGTATTACTTCTGTTTTGATAGTATGTGTCCAATAAATTGTTTTTTAAAATGTCTTGGCTGTTGGGATCATGTTTGGCTATTGTTTCTATAGATTTAGCTGGACCAAGACTTAGCCATACTATATTTTCAGATTTACCATACAATGAAGTACCAGTTAAACGATCAGCTGCTTCATAAGATCCACATTCTCTATGGGTGAGCATTTTTATGCCCAAGCTGTATAATTTCTGAGATACTGTTTTATCTGATGACAGGCCATTCCAGAGGTCTTGGGGCTCTGTCTTTTCTGCTTTAGTTAAGTATGATGTGACATATCGTGCAACTGCAGTAGAATTGTCTGCAATGTACTGCACATCTATGTTTGCATTCCATAAGTGGGCAATGATTGCATTATAATCATTGATATATTTTTCTTCTTCTTTTCTTTTTATGTAATATGTATTTTTAGGTGACTTTCCTTTAAAAGTATGTCTAACTGAAGACATGAGGTTGTTTACTTGACCTGTATTTGTAACTGGTCTAGGGAAACCAAATCGGCATTTGGTGTAGTATTTGCCTTTGTTTTTGTATTTGCGACAACAATATTTTCCACATTTGTGTCTTTGAAATTGTAAAATTTGTGCACAAAGATCACTATTTGTGGCTTCTGATGGAATTTCACAAGTGACATATTTTTCAATAAACTGTAAAACAGTGGCATCACTGTCTTGACCAAATTTAGGAGCATCTTTAATCCATAAAAGCATGTGGATATGTGGTGCTCCTCTGGCTTGGTATTCTTTTCTCCAAAAGAAGTATTGCCCTTCTCCAAGGGGAGGAACAGTTTTATTACAAATAAAATGTAGCATAGCAATGAAGCGATGGTGAAAATATCTTGAAACATTAACAGGATCCAAAGAACAAAGTTCTCCAGGTGTTAGAATATCTATGTTTGTTTTGTTTTTATTTGATATGCGTAGGAAATCATGTAAATCTTCCCATGCATATTCTGCACAACTTAATGTAACAAACCAAGTGGGTGGGCCAAGGTTTCTGATCATACAACGTACATCTCCATGACGTCGAAACCAGTACTCTTTAGTACCACACATATTTGCTAATAGATTTGTAATATTTGATTGTAAAACCTCATCCTTTTGTTGCACTTTCTCTAATAATTGTGTAGCTGTCATATTTTGAAAGTGTGATCCTGATTTTAATATGTGTGCAACTCGGTAACATAAAGTTGCTAGTTCACTTTCAAAGAGTAGGTGGAATATGTATTCCACATTTTGTCTAAATCTGGGATCTTCAGAATACATCCGTAATGAGCGGTATTCTGAAGCTGATATTTGAATAGGTCTATCATCATACCTTCCTCCTTTGCCAGTTGGAAAGAGTAGAGGAAAAGCATGTGCTTCTATACTTTTTTCCCATATACTGATTGGCGATCCTTTTGTTTGACGCATTTGGTAAGTTTCCAGTACATCTTATACGGTGTCATTACAGTGCAAAGGATGAATTGTATACTGGTCTAAAGTATTTGATATTGTTGCAGGATCTAGTAGCTCAAATTGACCAGCTTCTTGTGTTTCTTGAATTATTTCAGTTGTATCTTTCAAGTTTTCTTCAATATTAATTTCTTTGTAATATTCATTATTCTTTTTAAGATATTGGAAGGCTTGTCTAACTTTATATAAATCTACCAGCTGTTGCCATATTTTTTTGTCTTTTTTAGGTACTCCATTTACTAATATAATTAAAGATTGCTGCATTGGAAGTTGCACTCCTAGAGTATGCACATTTTCTTTTAGATTTAATGGTAAATAAACTACTTTTCCACGAATGCCTTTTACCAATTCAGAGGGAGGTAATTTTGCTGTTTTTGGTTGAAGGCGTATTATTGCTTGAAATGGGTGTACTGTTTGAATTATGATGCTCTCATATAAATTAAGTTGTTGTAGACGTTTGTTACTGGGTATAATTCCAAATTATTTGTGATAGAACGTGAAGGAGTTTGGTTGTTGTCAAGTTTTGTAGTGCAATAACTGCAAAGTATTAAGGGCTCAGTTATTTCATATTTGTTTTCTGCTAGAAGGTAGAGAGCTAATTCAAACCATTTAGAATCTTCATTGTCTTCTATTTTGTATGCTAGGTCCACAGTTTTTGTGTTACTTTTATAAAAAATTCTACGGCAACATACACATACATGGTTTGGTACTTCAGCTGATGTACTTTTAAATTTTAGTATTTCTTTTTTGTATGTGTTTAGCAAAAGGTTGCCATGTGTAGAATTGTTGCTTAATTGGTTTAAAGCTATTTCATTCTGTAAATGGCTTTCACTTCCAAAATATTTTTTCTGGATATAGTGAATGTGTTCAAGTAGGTCTTTTGCTGTACCATGTAGAAGGATGTTATTTAACTTTGCTAGTGCTAAAGCAGGACTTTTAGCATAGTACAGTTTATAGACTAGATTTCTTATAGTTGAATGATGTGTTGATATCCTTTTGATATCATGGAAAGTGGTTTTACAAGTAGGTCCTGTAATGCAGGCCAATGAATGTCCTTGTAGTCCTGTGTACTTGCGCACTGGACAGGTATCTATATTTTGCAGTAATTTAATTTTGATTTTGTCTTTGCTTTTTACATATTTATTGAGGAATTGGTGTAAAGATTTGAAACATTGTTTGGGAATGTTACACATTGACGTGCATGGCCATTTGTACACTAGACGTTCTGATTCAGTTGAATGGAGGGGTAATTCTAAGTTTTCAGGGCATATTTTTGTAAGGAGTACTTCTTGTTCCATTATGGTATTATTCACTTTTTCATAACCTCGACCACTGCTATTTATGGCAATTGTATTTGTTTGCTTTTGTTTGTACGCTTCTTCATTAAAATATGGTTCTGTGCTCGTAGTGTGATTCCATTCACCTCCGCAGATACTTAAGAAGTTCTTTCTGTTGACATTTCGCTTATTGAGAAGTCTTTTTTGTAATTTAATTATTAGTTTTGTTAGTGGTTTCATTTTGTTTAACAGTAAAATAAATACATTTCTTTTGAGAAGAATTGCACTGTCCATCAATGCTTCTAAGATTAATTTCCTACGATAGGTTTTAAGCTTTGAACCTGATTTCTCTCCTGTTTTTATAAGATTTTGAAGGACTTTGTGACGGTATATTTTGGCTAAAATACTTTTCTTGGTATGCTTACTTTGCACTATATTAAAATTTGAAGAAGTAGTTTTATCTGTACTGATAGCTGATTTTCTGTCAATTGTTTTTTGGTTTGTTTTACATTTTGATAGAGGAAGCGAAGTTGTTGTACTTGAAACTTCTTGTGTTTCACTAAATGATTGTATTAGTTGTTTTGTTTCAACTTTTTTTACAAATTCTGCTAGAGATGGATGCTTATGTTGGACACCTTTATTTTCATTTGCTCTAATTTTGCGTTGCTTTCTACGGAGTTGTCTTTTGGTAGGGATTCTTTAGGGTCTGTTGAAAAAAATAAAGAAGATATGGGTTGGGGTGTTCTGGAATGTATGTGTGCTGTGTGCATGAGTGTTTGAGTAAGATGATAAAGATGTATGTAATGGTGTGTGATTGTGCATTGGGAACTAAAACTAGTAGGGATAGGTATTCTTGAATTTATGTGTCACTAAACTGGGGTTCAGATGACAAAAAAAAGTAAGCTAGTGGTGTGGAAAAGTACAAATAGTAAATGTAATGTATACAATTAAAACAGTTGTTTGTTCTATAATATGAAAATTGTAGTGGTTCAGTTTGCTAATTTGTGTGTCCAAAAATAGAAATTTGTGGGCCATTCTGGTTGTAAATCGCTGTTTGCGACATGGACATTTTTGGACAAAATGGTACAAAATCTCTATTTTAAGAAACCAAAATAGCTGGTATTAATGTTATAGTATATTTGATTAATGATATAAATAATATGGTGATATTTTACTTACTTTTTTTTTTAAAATTAACAGGTAACTTCTTAGTTTTTCTTTCTTCTTCGAATTCGGCTGCTTCTTTTCAGGAAACTGGTCTTCACTGCAACTGTAAAAGCTTCAAATTAGTAACTTTGTTTGTATATAGAACTGTTTTTAATTTAGATATTGATTTTTTTAATTGAAATCCTCAGTGCCTTCTGTAAAACCATTAAACTAATTTATTTACATAAGATACATTGCATCAGTTCAGTACATATGATATGTTCTTAATGAACAAATTGTATTGAATGACTAACTGTAGCAAAAATAAAATATCTTTACTATGTCTTGAGAAATTTATAATATATTAGTGAATACCACTATTTCAATGTCATATCTAATTTAAAGTAATTAAGTAAATAAATAAATAAAAACAAAAAATATGAAATTGTATAAGTATTTTTATAAAGGTTTAAACATAGATTGTGTTTGCATGCAATTTTGTTTGAATATATGTAGTCTATATATGTCATTTAAAAAATGTTAGTTTAACATGATTTGAGTGTGTGTGTATAAAGAAAGTAAAAAGTATAAAGGTGTATAAGTGGTAGTTGATTTTAGGAAATTGAAAAAAGTACAGTAAATTCATTTTACAGATTTTACAAGGTAAAAGTCTGTTTGAAAATGTGTTCATCTACCATAGCTCTCAACTCACACGCTTTTGGCGGGTGTCACACGCCTTGTAAAGGGCAGACTCACCCGCCAAGCCTCCTGCATGCCCATTCATTCCAATGGGCGTCTCACCCGCTAAAAACAAAATCGGGTGATTTCACCCGCCTGTAAAACAAAAATGGTTGAGAGCTATGTCATCTACTATACAGAAAATATGCATACCTGAAGTTTGTGTTCATGCATATGGATATGCATGGAGCTGCAAGTAGAAATCTTGAAGACTTGTACAGTATTTGTGGTAGATGCTGCTTGCCAATGATATGACACTTATACTCAGAGAGATTCAGAGTACATTTGCAGTGCTGATCTATGATGATGCAGTTAGATGTAGAGGTCTTGAATGTGATTGGTGCATGGTCATGTGATTTTTGAGGTACATCCAATGAGGGAATGTCAGAGAGAGTGTAGTGGAAATGGTAGAAGGGCTGTTCATGTTACGATATGTCAGCGGACATGGCGGTAGTTCCCGGACATCGGGAGTTACATCCGGGGATTTTTGGGTTCAGAAGTCATGCAAATGAGAATAAGCACTGAAAGGGATTGGTCAGGAAAGTTTGGTGGGTGTCTTGTGCCAGGAGAAATTTTCTGAGATTTTGCTGAGAGAACAAAAGATACTATGGCTGTGTGTTTCAGAAAACAGATTGTTTGGATTTTAGGAG
Source organism: Ambystoma mexicanum (assembly GCF_040938575.1). Classification (NCBI taxonomy): domain Eukaryota; kingdom Metazoa; phylum Chordata; class Amphibia; order Caudata; family Ambystomatidae; genus Ambystoma; species Ambystoma mexicanum. The sequence goes on from NC_090930.1 coordinate 628,470,760, forward strand.
ATTCGTGGATACATTGGTTGAAGGTGCATGCAGAAAGCTGTGGAGTAGCTGTAGATCTTGGATTCCCACATGTGGAAGTACACTGGCATGGAGTATGTGTAATGAAGTCGTTGGATTTGCTACCTCTCTGTGCTACTTTGGAGACAGAGCAACATCCAGATATAATTGTAATTCATTGTGGAGGGAACAGTTTAGGGCATGTGACTGGAATTTTTTGCAATTTGCTATGAAAGAAGGACTGAGGAAGGTTATGGACATGTTTCCTAATTCTCAAGTGATATTTTCACGGATTGCGCAGAGACAAATGTGGCTTTGTTCTTCTTCATTTGGTCCACAAATGGAAAAAGCAAGGCGCAATGTTAATAAGGCTGTTTGTGGCTTTCTAAGAGATTTTGGCATGTCTTCTTTTCACAATGAAAATATTATGTTTTGTAGTACATACATTTTTCGCAGAGATGGAGTCCATCTTACTTTTGCTGGCAATCAGAGTTTTCTGAGAAATGTACAAAATGCATTGCGACCTTTTTTGGAATTACAACAACGATTTTGAAGTAGATGTTAAGTATTTACAATTTTTGACTTACAAGCACCACCCAAAGGCTCTTTTCAGAGCCACCACTTCTTTCCAGAGAAAATTACAATGTTTGTGATGGAGTAGTAACCCAATTTTTTTAATGTTTGCGAACTGTCCGCAGACTTCTAAAAAATACAAATTGCCCTGCTTCATTTATTTTCACTTCTATTTTTTAACTGGGAAAGGCGGCTCTGAAAAGAGCCTTATTTTTTTTTTTTTTTTTGTAATTTTGTATTTTTTTTTCTTTCTCAGACACGACACACTAGGAGAGGAGGGTAAAGGAGGGTAAAGGGAGGGGCACCAACCACAGGGATAAGAAAGGGCGAGCTGAGAGAGGAAAATGTAGAGTGGGTTTTATTTGGGTAGTGAGCAGGTCTTCTCGTGCTCTGAGACGATAGTCTCAAAAGCACTCCGAAGTCGCTCCCCCCTGCAGAGTACCGTGTCACAGTACATACATACAACTGTGACCCTCGAAAGGTAAGGGTCATCAGCATTCTGTATGGCCTGTGAGGTAGCTTGAGAAAGACGCTGTCCCACAGAGGTGGTCCTTGTGGTGACAGGATCAGAAACAGAGGATGAAGTAGAGGAAATCAACCTGCTACGTTCTTCACAAGGTACAACCCTGCGAATAGCCCCAGAGTGAAATGACCTCAGGTGTCGCTTCATAGTAGTGGTCCCAAAGCTGTAGTTACCGTGCTTCCCGCGACTGAGTATCATTTTGCACTCATTGCAGGTAACATGGTTCGCACGAGCCTTAGGACCATTCCCATGAATGGTAAATAACCGCCACACCCAAGACTCACGCCTAGTGCGGGTAGTAGGGATTTCCTATACCTCATTCTCATCATCCTCTTCTTCCTCCTCCGCATCCTCAGTCCTGTTCCCCTCTTCAGGCCATTGGGGAGGTGGTGGTGGTGGAGGGGGTGGTGGTGGTGCTAAAGCAGGTGCAGCACCAAGTGGCAGTTCAGCAGCCAAGGATGCCATGTCGATGATGGTGTAGTCTGCAGGTGGCAGCAAAAATCAATGTGTTCTGAAGAATAGCCAGAAACACAATGGGAATAAGCTCTTGGGCGTGGTCTTTTATAGGGGTGCTTGTGCGCGGTCTGCGGACATGCGCACTGTGCGCGGACAAATCGAACACAAAAAAAGGATCGGAAAGTTTCAAAAGGTATATAGAAACTCAAGATTGCTATGTGGGACTTGTGGCATGGTGAGATTTTATTGAAAAATATTATGGATTAACTGAAAATGTACTTTTAAATTGTTCGGGGACACGAACAGTGTCCGCATTTCAGGACACACGATGAGCGTGGGCGCGGTCATATGATCTGTTTGCGAACTAGTCTGCGAAGGAAGCGCCTGTCCGCAGGACACCAAGTGCACGGAGATTGGTTAGCGCATGCGCATTGAATTCCTACGGACACTGTTCGGGTTCTGAAGTAATTAAAGTGCGTCACACGTGAAACAAATATTTCAGGACACTGCGTGTTTAAACTTGGTAGCGAACAGTAAGGACAGATATAGTGTTCTTCAGGACACGTGTAATTTAGTTTATGTACGAACATTTCAGGACACCAATTGTGTTCTTAGAACACTTTCAATTGGGTAGCGAACACTACGAACAGTTGTACTGTTGTTCAGGACACCAATTGTGTTCTTAGGACAGTTTTAAGTTGATAGCGAACATTACGGACAGATATAGTGTTCTTTAGAACACTTTAATTTTTGTTTCTTTACGAACCTTTCAGGACACTACGAGTGTTCTTAGAACATTTTGAACTTGCATGAGAACATTACGGACAGATGTAGTGTCCTCAAGACAGTTATATTTTCGTTTCTTTACGAACATTTCCGAACAACCGCGGTGTCCGTGGACACCTAAATTGGTTTTATTACAAGGAACTGAAAGTAATTACAACACAATATAAGAAAAGTAACTTTATTTCATATATATATATATACAATTATGACTGGGAAGGTGGGACAGAAACGGAAACAAAAACAGGAGAATTAGGGATTTCTAGATAACTGGGATCAGGTGAAGAAGGGAAGGAAATGTCATCGAAACGCTTTGGTCCATAGACAGGGTTTGGGGTTAACTGCGTGGGATAGGGTGAGGGGGGACAAGTGCAGGTTGGACAATGGTGTGCTGTTGGGGGTTTCAGATAATTTTCCACAAAGTTTTTCAAATCCATAAAATTTTGCATAAGGTCGTCCATTTTTTGATGAATCTGCTCTAGAGTGATATCCTCTGATTGTTGTTGTGAGATGCTTGGAATTTTTGTATGGTCTGTAATAAAAAAAAAATGTATATGTTAAATGTATACAAAATAATATTTATTAATTGGTTTATATAGTAAAGTGTGTACCATTAGGTGGACTATTTTCTAACATTTCCTCTCGTGGGAAATGCTCCTCTAGCCAGTTGAGAGTACTACACATTTCTGTGAGAAAACAAAAAAGTTATATGTTTTTTTTTTCTAATATAGAAAGTTTATAAATATATGAGTAAAAAGAAGTGCACTTACTATGTCTGGTGAGATATGTAATCAGTAGTGTATACGTCTGGTCTTGCTGTTGGTTGTGGAGCATCTGTGAGGTAATTATGGTGGAAGCCACTTTATCTTCTGTTGGTATATTCCTTTTTAAAACATATTGTATTTACATGAATGGTTAGTGTGCTACATATATGGGTAACATTTTTTAAGTATTACTACATATACTTTGTATGTGTGCTGCTTTGTGAATTTGTTAAATGTTCCTATGTTATGATATAACTATTACACATACCTCCCCAGAGTTTTTAGGTGGTGTTACTGTTCTCCGAACATGTCCGCGGACATTAAATAAGTTCGCGGACATCAAGTTCATAAGAAGAGATCTAGTCAGTTCCATATGACATGTATATAAAGTCAAAGTCATTATTGTTAAGTTGTGCTACTAAAAAACTATGAAATTCAGTGAAAAAACTTTGTTAAAGGGACGTTATGGTTAAGTTGCGCTACTAAAAACCTATGAAATTCAGTGAAAAAACTTTGTTAAAGGGACGTTATGGTTCCAAGTAAAACCGAAAAACCCTTGAAATTCGGCAGTTATGGTAAGCTAAGCAACCATAACTCGCGCCGCCACCGTGCACTGCTAAGACTAACACCCAGGACATCAAAGATGACATCACAAATGTCACAAAATTAGTGATATTTGTGTTCGCTTCGCGGACACACTTCCCTGTTCGCTCTGCGGATAGGACGGTGGTTGGGCAAGCAGCTTGTGTGATGTCTGTGGACATCTGTCGTGCTTTTCTATTGGCTGCCGTGAAGCGTGCAGTGCGTCTATTTTCAGAGACGCCCGCCATCTTTGTTTATCGGAGCGGGATCTGCTGCTGCCGCTGCCTGCACAGTGTAGATGTGGGCTGGGTCGGCTCTGCATCGGCCACGAAAAGGCGGTGGGGCACAGGCCCTCGTGTCTCTCTCTTGTTCCCCCCCAGCCCCCGCTCATGGCCCGTGTCTCCCATGTTCCCCCCTCGCTGATTCTCCATGTGTTCCCCCCACCCCCCGCTCATGCTCCGTTTCTCTTTCTCGTTCCCCCTGCACATGTCCCGTGTCTCCCTCCTTCCCCCAATCCCCCACTCATGCCCCGTGTTTCTCTACTGTTCCTCAACCCGCCGCTCATGCCCCGTGTGTCTCTCCCCTTCCCCCCCACCCCCTGCACATGTCCCATGGCTCTCTCCCCTTCCCCCCACCCCGCTCATGCCCCATGTGTCTCTCCCCTTCCCCCCCACCCCCTGCTCATGCCCCGTGTCTCTCCCCTTCCCCCCACCCCCGCTCATGCCCCTTGTGTCTCTCCCATTCCCCCACCCCTCGCTCATACCCCATGTCTCCCTACTGTTCCCCCAGCCCCCGCTCATGCCCCGTGTGCTCTCCCCTACCCCCGCACCCTACTCATATCCCGTGTCTCCCTACTGTTCCCCCCACCCCCGCTCATTCCCCGTGTGTCTCTCCCCTTCCCCCCACCCCCACTCATGCCACGTGTGTCTGTCCTCTCCCCCCACTCATGCCCCGTGTGTCTCTCCCCTTCCCCCCACCCCCCGCTCATACCCCGTGTCTCCCTACTGTTCCCCCACCCCCCGCTCATGCCCCGTGTGTCTCTCCCCTTCCCCCCAACCCCTGCTCATGCCCCTTGTGTCTCTCCCCTTCCCCCCACACCCCCCTCATGCCCCGTGTCTCCCTACTGTTCCCCCCACCCCCTCCATCAATCCCAGTGTGTCTCTCCCCTTCCCCCCACCCTCCACTCATGCCACGTATGTCTCACCCCTTCCCCCCACCCCCCGCTCATGCCCCGTGTGTCTCTCCCCTTGCCCCCACCCCCGCGCATACCCTGTGTCTCCCTACTGTTCCCCCCACCCCCCGCTCATGCGCCGTGTGTCTCTCTCCTTCCCCCTACCCCTGCTCATGCCCCGTGTGTCTCTCCCCTTCCCCCCCACCGCCCGCTCATGCCCCGTGTGTCACTACCCTTCCCCCCATGCCCCGCTCATGGCCCGTGTCTCCCTACTGTATACCCCCCACCCCCCGCTCATGCCCCGTGTGTCTCTCCCCTTCCCCCCACCCCCCCGCTCATGCCCCGTGTGTCTCTCCTCTTCCCCCCCAACCCCCGCTCATGCCCTGTGTGTCTCACCCCTTCCCCCTCACCCCCCGCTCATGCCCCGTGTGTATCTCCCCTTCCCCCCACCCCCCGCTCATGTCCCGTGTGTCTCTCCCCTTCCCCCCAACCCCCACTGATGCCCCATGTGTCTCACCCCTTCCCCCCCACCCCCCGCTCATGCCCCGTGTGTCTCTCCCCTTCCCCCTAGACCCCGCTCATGCCCCGTGTGTCTCTCCCCTTCTCCCCAACCCCCGCTCATGCCCTGTCTGTCTCACCCCCTCCCCCCCACCCCCGCTCATGCCCCGTGTGTCTCTCCCCTTTCCCCCACCCTCCGCTCATGCCCGTGTGTCTATCCCCTTCCCCCAACCCCTGCTCATGCCCCGTGTCTCTCCCTTTCCCTCCCACCCCCTACTCATGCCCCGTGTGTATCTCCCCTTTCCCCCACCCCCCGCTCATGCCCCGTATCTCTCTTCCCTTCTCCCCACCCCCCGCTCATGCCCCGTTTCTCTCTCCCCTTCCGCCTGACACCCAGCTCATGTCCCCTGTGTCTCTCCCCTTCCCCCCACCCCCGCTCATGCCCTGTGTCTCCCTACTGTTCCCCCAACCCCCAGCTCAAGCCCCGTGTCTCTCCCCTTGCCCCCACCCCCCGCTCATGCCCCGTGTGTCTCTCCCCATCCCCCCCACCCCCGCTCCTGCCCCGTGTCTCTCTCACCTTCCCCCACCCCCGCTCATGCCCAGTGTCTCTCTCCCCTTCCCCCCACCCCCCGCTCATGCCCCGTGTGTCTCCCTCCTTTCCCCCACCCCCTGCTTATGCCCCATGTGTCTCTCCCCTCCCCCCATCCCCCGCTCATGCTCCGTGTGTCTCTCCCCTCTCTCCCACCCTCCGCTAATGCCCCTTGTGTCTCTCCCCTCACCCACCCTCCACTAATGCGCTGTGTCTCTCTCCCCTCCCCCCAACCCCCGCTCATGCCCAGTGTCTCTCCCCTCACCCTCCGCTAATGCCCCTTGTGTCTCTCCCCTCCCCCCACCCTCCGCTAATACCTTGTGTCTCTCTCCCCTTCCCCCCACCACCCACTCATGCCTGTGTCTCTCCCCTTCCCCCCACCCCCACCCCCGCTCATGCCTGTGTCTCTCTCCCCTTCCCCCCACCCCCCGCTCATGCCCCGTGTCTCTCTCCCCTTCCCCCCACCCCCATTCATGCCCCATGTCTCTCTCCCCCTCCCCCCACCCCGCTCATGCCCCGTTTCTCTCCCCTTCCCCCATCCCCCGCTCATGCCCCGTGTTTCTCTCCCCTCCCCCCACCCCTCCATCATGCCCTGTATTTCTCCCCCCCCCCACCCCCGGCTCATGCCCTGTGTCTCTCTCCCCTTCCCCTCACCCCCCGCTCATGCCCCGTGTCTCTCTCCCCTTCCCCCCCACCCCCTGCTCATGCCCCGTGTCTCTCTCCCCTACACCCCCACCCCCCGCTCATGCCCCATATTTTTCTCCTCTTCCCCCCACCCCCGCTCATGCCCTGTGTCTCCCTCCTTTCCCCCCACCCCCCGCTCATGCCCCGTGTGTCTATCCTCTTCCCCCACCCGCGCTCATGGCCGTGTGTCTCTCCCCTTCCCCCACCCCCGCTCATGCCCTGTGTGTCTCTCTCCTTCCCCCCATCCCCCGCTCATGCCCTGTGTGTCTCTTCCCTTCTCCCTGCTCATGCCCCGTGTCTCTCTCCACTTCCCCGCCACCCCCCGCTCATGCCCGGTGTGTCTCTCCCCTTCCCCCGTTCATGCCCCGTGTCTCTCTCCTCTTCCCCCCCACCCCCCGCTCATGCCCAATGTGTCTCACCCTTTCCCCCCACCCCCGCTCATGCCCTGTGTCTCCCTACCGTTCCCCCCACCCCCAGCTCAAGCCCCGTGTCTCTCCCCTTTCCCCCCACCCCCCGCTCACGCCCTGTGTGTCTCACCCCTTCCCACCCCTTCCCCCTCACCCCCGCTCATGCCCCGTGTGTCTCTCCCCTTTCCCCACCTCCCGCTCATGCCCCGTGTGTCTCTCCCCTTCCCCCCACCCTCCGCTCATGCCCTGTGTGTCTCACCCCTTCCCCCGCCCCCTGCTCATGCCCTGTGTGCCTCCCCTTCCCCCCACCCCCCGCTCATACCCCGTGTCTCTCTCCCCTTCCCCCCACACCCCGCTCATGCCCCATGTGTCTCACCCCTTCCCCCCACCCCCGCTCATGCCCGTGTGTCTCTCCCCTTCACCCCCGCTCATGCCCTGTGTCTCTCTCCCCTTCCCCCCACCCCCGTTCATGCCCTGTGTCTCTCTCCCCTTCCCCCCACCCCCTGCTCATGCCCCGTGTGTCTCTCCCCTTCCCCCCCACTCCCGCTCATTGCCCGTGTCTCCCTCCTTCCACTCACCCCCTGCTCATGCCCCGTGTGTCTCTCCCCTCCCCTCCACCCCCCGCTCATGACCCGTGTGTCTCTCCCCTTCCCCCCACCCCCCGCTCATGCCCCATGTGTCTCTCCCCTTCCCCCCCACTCCCCGCTCATGCCCCGTGTCTCCCTACTGTTCCCCCCACCCCCAGCTCAAGCCCCGTGTCTCTCCCCTTTCCCCCAACCCCCCGCTCACGCCCCGTGTGTCTCACCCCTTCCCACCCCTTCCCCCTCACCCCTGCTCATGCCCCATGGGTCTCTCCCCTTTCCCCACCCCCCGCTCATGCCCCGTGTGTCTCAACCCTTCCCCCCCGCCCCCCACTCACACCCCGTGTGTCTCCCCTCCCCCCACCCCCCGCTCATACTCCATGTCTCTCTCCCCTTCCCCCCACCCCCCGCTCATGCCCCGTGTCTCTCTCCCCTTCCCCCCACCCCCTGCTCATGCCTTGTGTCTCTCTCCCCTTTCCCCATGCCCTGCTTATGCCCTGTGTGTCTCTCCCCTTCCCCCCCACCCCCGCTCATGCCCCGTGTCTCTCTCCCCTACCCCACCCCCTGCTCATGCCCCGTGTCTCTCTCCCCTACGCTCTCACCCCCGCTCATGCCCCATATTTTTCTCCTCTTCCCCCCACCCCCGCTCATGCCCCGTGTGTCTCTCCTCTTCCCCCACGCGCGCTCATGCCCCATGTGTCTCTTCCCTTCCCCCACCCCCCGCACATGCCCTGTGTGTCTCTCCCCTTCCCCCCCAACCCTCGGACAAGCCCTGTGTGTCTCTATCCTTCCACCCCACCCCTCGCTCATGCCCTGTGTGTCTCTCCCCTTCCCCCCTACCCCCCGCTCATGCCCCGTGTGTCTCTCCCCTTCCCCCCGCTCATGCCCTGTGTCTCTCTCCACTTCCCAGCCACCCCCGCTCATGCCCGGTGTGTCTTTTCCCTTCCCCTGTTCATGCCTGTGTCTCTCTCCCCTTCCCCCCCACCCCCCGCTCATGCCCCATGTGTCTCACCCCTTCCCCCACCCCCGCTCATGCCCCGTGTCTCTCTACTGTTCCCCCCACCCCCAGCTCAAGCCCGTTGTCTCTCCCCTTCCCCCCACCCCCTGCTCACGCCCTGTGTGTCTCACCCCTTCCCACCCCTTCCCCCTCATCCCCTGCTCATGCCCCGTGTGTCTCTCCCCTTTCCCCACCCCCGCTCATGCCCCGTGTGTCTCTCCCCTTCCCCCACCCTCCGCTCATGCCCTGTGTGTCTCACCCCTTCCCCCGGCCCCCGCTCAGGCCCCGTGTGTCTCCCCTTCCCCCACCCCCTGTTCATACCCCGTGTCTCTCTCCCCTTCCCCCCACCCCCCACTCATGCCCCGTGTCTATCTCCCCTTCCCCCGTTCATGCCCTGTGTCTCTCTCCCCTTCCCCCCCACCCCCCGCTCATGCCCAATGTGTCTCACCCCTTCCCCCCACCCCCGCTCAATGCCGTGTGTCTCTCCTCTTCACACCCGCTCATGCCCCGTGTCTCCCTCCTTCCACCCACCCCCTGCTCACGACCTGTGTGTCTCTCCCCTCCCCTCCACCCCCCGCTCATGCCCCGTGTGTCTCTCCCCTTCGCCCCACCCCCCGCTCATGCCCCGTGTGTCTCTCCCCTTCTCCCCCGCTCATGCCCCGTGTCTCCCTACTGTTCCCCCCACCCCCAGCTCAAGCCCCGTGTCTCTCCCCTTTCTCCCCACCCCCGCTCATGCCCCGTGTGTCTCACCCCTTCCCACCCCTTCACCCTCACCACCCCGCTCATGCCCCGTGTGTCTCTCCCCTTTCCCCACCCCCCGCTCATGCCCCGTGTGTCTCACCCCTTCCCCCCCGCCCCCCGCTCACGCCCTGTGTGTCTCCCCTTCCCCCCACCCCCTGCTCATACCCCGTGTCTCTCTCCCCTTCCCCCCAGCCCCCGCTCATGCAACCTGTCTCCCTCCCACCCCCTGCTCATGCCTTGTGTCTCTCTCCCCTTTCCCCACCCCTGCTTATGCCCTGTGTGTCTCTCCCCTTCCCCCCCACCCCCGCTCATGCCCCGTGTCTCTCTCCACTACCCCACCCCCTGCTCATGCCCCATGTCTCTCTCCCCTACGCCCCCACCCCCCGCTCATGCCCCATATTTTTTTCCTCTTCCCCCCACCCCCGCTCATGCCCCGTGCCTCCCTCCTTTCCCCCCACCCCCGCTCATGCCCCGTTTGTCTCTCCTCTTCACCCACCCGCGCTCATGCCCCGTGGGTCTCTCCCCTCCCCCCACCCCCCGCACATGCCCTGTGTGTCTCTCCCCTTCCCCTCCACCCCCGCACAAGCCCCGTGTGTCTCTATCCTTCCGCCCCACCCCCCGCTCATGCCCCGTGTGTCTCTCCCCTTCCCCCCCTTCATGCCCCATGTCTCTCTCCACTTCCCCGCCACCCCCCGCTCATGCCCGGTGTGTCTTTCCCCTTCCCCCGTTCATGTCCGTGTCTCTCTCCCCTTCCCACCCACCCCGCTCATGCCCCATGTGTCTCACCCCTTCCCCCCACCCCCGCTCATGCCCCATGTCTCCCTACTGTTCCCCCTACCCCCAGCTTAAGCCCCGTGTCTCTCCCCTTTCCCCCCACCCTCCGCTCATGCCCTGTGTGTCACACTCCTTCCCCCCGCCCCCCCGCTCATGCCCCATTTGCCTCCCCTTCCCCCCACCCCCCGCTCATACTCCGTGTCTCTCTCCCCTTCCCCCACCCCCTGCTCATGCCCCGTGTCTCTTTCCCCTTCCCCCCGTTCATGCCCCGTGTCTCTCTCCCCTTCCCCCCCACCCCCCGCTCATGCCCCATGTGTCTCATCCCTTCCCCCCACCCCCGCTCATGCCCTGTGTCTCTCTCCCCTTCCCCCCACCCCCCGCTCATGCCCCGTGTGTCTCTCCCCTTCCCCCCACTCCCCGCTCATGGCCCGTGTCTCCCTCCTTCCACCCACCCCCTGCTCACGCCCCGTGTGTCTCTCCCCTCCCCTCCACCCATGCCCCGTGTGTCTCTCCTCTTCCCCCACCCCACGCTCATGCCCCGTGTGTCTCTCCCCTTCCCCCCACTACCCGCTCATGCCCCGTGTCTCCCTACTGTTCCCCCCACCCCCAGCTCAAGCCCTGTGTCTCTCCCCATCCCCCGCTCACGCCCTGTGTGTCTCACCCCTTCCCACCCCTTCCCCCTCACCCCCCGCTCATGCCCTGTGTGTCTCTCCCCTTTCCCCACCCCCCGCTCATGCCCCGTGTGTCTCACCCCTTTCCCCCTGCCCCCCGCTCACGCCCCGTGTGTCTCCCCTTCCCCCCACCCCCCGCTCATACCCCGTGACTCTCTCCCCTTCCCCCCCACCCCCCGCTCATGCCCCGTGTCTCTGTCCCCTTCCCCCCACCCCCTGCTCATGCCTTGTGTCTCTCTCCCCTTTACCCACCCCCGCTTATGCCCTGTGTGTCTCTCCCCTTCCCTCCCACCTCCCGCTCATGCCCCGTGTCTCTCTCCCCTTCCCCGCCACCCCCCGCTCATGCCCTGTGTGTCTCTCCCCTTCCCCCCACCCCCCGCTCATGCCCCGTGTCCCTCTCCCCTTCCCCCCACCCCCGCTCATGCCCCATGTGTCTCACCCGTTCCCCCCCACCCCGGCTCATGCCCGTGTGTCTCTCCCCTTCACCCTCGCTCATGCCCCGTGTCTCTCTCCCCTTCCCCCCACCCCCCGCATGCCATGTGTCTCTCTCCCATTCCCCCCACCCCCCGCTCATGCCCCGTGTGTCTCTCCCCTTCCCCCCCACTCCCCGCTCATGGCCTGTGTCTCCCTCCTTCCACCCACCCCCTGCTCACGCCCCGTGTGTCTCTCCCCTCCCCTCCACCCCCGCTCATGCCCCGTGTGTCTCTCCCCTTCCCCCCACCCCCCGCTCATGCCCCGTGTCTCTCCCCTTCCTCCCACCCCCCGCTCACGCCTCGTGTGTCTCACCCCTTGCCACCCCTTCCCCCTCACCCCCCGCTCATGCCCTGTGTGTCTCTCCCCTTCCCCCCCACCCCCCGCTCATGCCCCGTGTCTCCCTACTGTTCTCCCCACCCCCAGTTCAAGCCCTGTGTCTCTCCCCTTCCCCCCACCCCCCGCTCACGCCCCGTGTGTCTCACCCCTTCCCACCCTTTCCTCCTCCCCCCCTGCTCACTCCCCGTGTGTCTCTCCCTTTTCCCCACCCCCTGCTCATGCCCCGTGTGTCTCTCCCCTTCCCCCCACCTCCTGCTCATGCCCTGTGTGTCTCACCCCTTCCCCCCACCCCCCGCTCACGCCCCGTGTGTCTCCCCTTCCCCCCACCCCCCCGCTCATACCCCGTGTCTCTCTCCCCTTCCCGCCACCTCCCGCCCATGCCCCGTGTCTCTCTCCCCTTCCCCCCACCCCCTGCTCATGCCCTATGTCTCTCTCCCCTTTCCCCACCCCCCGCTTATGCCCTGTGTCTCTCTCCTCTTCCCCCACCACACGCTCATGCCCCGTGTCTCTCTCCCCTTCCCCCCACCCCTGCTCATGCCCCATGTGTGCCCTGTTCCCCCCAACCCCGCTCATGCCCTGTGTCTCCCTTCTGTTCCCCCACCCATGCCCTGTGTCTCCCTCGTGTACCCCCTCACCCCTGCTCATGCCCCGTGTGTCTCCTGTTGCCCCACCCCCCGCTCATGCCCCGTATGTGCCCTGTTCCCCCCACCCCTGCACATGCCCCATGTGTGCCCTGTTCCCCCCAACCACCGCTCATGCCCCGTATGTGCCCTGTTACCCCCACCCCCCGCTCATGCCCCGTGTGTGCCCTGTTCCCCCCATCCCCCTAGCTCATGCCCCGTGTGTGCCCTGTTCCCCCACCCCCCGCTCATGCTCCGGGTGTGCCCTGTTTCCCCCACCCACTGCTCATGCCCCGTGTCTCCCTCTTGTTCCACCCCACCCCCCGCTCATGCCCCGTATGTGCCCTGTTCCCCCCACCACCCGCTCATGCCCCGTGTGCCCTGTTCCCCATCCCCCTAGCTCATGCCCCGTGTGTGCCCTGATCCCCCACCCCCTGCTCATGCCCCAGGTGTGCCCTGTTTCCCCTACCCACTGCTCATGCCCTGTGTCTCCCCTGTTCCCCCCCACCCCCCGCTCATGCCCCGTGTCTCCCTCGTGTTCCTCCCCACCCCCCGCGCATGCCCCGTGTCTCCCTTGTGTTCCACCCACCCCCCGCTCATGCCCCGTGTCTCCCCTGTTCCCTGCCTCCCGCTGCTCATGCCCCGTGTCTCTCTCGTGTTCCACCCACCCCCGCTCATGCCCTGTGTTTTCTTCCTCCCCCCCACCCCCTGCTCATGCCCCATTTGTGCCCCGTTCCCCCCACCCCCCGCTCATGCCCCGTGTGTCTATCCCCTTCCCCCCACTCCCCTGCGCATGCCCCGTGTGTCTCTCCCCTTTCCCCCCACGCCCTGCTCATGCCCTGTGTGTCTCCCTACTGTTCCCCCCACCCCCAGCGCAAGCCCTGTGTCTCTCCCCTTCCCCCCACCCCCCGCTCATGCCCCGTGTCTCTCTCCCCTTCCCCCACCCCCCACTCATGCCCTGTGTCTCTCTCCCCTTCCCCCACACCCCTCACTCATGCCCTGTGTGTCTCCCTCCTTTCCCCCACCGCCCGCTCTGCCCCATGAGTTTCTCCCCTCCCACCCACCCCCCGCTCATGCCCCGTGTGTCTCTCCCCTCCCACCCACCCTCCACTAATGCCCCTTGTGTCTCTCCCCTCCCCCACCCTCTGCTAATGCCCCGCGTCTCTCTCCCCTTCCCCCCCAACCCCCACTCATGCCCCGTGTCTCTCCCCTCCCCCCCACCCTACGCTAATGTCCCTTGTGTCTCTCCCCTCCCCCCACCCTCCGCTAATGCCCCGTGTCTCTCTCCCCTTCCCCCCACCCCCCACTCATGCCTGTGTCTCTCCCCTTCCCCCCACCACCACCCCCTGCTCATGCCTGTGTCTCTCTCCCCTTCCCTCCACCCCCCGCTCATGCCCCGTGTCTTTCTCCCCATTCACCCCACCCCCGCTCATGCCCCGTGTCTCTCCCCTTCCCCCCACCCACCGCTCATGCCCTGTGTTTCTCTCCCCATCCCCCCAACCCCCTCATGCCCTGTGTTTCTCTCCCCTTCCCCCCACCCCCACCCCCCCATGCCCCATGTTTCTCTCCTCTTCCCCCCACCCCCACCCCCCGCTCATGCCCCATGTCTCTCTCCCCTTCCCCCCACCACACGCTCATGCCCCGTGTCTCTCTCCCCTTCCCCCCACCCCCTGCTCATGCCCCATGTGTGCCCTGTTCCCCCACCCCCGCTCATGCCCTGTGTCTCCTTTCTGTTCCCCCCCATGCCCTGTGTCTCCCTCGTGTACCCCCTCACCCCCGCTCATGCCCCGTGTGTCTCCTGTTGCCCCACCCCCCGCTCATGCCCCGTATGTGCCCTGTTCCCCCCACCCCCTCACATGCCCCATGTGTGCCCTGTTCCCCCCACCCCCCGCTCATGCCCCGTATGTGCCCTGTTCCCCCCACCCCCCGCTCATGCCCCGTGTGTGCCCTGTTCCCCCATCCCCCTAGCTCATGCCCCATGTGTGCCCTGTTCCCCCACCCCCTGCTCATGCCCCGGGTGTGCCCTGTTTCCCCCACCCACTGCTCATGCTCCGTGTCTCCCCTGTTCCCCCCCACCCCCCGCTCATGCCCAGTGTCTCCCTCGTGTTCCTCCCCACCCCCCGCTCATGCCCCGTGTCTCCTTCTTGTTCCACCCCACCCCCCGCTCATGCCCCGTATGTGCCCTGTTCCCCCATCCCCCTAGCTCATGCCCTGTGTGTGCCCTGATCCCCCACCCCCTGCTCATGCCCCGGGTGTGCCCTGTTTCCCCCACCCACTGCTCATGCCCCGTGTCTCCTCTGTTCCCCCCCACCCCCCGCTCATGCCCCGTGTCTCCCTCGTGTTCCTCCCCACCCCCCGCTCATGCCCCGTGTCTCCCTTGTGTTCCACCCACCCCCCTCTCATGCCCCGTGTCTCCCCTGTTCCCTGCCTCCCGCTGCTCATGCCCCGTGTCTCTCTCGTGTTCCGCCCACCCCCGCTCATGCCCTGTGTTTCCTTCCTTTTCCCCCCCACCCCCTGCTCTTGCCCCGTTTTTACCCTATTCCCTCTCACCCCCCGCTCATGCCCATGTGTCTCCCCTGTTCCCCCCAAACCCCGCTCATGCCCCATGTCTCTCCCCTCCCCCGAACCCTCTGCTAATGTCCCTTGTGTCTCTCCCCTCCCCCCACCCTCCGCTAATGCCTCGTGTCTCTCTCCCCTTCCCCCCCACCCCACCCTCATGCCTGTCTCTCTCCCCTTCCCCCCACCACCACCCCCCGCTCATGTCCGTGTCTCTCTCCCCTTCCCCCCACCCCCCACTCATGCCCCGTGTCTTTCTCCCCATCCACCCCACCCCCCGCTCATGCCCTGTGTCTCTCTCCCCTCCCCCCCACCCCCGCTCATGCCCCGTGTCTCTCCCCTTCCCCCCACCCCCCTCTCATGCCCCTTGTTTCTCTCCCCTGACCCCCACCCCCACCCCCCGCTCATGCCCGATGTCTCTCTCCCCTTCCCCCACCACATGCTCATGCCCCGTGTCTCTCTCCCCTTCCCCACACCCCCTGCTCATACCCCATGTGTGCCCCGTTCCCCCCACCCCCGCTCATGCCCTGTGTCTCCCTTCTGTTCCCCCACCCATGCCCTGTGTCTCCCTCGTGTACCCCCTCACCCCCGCTCATGCCCCATGTGTCTCCTGTTGCCCTACCCCCCGCTCATGCCCCGTGTGTGCCCTGTTCCCCCCACCCCCACACATGCCCCATGTGTGCCCTGTTCCCCCCACCCCCCGCTCATGCCCCGTGTCTCCTCTGTTCCCCCCCACCCCCCGCTCATGCCCCGTGTCTCCCTCGTGTTCCTCCCCATCCCCCGCTCATGCCCCGTGTCTCCCTTGTGTTCCACCCACCCCCCGCTCATGCCCCGTTTCTCCCCTGTTCCCTGCCTCCCGCTGCTCATGCCCCGTGTCTCTCTCGTGTTCCGCCCACCCCCGCTCATGCCCTTTGTTTCCTTCCTTTTCCCCCACCCCCTGCTCATGCCCCGTTTGTGCCCTATTCCCTCTCACCACCCGCTCATGCCCATGTGTCTCCCCTGTTCCCCCCCAACCCCCGCTCATGCCCCGTGTCTATCCCCTCCACCCCACCCTCCGCTAATGTCCCTTGTGTCTCTCCCCTCCCCCCACCCTCCGCTAATGCCCCGTGTCTCTCTCCCCTTCCCCCCCACCCCCCGCTCATGCCTGTGTCTCTCCCCTTCCCCCCACCACCACCCCCCGCTCATGCCCCGTGTCTCTCTCCCCTCCCCCCCACCCCTGCTCATGCCCCGTGTCTCTCCCCTTCCCCCCACCCCCCGCTCATGCCCTGTGTTTCTCTCCCCTTCCCCCCACCCCCCGCTCATGCCCCATGTCTCTCTCCCCTTCCCCCACCACACGCTCATGCCCCGTGTCTCTCTCCCCTTCCCTCCCACCCCCTGCTCATGCCCCATGTGTGCCCTGTTCCCCCCACCCCCGCTCATGCCTTGTGTCTCCCTTCTGTTCCCCCACCCATGCCCTGTGTCTCCCTCGTGTACCACCTCACCCCCGCTCATGCCCCATGTGTCTCCTGTTGCCCCACCCCCCGCTCATGCCCCGTGTGTGCCCTGTTCCCCCCACCCCCACACATGCCCCATGTGTGCCCTGTTCCCCCCACCCCCCGCTCATGCCCCGTATGTGCCCTGTTCCCACCACCCCCCGCTCATGCCCCGTGTGTGCCCTGTTCCCCCATCCCCCTAGCTCATGCCCGGTGTGTGCCCTGTTCCCCCACCCCCTGCCCCGGGTGTGCCCTGTTTCCCCCACCCACTGCTCATGCCCCGTGTCTCCCTGTTCACCCCCACCCCCCGCTCATGCCCCGTGTCTCCCTCGTGTTCCTCCCCACCCTCGCTCATGCCCCGTGTCTCCCTCTTGTTCCACCCCACCCCCCGCTCATGCCCCATATGTGCCCTGTTCCCCCCCCCGCTCATGCCCCGTGTGTGCCCTGTTCCCCCCATCCCCCTAGCTCATGCCACGTGTGTGCCCTGATCCCCCACCCCCTGCTCATGCCCCGGGTGTGCTCTGTTTCCCCCACCCACTGCTCATGCCCCGTGTCATCTCCCCTGTTCCCCCCACCCCCCGCTCATGCCCCGTGTCTCCCTCGTGTTCCTCCCCACCCCCCGCTCATGCCCCGTGTCTCCCTTGTGTTCCCCCCACCCTCCGCTCATGCTCCGTGTCTCCCCTGTTCCCTGCCACGCGCTGCTCATGCCCCGTGTCTCTCTCGTGTTCCGCCCACACCCGCTCATGCCCTGTATTTCCTTCCTTTCCCCCCACCCCCTGCTCATGCCCCGTTTGTGCCCTGTTCCCTCTCACCCCCCGCTCATGCCCATGTGTCTCCCCTGTTCCCCCCCACCCACCGCTCATGACATGTTGTGTTCTCTTTTTCTCTTTATACACCCCGCCTTGCCTTTCCATGGTGGCCATCTTGGTGAAAGATTGTCCTTCTTACACCGGGACGCCGCAGGCGTCCCGGTGTAGGAAGGAAAATATATATTTTTTTCCACCCTGGGTTCCCACTTTGAGGACCTAAGATGCTAGTGGTCTTCATCTATTGAAAAAGATGTTATGGTGACGTTGCACTAATAAAAACCTATGAAATTCAATGAAAACACGTTGTTAAAGGGATGTTATGGTTAAGTTGCGCTACTAAAAACCTATGAAATTCAGTGAAAAAACTTTGTTAAAGGGATGTTATGGTTAAGTTGCGCTACTAGAAACCTATGAAATTCAGTGAAAAAGCTTTGTCAAAGGGACGTTATGGTTCCAAGTAAAACCGAAAAACCCTTGAAATTCGCCAGTTATGGTAAGCTAAGCAACCATAACTCATGCCACCAATGTGCACTGCTAAGACTAACACCCAGGACATCAAAGATGACATCACAAATGTCATTGATGACATCACTGATGACATCATATGTCTCGCTCACTCTTTTTTCTTTTGCTGACATATCTAGGCCACATGGTTTTCTTCAGTAACAGTCAGAAACTAAACATTTTATTTTATTTATAGACGTATCCTTCAAGTAGGTTCTTACAGTAATTCCCTTAGAGTCCAGTCCCATCATATGAAACATATACATACGGGAAGACACAAGCTTGAAAGACAGCAATCCTTTTTGTGCATAAAGATAATCAATAGACTTATGAGCACTTTTTGATGGTTCGGTTGTTTTTTTTTATGGCTGTACTTTCCCTGTATATGGTCATATTTGTATACATTGTACTCACACTACTTTCCTTAGGGTCCAATCACATCAAGTGATACATATACATAGGGTAAATAGCAGCTTTGAAACAGAGCAATAATTTATTTGCATGAAAATAATCAGTTAAGTTATGAATTGTTTCTGCTACTACTTGTGCTTTTTTGCTAACTTCACTTTCCCTGTATATACCCATATTGGTATGTGTTCTTGTGTCTTTGTGTTTTGTCTATAGTAATGCAATTATGTAATACATGTGTTTTATAAGCTACTTATTACATATTTCACAGTACACAAAAATCTATTAAGAAAACAATTATCATGTCATTATTCAACATATTAACATTACGAATATTATACCTTCGTCTTTCATGCTGCACACAATGTTATGTATCTGTATGAGTAGCTTAGTATACTAGATAGAACCCCATAATAGAATGCTATTTATATCAATGCATCATTCAATGCACTAATTAGGGTATGATATTTATTGCAATGATCCTTGACACTTGTTTCGCAACATTATAATAAGAATCCCTTGTACACATATTTCATGAAAAGTACATACAAATGTGATGTCATCAGTGATGCCATCAATGACATTTGTGATGTCATCTTTGATGTCCTGGGTGTTAGTCTTAGCGGTGCACGGTGGAGGTGCAAGTTATGGTTGCTTAGCTTACCATAACTGGCGAATTTCAAGGGTTTTTCGGTTTTACTTGGAACCATAACGTCCCTTTGACAACGTTTTTTCACTGAATTTCATAGGTTTTTAGTAGCGCAACTTAACCATAACGTCCCTTTAACAAAGTTGTTTCACTGAATATATATATATATAGCATATGATGTGACTGAACCCCAAGGAAAGCAGTGTAAGAACATATGAGAACAGTAAGGTGTACAAATATAGAACCTTTTCACTTTGTATTTTCTCACTCTTAGTGAAGAAAAGCACCTTGTGTAGTTGTGTTACTAAACAAAAAAGAGGGAGCCAGACATGTGATGTCATCAGTGATGTCATCAATGACATTTGTGATGTCATCCTTGATGTCAAGGGTGTTAATCCTTGTAGGGCACAGTGGTAGCGCAAGTTGTGGTTGCGTACCGTACCATAACTTTAGAATTTCTGTGGTTTGTAGTTGCTCCTCCAATTTGCTGCCTTGAGAAATTTTGTGCACGAACATGTAATAGGGATAATAGGGATAATAAGATATCAGTGCCCAACTTGCACATGCCTGCCTTCCCCATGTCCCAGCTCCCTTTCCCGCAAATTAAGTGTCATGAAAGACGCTTCGATGAAACCTCAAGGCCTTCTTCCCCTCACCAGCAGTTTGATGAAATGGGAAAATCCCCAATATATGTATCTGTTTCTTGTCCCCTACCCTTTCCGAATAGTCGCTATGAATGTGTGCTAGTAAAGATTGATATGTTAATTTGTACTGATTGTATATGTCCCTTTTTTTTCCGTTTAACAAGGCTGTTGTAAGTGTGAAGGGCACAACACTAGTGGAGATGATTGCAAGTGAGAAAAATGGAGGAGGCGGACAACCGCCGCACATTGGTGCCCTAAGCGCAATCACAATAAAAGCATCCGTAGGATGCCACTACCGCCGCATGTTTGTATGCACACAACCATCTGCAAATAGTTGCAGGAGCATCCGTTTATCTGTGGCACAGCGGTGCACATGCGTATATCATCCTGTGACATCTGGTAAAACTGTCCCTAGTGAACAAATGCGAATAAGCGTGTGATGTAGTTGTACACGCTGGAAGCATGCTACCCCGTATTGCTAGTATTTTTCCACGTAAACATTCCACCTACTGTATCGTGCTCACAGCAAGTGTAGGTAGAAATGTGCAATGTATGTGTGCCATATGTTTAAGTAGTCTGGGGAAGATAAGAGTAAGTGCACATGCCACAAAGTATAACATCCAATACACGTCTGGCAGACAAGCTTGCAAATGGAGAACAATGGCAACGTCACCATGGTAACAGATCAATGGTACGCATGGTCCCTTATTTGGCAGACATGACCCAGATCCATACACAACGAAAGAGGACATGTTCCTGCAATGTATGGAGTGTTACAGTGATAGTGCACCCTTACAGAGATCCTCCACTCTTCCTTCTACATGTACATATTGTAGGGAAAGAGTTAGTGCCACTTTGCAGTGTCACATGCTCCACATCAGCCCTATTAAAGAGCACACCTCACTGGTGCTCTGTTTGGCTTTCTAGAGAAGAGTACTGTTGCACATTGCTTTGGGCAGAAATTGCTTTCTCACCAATTGTGTGCTTGCAAACTACTTCTCCAAGTAATGGCCACCAGAGCTTCTGCTACTACCACTAACTCAGGAGCACCCACACCCTCACCAGAAACACTTCCTTCTAAAAGTCCTAAGCAAGCGGACAGGCATCATAATGTGGGACATCGAAAAGGAAATGAGAATAATGTAGAAGGAATCCCCATGCCTACAGCCAGTGGCAATCCTGTGTGTGGAAACTATTTTGGACCATTGGCGATATGCCAAAATCTCATGCTAACCAGATACAGTGCACTGAGTGCAACATAGTACTCAGTCATGGAATACCTGGCTTGTACAGCTAAGGCACCAAATCCATGCGGTGGCACCTGAAAGCAAACCACCAGGCAGCTATTCGGAGGATTGTCCCCTTCCAAGCAGGCAGTAGGTTATTGTCCTCTCCAGCATCCTCCACATCTGCTCCTGCCACCACTAGGGACACGTCCCACAAGCAGCCTTGGAGGACATACGCAGTGCAACAGACCCCTACCTTTCAAAGGTCACTGTATTGTGCATATACTGTGATGCGGTACTGTGTAGGGGAGAACATTTGCGAAGTGCTCTGAGGCTGTGGTCCGAGACCATGACAATCACTGCCCCCTACCCAAGTAAGGTGCAACCCACATCTTCTGCTCTCTACATACGATTTCTTATCCCTGTGGTTGGTACCCTTTGCCAAATCTTCCTTCCACTGCTGGCTTTTCTGGCGTGTCTTATAACAACAGTAAAAATGATACACATCCATAAGGTGGGGGGTACAAAAAGGCTATTTTCAGAGCCACCTTGCACTGTTCAAAAATAGAAGTTGAATGCAATCATGCAGGCGGTAACGCTGCTGATAAGTGCCGTGTACAGAGATGGAAACCATGGGAGGCAGGATGTTGTCAAAAGCATTGCAAAAAGAAGTGGTGGGTTTGAAAAGAGCCTTTTTGTGCTGTTTGTATTTTCAATGTTAAAAGTGGTGAACAAAAACAGGGAAAATGCATCCTACACTTTCATTAAGCGCTGCACGGCATTTTGGATATTTCCAGAAAGATCTCATTGCAAGCATCAGTCTGATGAACACCATCTGAACGGAAAAAAAAATCGTACTGTGAAACGTAATGTTTTCATTGTGGAAAGAGAACATGTCAATGTCGCACAAAAAAGCATGTGGATGTGTGGTGCTCCTCTGGCTTGATATTCTTTTCTCTAAAAGAAGTGTTCCACTTCCCCCGAGGGGAGGAAGTGCTTTATTGCAAATGAAGTGCTACATGACAAGGAAGCGATGATGAAAGTAGTGTGAACAATTTACTGGATCAAGAGAGCACAGCTCTCCTGGTATTTTCATGTTCACACCAGTTTTGTTTTTGTTTGCTATGTGTAGGAAAGTGTGCAAGTCTTCCCAAGCATACTCAGCACAACTTAAAGTGATAAACCATGTGGGAGGGCCAAGGTTGTGTAGCATGCACTGTACATCTGCATGCCATCAGAACAGTACTGTTTCGCACCACACATGTTTGCCAAGATATTTGTAACACTTGCCTGTAAAACATTGTCCTTCTCTTGCACCTCTTGAAGTAGTTGTGTAGCAGACATGTTTTGGAAATGGGAACCTGTTTTTAATGTGTGGGCATCTCCATAACATAGCGTTGCTAGTTCATTTTCAAAGAGCAGGTGGAATATGTGCTCCACGTTCTGTCTAAATCTAGGGTCTTCAGAATACATTTGTAAACAGCGGTATTCTGATGTTGTTATTTGTTTGCTTCTTTCATCATATCTTCCACATATTCCAGTGGGGAAGAGCAGAGGAAAGGCTCCTGCTTCCACACTTTTTTCTCATATACTGATTGGTGCTCCTTTGGCTTGCCGCATTTGATATTCTTCTATTGCATCATCTATGGTGTCTTTGGAGTGCAGTGGGTGAATTGTATAGTGGTCTAAAATACTGGTGGCTTCACTAGGATCTAAATGTTCAAAATGGCTACTTGTTGAGGAATCCTGAATTATTTTGGTTGTTTCTCTCAGGTTCTCTTGAACGTTGATTTCCTGGTGGTATTTATTGTTTTCTTTAAGGTTCTGCAACTCCTCTCTAACTTTGGTTAAGACAACTAGGTGTTGCCACATCTTTTTGTCTTTTGTAGGTACACCATTTACCAGGATAATCAAAGATTTGTGTATTGGCCTTTGCACTCATAGAGTGTCTACATTTTCTTTTCGATCTATTAGTAAATAGACTACTTTACCACATATGCCTTTCAGTAATTCGGTCAGAGGTAATTTTGCAGTTTTTGGTTGAATACGTATTATTGCTCAAATTGGTGCACTGTTTGTATTATAATGCTCTCATATAAATTAAGTGGCTCCAGTGCGTTTGGCAGTGGCAATAGTTCCAAATTATTACTAATTGCCCGTGAAGGCCTTTGGTTATTTTCAAGTTTTGCAGTACAGAATGTGCACAATATGGAGGTGTTGGTAATGTCATACGTGTTTTCTGCTAGAAGGTACTTAGCAAATTGAAACCAATGGGATTCCTAATTGACTTTTATTTTCTGCATTATATCTACAATTTTGGTGCTCTTTTTATAGAAAGTTCTACGACAACACACACATACTTGGTTTGGCATTTCAGCAGAAGTGCTTTGAACTTTTGTATTTCTTTTCTGTATGTGTGATATAAAAAGTTGGTAGCTGCAGTGTTGTCAGTACAGCTTTCTGAAAATGTTGAGTGGGTAAGTGCTATTCAGTTCCACAATATTTCCTTTGAATGTGCCCAATTCCATCGAGCACTTGTTTGGCTGTACTGTGTAGGAGAATATCATTTAAGTGTTGGAGTGCTAAAGCTGGCGTTTTTGCATAGTACAGTTTGTACACTAGATTTCTGACTGTTGAATGGTGGGTTACTAACATTTTAATAAGTGTTTTTCCAAACTGGTCCAGAAATACAGGCTAAGGAATGTCCACGTATTCCAGTGTAGTTGCTCAGGAGTCCATAGTAATTTGTATTTTAATTTTTCTTTTGTCGTTGCCTTTGACATACTGATTGAGGAATTGCTGCAAATTTTTGATTAGGCATTGGCGAATGTTGATCATTGATGTGCAAGGCCATTTGTAGGTGAGGCGTGTTGGTTTGGTGGATTGGAGAGTGACATCTATGTTTGATGGGGATATTTCTTAAAGCAGTGTTTCCTCTTCCATTATGGTACTGTGTATCTTTTCATACCCTTGTCCAGTCTGATGTAAGGCAATTTGGTTAGTTTGTTGTTGTTTTTATGATTCTTCATTGAAGTATGGCTCTGTGTTAGTGATTTGACTCCACTCACCTGTACAGATGTGGTCAAAGGTATCTATGGTCACTGTGTTTGTTTCGAAGTAGTGCTTGCAATTTACCAATTCATCTTGTTAGTGGTTTCATTCTCTTCAAAATTACTATAAACAAATTCTGCTTCACGCTTATAGCACTGTCTACAAGAGCTTCTAGGATGACTTTTATGCTTGTAAGGTTCTGAAGGACTCTGTGGTGGAACATTTTTTGTAAACTTACTTTTTTAGAATACTTGCTTGTGATTACATTACCATTTGTACATGCTTTCTTAGCAGTCGTGTGTATTGCACTGTATTTAGGGGTTTTCTTTACATTCTCACATTTTGCCAGATCACCTACATTGTCTTTACTGGTAGATGCATTTGTTTTCCTTAATGACTGAATTACCTCTTCACCTTTCTGTTCACATTGATATTGCAGTGGATGGCTACTTTCTGTGTTTGTAGATTGCGTGGCTCTCTCTCTATGTTGCTTTCTACGGAATTGCTTTTTGGTAGACATTGTGTATTACCTGTTGGTGAAGAAAGGGAACAGTGGGTGTGCACATTTCCACATGTATAAGTGTGCAATGTGTGTCAGTGGGTGAATGGGAGGGTAGGTAGCTATTTAAGTGCAAGTGTGTGGTTGTGCAGTGGTGTGTAAGGTTAGGTTGGGGACACTATGTTAGTATGTGGGCATTATTCTAATGGTGGCGACATAACAAACACTTAGCATCTGTAGAAGTGTGATCAGTAACAATGAAGTACATACTGATGGATGGGCACACATCTATATGCTACAGTATAACAGTAGTGCACTTGTTTAATAAGACATACAAGAGTATGCTGGTATTGTACTTACTTTGTTGATTGCAAAGAATAGGTTTATTGTAGGATGTATTTGGAAGTGCACAATCCAGTAGCTTTCCAGAGACAGGTGGGTACTGCTCCTGTATAAGAAGATGGTAAGAACATATGTTGGCTAATGACATAGTGCTTACATTTGTAAATTACATTCTTCAGAACTATAGGGGGATGTCTTGACAGGAAGATGGGGTGTGTGTGTGTGTATAAATGGAAGGTGTACTATATGACGGGTGCTTGGGAGCATAAGCATGTTTGTTAAGAGAGTAGGTGGGCTATTTGGGAGGTTAGTGTATAACTGATTATGAAAAACGTGTGTGTATTCGTGTAGGCCTATTTACTTGTCAAATGCAGTACTGCGCATTTTGGAAGTATGAGACAAAGGTGCAGAAAGATGTGCAGAGTGCAAAGCACAATGTTTTTGGGCATCCATTTGCATGAAGTTCTTTATGCTTAGTACATGAGTGCAGGCATTGCTTCAGGGTTTTAATTTCATTATGCACATTTACGAATGATACTGTTGTGAATGTGGTGATAACTTTTTTTATTGCTTAACTGCTGTTGTTATGTATGATGTGCGGGTGAAAACTGTTGTTATGCTTGAACTGTATGCACTTTGCATAGTTTGGTCGGAAAGGCTATCTGTTAGTTTTGTGTGCAATTTGTACAAATATACAAGGGAGTACTTCAATGTGCGAAAGCATTGTAAAAATGATGGAACAAAAGAACACAGTAATCTTTTTCGTATACCATTGCCTGTTGTGGGCAAATGGAACCTTTGGCACCATCTACTACTGTAGGAGCGATTTAATGGTAGGTGATCGGAGACACAACAGTACACATTATGAGTATGTTATGGAGATTTACTCCTAGGTACACTGTTGCTACGCACGCATAGCTCTCAACCTTTCATGGCACTTGGGCGGGTGAAAACACCCGATTTTGTAATTGGCGTGTCAAAGCCCATTGATTGTTATGGGCGTTTAGGGAGCTTGGCAGGTGAGAGAGCTACATAAGTGGTGGGTGACACCCGCCAAAAGCATGTGAGTTGAGAGGTATGCGCACGTATAACACAGTTGGCATTGTACTGTAGAAAAAATAGTAATACCTACTGGGTGTGGTGATGGGTAGCGATGCTGATGTCCCTGGGTGCAGAATGCGTAGATCATTGTACAGTACTTTGTCATGGAGGTGCTTTTGATTTACATGATATTTCACCTCTGTGTGTGTAACGGCTGTTATGCACTGTTCATTAGGTGTCATAGCATTACAAGCACAGTTCTTGGACGTAA
The DNA here is from genome assembly GCF_040938575.1 of Ambystoma mexicanum. Classification (NCBI taxonomy): domain Eukaryota; kingdom Metazoa; phylum Chordata; class Amphibia; order Caudata; family Ambystomatidae; genus Ambystoma; species Ambystoma mexicanum. The sequence goes on from NC_090930.1 coordinate 628,496,453, forward strand.
TTGGTGGATGCATATGTAATACTTTAACAGTAGCCAATCAGGGAGTGCTGCGGTTTATGGTGATTGCATTGAATGCCAAAGCATTGAATGCCTTAGCATCTAAAAAAAAGTGACGAAAAAAAAGCATCACATGTATTTTCTTTTTCACTTTTTTAATGGGCCCCCAAACCTGTTTTTGTACCCCTTATATTCCATTACAATTAAAATAAAACCTTTACCTTTGAAAAAATGCATTCAATGCAATGACTGGATACCAGTGCTGCTGAAAGAGTATTTGGAAGGGAAGAAGGACTGGCCCTGCTTTACAGGCCCTGCTCGTGCGATTTCCCCAGCGGTTGGGGAAATCGCACGAGCTACATGCTGTCCTTCGTAATGTACTTACTATGAAAATGGGACTACGGTTCAGTGATTCACGTGTGTGTATGCTTTTGTGTGCCATGGTAGGATGTTCTTTTGTGCCCATGACAACGTTATTGCTCGTAGTGTGATGTTGGTCAGTGGCAGCACATATTTTCCCCCTATTGCAATTAGTGATCTGTTGCAGTATATACAATGTATGCTGCAGACACACATGTAGTAATGTACGGAGGGCAAGCTGAGAGCAACCCTTAACAAGGAGCGCACAAAACGGTGCTTCTTTAGAAAAAAACACGCCCACTTTCTATGACACTTAAAATGTGTTTCTGTAGCCCCGTACACAGGTCAATATGTTGCCAAAAGCCACGCCTTTTGGGGGTGCGCACATTCTACATCTGGGTCGTTTGACGGTGGCTGCAATAGAAATAGGACTGTGGATGAGTTGGAATTGGTCAATATGCATTTGTAGGTGTGGTGTGTAGCAACTGATTGTGCCAGGACGTCTGTTTGCCAATAAGAGTGGACATAGCTATGGGGACGGGTGTGCCATTCAGTAGGCGGACTATACGGCTGTTGGGCGACTCGTGGATACATTGGGTACACATTTACACAGAGCGTTGTGCACTAGCAGCACACCTTGGTTTCCATAATGTCGATGTGTACTGGTACGGACTACGTGGGATGCAGTGTTTCCATGTGGGTCCTTTTTGTGCCAGTTGGTGGCGCTTGCTCATCCAGACATTATTATTGTTCATTGTGGAGGGAACAGTTTAGGGTATGTTACCAGCATTTCACTGCAGTTTGCAATGAAGGAGACATTTCCAAAATCACACATACTTTTTTCTCGCATTGCCCAGACACAGATGTGGCTGCATTCTTGCTTCTGTTGCTTTTTTGGATTAAAAATGCTCCGAAATTTGGTGAGGAAAGTGATGAAACTGTTTTGCAGTTCATTCACAAATATGTCACTTGCGAAATCCCTTCAGAAAGTACCCATAGTGACCTACGAGCACTCATTTTGCAATTCCAAAGACACAATTGTGCAAGTATTGTCGATGCAAATATAAGAACAGAGGCAAATGCTACACCAAATGCCGCTGTTGTTTCCCTAGACCAGTTGCAACAATAGGCCAGGTAAACAGCTTCATGTCTTTGGTTCAACACAGTGTGAAAGGAAAATCTCCTAAAAACACATACTGCTTTAAAAGGAGCAAAGCATCAATGTACATCAGTGATTACAATGCAATTATTGCCCTCTTATGTAATGTCAATGTTGATGTACAGTACATTGCAGACAATTCCACTGCTGATGCACGATATGTCACCACCTACTTACCCAAAGCAGAAAAAACAGAGCTCAAAGACCTCTTGGATGCCATATCCTCTGACAAAACACTGGCACTAAAAATGTACAGCCTTGGCATTAAAATGCTGTCCCGTCGATAATGTAGCCGCTAGGAAGCGCTGACCGCTTAACCGGCACACCCTTATATGGGAAATCTGACAACATAGTGTGGCTAAGCCTTGGGCCTGTTGCATGCAGAAGAAGAGTACTTACATTGTACAAAGACATACAAACAACAGCCAAAAGCGATCCCAACAGCCAGGACATTTTAAATAACTTAGTGGACACATACTACCCAAACAGAAGTAGTACTTTAGAAGCCGTGTGCTTTTGCTTGTACCAGGTAGCCCAAAACTTATCATACAAAAACATTACACCGAATGAGGAAAAAGGTAGATACAGAGTGGACAGTTGTGAAGGCAGCCTGGTGAGACTTACCAAACGCAGCCCAATTAATCATATGAAGTTGTCCTTACAATCTCCTCAACACAAAGAACTGTACTACATGTCTCTATTACAACTTTTCAAACCATGGAGAAAAGAAGAACATTTATTAGCCACCTACACCTCCTCTAAAGATGCTTTCAAATCCACTGACAGTACAATTACAGATGAAAACTTTACACAGTACAAAACCATATTGGACAATGAACGCCAACAATAAGAAGAACCTCAAGTACAACTAAATGTAGACACTTCTGTCAGTGAACCTTCCAAACTGGCAGCCAAGAACCACTTGGAGAGGCACTCATAGAAAATGACACAGAATTAGCCATGACAGAGGTATCCACCACTATGCTTTAGTATGAGCACTCTACAGAAGAGTTGGCAGTGCTTAAATCCCACCTAAACGATGAACAGCATACCATTTTTGTAGATGTAAGTGAAACCATTCAACATGGTATACAGCACGAAAGTAAAACTTGCACCTGTGACAACTATAAACCTGTACTGCTGTATGTAAGTGGTGAAGCTGGGTCAAGTAAAACATTTTTAGTAAAAACTATCAGTAAATATGTCCAACAATTAACAAACAACAACCTTTCTGCGGTTATAACTGCCCCTACAGGTTTGGCTGCCTACAACGTAGGTGGAATCACTCTACACCGATTGCTACTCCTTCCAATAGAACACCAAAACAAATTAGAGTACTATAAACTTCCAGCAGCATCTGCCATGAAGCTACGCAGAATTTTGAAACAAATGAAAATGCTCCAAATAGATGAGGTGAACATGGTCTCCAACCTAATGTTGGCTTTGATTCACCTCAGATTGCAAGGGGTACTCAAAACAGACTACGAAGAACTCTTTGGAGGAAAACATGTATTGTTTTTAGAGATCTCCTTCAATTGACACCAGTCAAAGGTGAACCTATCTTCAAAACATTAGGACACAAACAGTGCCGTAAAAGTCTTGTAAGCATCAGGAATGTAAATATTGGCAACATTTCCAATACAGATAACTAACTCAAATATGCATCAGTCTGCAGACCTTACCTATGTCAACATTTAAACAAAAACATACAGATTGGTGTACTATCAAAGGAGGCACAGTCTATCCTCAATAGTAGATGCATCCATCATCAAATGTCAGCTGTATTGCCTTAATGCCAACTCTAGCAAGCTGTGCACAATTTAATGCAACAAAGCTGTAAAAAGAAAAACAACCACTAGTGCATATTCATGCCACAGACAAACTGGATGTACACAGTATGACAATACCTATGTGTCAACAAGACATAGCACGACTACAAGCCTTGGAGAACTCCATCTCCAACACAGCTAGTTTGGAGAACATTTTAACTTTATGTGTCAACTGTAGAGTTATCCTAAAGCCTAACATTGACGTAGAGCAAGGTTTGGTTGATGGAGCACTTGGTACAGTTGTTGGCTTCCAAACATAGCCACAGGACAACAGCATTCAGTTTGTAAACATCAAGGTTGATAGACTTTCAGAAATCAAAAAAACAGGACGCACAACTGCGAGATTTCTTCTTTTCAAAGACATGTATGTACGCAGAGAACAGTTTTCTCTGTCGCTAGCGTATGCAGTAACTATTCATAAATCGAAAGGTCTAACCTTAGACAAAGCATTGATTGATATTGGCGACACAGTCTTCAAAGAAGGCATGAGTTACGTAGCACTGTCAAAGCTGCGTACACTGGAAGGACTGTATCTAGTAAATTTGGATGCAACTGCAGTCAGTGCAGAAATTCCTTGCATCAAAGAGTACAATAGACTACATGCACTGTACACACCCCATATAAAAATGTACCCTATTCCTCAAAAACCAAAAGGTTTGAAAAGAAGGCTCATTCCATCAGAAGTACTAAATGATTTTGCCACATTAGCATCAAAGAAATTGAAAGAAACTCATACTACAGCAACTACTAAAAGCAAATACAAAAGGAGTAAAATAGACAAACCATACCCAATTCCACCCACAAAAAAAATGACTGTGCAATGAAACCACGTACCCTTCCATCAAAGGGCTCAGACACAGAAGTACCTGGACCATTCATATTGTCCAATATAACAGGTATTAATTGCTATACAAATCTAACATTCATTGTTCCATTCCAAATACTAGCAGTTGTTGAAAACATTTATTTAAATGGCACAGACCAGTTGTGTTTGCAAATGCCTGTCCTTCACAGAAATGCAGTAAATAATCCTGACACCATTTACAGAGTCTCGTGAATAAGACAAGAACTGGACCACAGTGCTGGAATGGTGAAATTCACTTTAAACCGACAAGAAGATCCACAGGAATTTCTAATGTATTTATTACAAATACTGGAAAGAAAAAACATACTTATAAAATAAATCTTTCACATTTCCTACAATTGGAAACATACATGCACTCTTGGCAATCATGTGATTCAGGAGCAAGTCACTAACAAATTATTTGTGTATGTATCAATGCCTAACTGTGACTCCATTCCATTTCAGCAACTGGTGCAAAATGCAAACCATAGCATGTGGGGTATTTCTTGAAATTCTGATATTCGTTTGACGCTACATATACACTCACATAGTCAATTTGTGATATTAATGCTCTTAAGAAACAATGCCGATGTTACCAAAAACAATTGCAAACGTACTGCCTTCACACACAGACAGGTGCCACTTGGCTAAAAAGCCTTCACAACTGTAATCATAATCTACCGCACAGGGGATTCTACCAATGGATTCCACTAAACTGCATACATTAGAACTCAATCTTCATGGTGGGAATGCAATGATACATCCATCCGTCCAAAGCACAGACAACCAGAAAATCTTGCAAATGCCTACTTAATATTCTTGAAGCCAAAAGTTACTCATTGATGTACAAACCTGCTATACCTTACTCCCCAGCACCAACCAGTACCTTCGTAAGTGGACAACATTTTTTTTCCTTCCACGCTATCGACCTAAAGCAATTTACCATACTGAAAACATTGACAAAATGCACTACAGTGTGTGTTGGACAATTTTATGAATAAGACAAGAACTGGACCACAGTGCTGGAATGGTGAAATTCACTTTAAACCGACAAGAAGATCCACAGGAATTTCTAATGTATTTATTACAAATACTGGAAAGAAAAAACATACTTATAAAATAAATCTTTCACATTTCCTACAATTGGAAACATACATGCACTCTTGGCAATCATGTGATTCAGGAGCAAGTCACTAACAAATTATTTGTGTATGTATCAATGCCTAACTGTGACTCCATTCCATTTCAGCAACTGGTGCAAAATGCAAACCATAGCATGTGGGGTATTTCTTGAAATTCTGATATTCGTTTGACGCTACATATACACTCACATAGTCAATTTGTGATATTAATGCTCTTAAGAAACAATGCCGATGTTACCAAAAACAATTGCAAACGTACTGCCTTCACACACAGACAGGTGCCACTTGGCTAAAAAGCCTTCACAACTGTAATCATAATCTACCGCACAGGGGATTCTACCAATGGATTCCACTAAACTGCATACATTAGAACTCAATCTTCATGGTGGGAATGCAATGATACATCCATCAGTCCAAAGCACAGACAACCAGAAAATCTTGCAAATGCCTACTTAATATTCTTGAAGCCAAAAGTTACTCATTGATGTACAAACCTGCTATACATTACTCCCCAGCACCAACCAGTACCTTCGTAAGTGGACAACATTTTTTTTCCTTCCACGCTATCGACCTAAAGCAATTTAGCATACTGAAAACATTGACAAAATGCACTACAGTGTGTGTTGGACAATTTTATCCTCAATGAACCCAAGGAGTATAGTCACACAAACAGCATGTGTACACAAAGCACAGTACCATTATTTTCCACTTGATATGTGGAAGGGAAAGTGCTAAATATGAGGGTTCAAAAGTTTCCTCAGTAACGTCTAAAATCACCACTTACACAAAACAGTCACAAGCTCTCCGAGAATAGTCATACAACTCCAACACATATGGACATATCACCACATGAATCCACAAATGGGCAGTACCACTTCACAATGTACACAGATGTCCAGGTAACCACAGGAATGCATAAGCTTCTCTACATGCCCTTTACAACCGGACACTGTAAACAGTTAGAATATGCCACCTGGTATCTAACTTCAACCTAAATACAACAACGTTATTTGCAGCATCACAACTACCTAACTTAACCTTCAAAAACTACTATGCTACAAACATAGCGTCAAACACTTCCAAAGTATGAGCAGTTACAGTACACCACCAGGTATGTAACTACCGTCAGAATTCTGCACTAGAACAGAACAATGTCATAATACTTGCAAACCACCAGCAGCAACCAAATGCATAAACAAACATTGGTACAAAAATGAAGCAGACAAACATTTTCAAATAACCACCTGCTATACAACGCCACCATCCTACCAACATGCCGTCAAGATATCATACACCATTACATTTCCTCCTACTTCAAGAGTTCACCTTAAAAAGTGCTGACACCACTCCAAACATCACTATCATTCATGGTGCACCATAGCAGCAATGAAATGTTGATGTTTTTTTTTAATCGACCATGGATTTTATTTTCCCCACAAACCCAATGATTATGGAAACAATCACAGGAACTGCGCTGTTTGCACAGTGCACTGGTTCAAAGCATAGTACTTAGGAAGTACTAGTTATGAAGGTACACAACATAAAGAAATGTATGCTATGTAGTGGACTGAAAACTAACAAAATGCCTGTGCTAACATACTCTGTTTTCTTTTCCAACAGATAATGCTGCAACCAGTACCACAACATTTTACACTCCATACACAATACACAGTGCAGGCCTTCCTCAATCCAAACAGTAAGTCTGCAACAATTACTTGTCTACAATATTCACAGTGCAATAAGTGCACTTATTTCTGCTATACACATACCAATATCACCATCTACAACACACAGCTATATTACACTATGCAGCTTGTGCTCATGCCCTACATGCTTCACTACACCCTTTGCATTGTAGCGCCTCCAGCCATACACTAAACATTGTACACCCTGCCCACTATTGCCGCTGCACTGTAGAACTATACATACATATCCACATACCACTAACCCCACACATAGCACAGCCACCTACCCTTTAGCCACTACAGTTGACATTGGCTGCTATTTCTTCTACAGACTACAGAACCTGTTTCCTACGTTCACTGGTCACCTAAGCCTATCATAAGTGCACATACTGAATGAACAACACAACAGTAACCTACCCTACAATCTGCACAATCACAAAAATACAACTTCATGCATGCATCAATACAATTTACGTAATTGTTGTAACTGCTGCAACATTTATCTCCTGCTTTCCAGTGGCACTGTGTACGACCTTAGGTCATTTTCATTGTTATGTACACCATTTCCAAGAAACTTATCCAACCCATATTTCATTGCAGCACATAGATCATTGCTTCCCAGCCATATTGCAACTACTTCCTTACTGCTTAACTTTGTACGCTTTGGTTTCCCTTTTTTATTGTGTAAAGACACCACCATTTAAAGCCCATAACCACCTTATAATGTTAGACAAACGTTCACACTAACTGCTTTCCTTTGCTGAACAGTAGCCCCAAACAAGCTCATACAGCACAATACCAAACTGCGTACGATGGACCACCCACCCACATCTTACAAAGCAGCGAACATAGTCTGACATCACCCACCGTTGCCTTGTAACACACTGCACATATAAAAACAGTCCTTTCCCACTGTAAAAGCACATTTTATACATTTTGCCATCTTTTCATTCACGGCACCATTTGTATGGCAGCATCATTTCAACTTGTACGTTGCACTACCTTCACCGTAATCACACTACCAACATTCGTAAATACATGCCACAATCGAAAGACGTTGCCAGCTGATTCCTGTCTTTTTTTCCTGCATCATCTCCGGAAATCGAAACCTAACATACCTCTCCTTCAACAGGACACACACTCATTGTAAAACCGCCTTGAGGGGGAAGCATGTATAGCTCCAAAGGCAGATATTGTATAGAAGTGTAGCAAAAAAAGATACATAACTTACAATGCAGTTGCTCTGTGCATGTTCCCCAAAGGGAGTCTGCAACGATCCCATATGCCGTACACTGCAATTTCATGCCTACCATATAGAAGCATATAATTTGCTGAAATTATGTAAGTACACCTTTACATCACATGTGTACCATGATTAACATTTATTATCGTGATCCTCAGTATGCATATTTAAAAATGTACTCTACCACTCACTTTCTCTCTTTACATTACACGTAGCTTTCAGATGACAGTAAAAACACACTGTTACACTGCCATGTCTCCACCATTCCCAGTAAATTGCAACTGTCATTGTACTTTCTTTTGCTGCCATTCTTCCCACACCCTCCAAATGCAGACATACTGGGCAAATGAATATGGAACGCAAGTCGTACACTAAAGCACCACACCTTCTGCACACTCATACAGTGCTACATTCCCTGTTCTGCCCTTTGTATGCCCTTTCACAAAATTACTACGTCTACGCACCCTCAGTGTACTAAACATTATAACAACCACAGGTGCACACAACGGTCAACTGGCACTCAAACATCTACAGCTCACATTTCATTGATGCACTTCTTACCAAAGTAGCTCCTCCATTCTCCAGCAATCCGAGGTGACCCCCATTAGGTTTATTGTTGTACTACTTTCTTAGCAGAAACACAGACACATTGTGCTGTGGGTCCAACTGCACTTGCTACCACTGTCAACTTTTATGAAAAGAAAACACATGAAAACAGAATCTAGTCCCAAACGTTCCAAGACATTTTCTTGTGTGCATCCGTACAATCACAGTATTTCCTAAAGTCCAGAGACCGATGCAGTGAGTTAACATATGACGCTACGCACTAACACACAGTTCAGGGTCCATCAGGCTGGCAGCTATTACTACATTGTACTTCATGCAAAGTTTTGTCCTGTACGCTACAACTAATACCCGCTACTTACTTCTACTCTTATTCTTCTTTCTACTCAGATATCTTGCACCTTACTGCACGTGCCACACCTTCAACATTCTAATAGACGGCTAGTGGACCAACCATTGGAAGATTACCATAAGCAATTGCTTTTCCAACATTATTACCTTGTCTGACCGACATGGCCTGGTATGTCCACTTGCGGTTCCTGCTATACGAACCAACCTGCAAACCTTTAATCTGTAAAACATCCCAGAGGCACCAGATGCTATCTTTGCTAGACGAGAACAGAAGTACAGAATGGCACTGACGGCATTGGTCACTGGATTTTGTTTCTGAAATAAAAGAGCTGTGAATGCACCAACTGGCATGTTGTCATTTAAATTCTGTGGCAAAATAAAGCACTTCCAACAACTCACGGTATTATTACTTAAGTGTGGAATGTTCTGGAACCGTATACTCTGTGTGTGCATGTCCGCTTTTGCTTTTTTTATGTTGTTTCTTTCCAGAACTAGGTGATCACATGACAGAGTGTGCTACGCTTGGCACACACATAAAATAAACACCTGGAGTGCATGCCGTGAGGAACGACTGTCCACAAGTAAAGTCACTACTGCGATGGTGTATGCGGCACACATGCATAGCTAACGGAAACGATGCACACATTAAAATTGCACACACTAAAAGCTCCAACTGCTTCCATTGCCCATCTCAACAAGTACACCAAACAAAGGAATCAGCCAGATGTCCTGCCATCCTGTATATGGCTGGACTTAACAGTGTTCATGATGTTGTCGGCTGCAAATGTATGTGTGTTGGACCTTAGCTCTCAATCTTTCATGGCCCTTGGGCAGGTGAAAACACCTGATTTTGTAATTAGCGTGTGAAAGCCCATTGGTTCCTATGGGCGTTTAGGGAGCTTGGCTGGTGAGAGAGCTGCTTAAGTGGCGGGTAACACAAAAGCGTGTGAGTTGAGAGGTATGTTGGACTATACATTATCCATACTTTACATGTGTAATGCTTATTAACTCGTATCATGTTGTACTATCTTCCTTCACTCTCAAAGTACAGGGTATTATGAGAGGTATACCATACTGTACATTAATTGTGGCATCCCAGTCCGTGAATGGCAACAAGGCCAATGAAGTACACCATATTCAAGTACAGTCAATTCACACCACCTGCATTGGTGTGCCAACTGCTAAATGTCCTCCACAATCATTCTGTGACAGTGAGCACCCACACGAGACATGCATATTTCCAACTGTGTTCGGTAGAGTTACATGTCAGTATAAGAACTGACCCAAAGAAGGCAACTTTCTGAAACCTACTTCCAAACAATGTCCACATTGTTAGTTCAAAGGCCCGTAGCCATCCATACACGGCACTAGGCACTTGCCACTCCCATTACAACAAAAATCCCTATATCATCTACAATACACTCCCTATCCCCAATAGCCTCTGAAGGTTGTCGCCTGCGCACCTACCCAACAACACTTTATATGTTAATATCTGCGAACATGGGCCATGTTGCACATGTTACGCAGTAAAAAAATCCTTTCATGTACCACTTTCTTACTACACTCCCTGAAGCAAGGCTCTGTTCACGGCCACATCACTCCTAACACAAATGGTGTCTTCTCTCACCAATGCTCCTTTACGAACTACACCATGTCCTCCACAATGATTCTGCAAAAGCGTGGACCTTAGGGCACTTACATATTTACAAGTGTATTGTATGGCACATGGTATGCTTATAATAACTTATGCAAATGACCTAAGGCAAAGTGAAAGTACTCTTTGTACATATCTGCAATCCACATACCAATATCACAGTACTCCCATACATAGCAGCATTGTGGTGCGGGTTTTTTAGCACAGCCTACTCCTTCGCCACACCCACTGTAAAGATATAGACCCATGCATGGAAACATGTGACCACAGGTACATATCGGTACAGTAATGAACCAAATCAAGACAACTTTCGGTTACCTACTTCCAACCAGTGCCCACCCTGTTATGTCCAAAGGCCCAAGGCAAGATTCTGTAACTCACTTCCAACCAGTGGCCACCCTGTTATGTCCAACGGCCCCAGCTATGCACACAAGCCAGCATGGGTTTTGCAGGCACAATACTACATAGCACTCCAACTGCAAATATCCTCATATTGTCTCTAATACACTCCCCATCCCCAATGGAGTCTCACTTCACTCACCAAAAAATTATAGTCGCCTCCACAACTGCCCACCAATACAGTATATGTGACTACTGGTGTACCAGTTCCTTCCATGTGCCAATGTCTGACTGCCCTCCCTAAAGCAAGGCTGTGCCCAAGCCCTAGGCTATTGGGTACATAGAGGCATGTATAGTAACATTTCACACAGTGCTTTCCTGCCTACAGGTACGTATAGCTAAACTAACGGACTGAAACAAGGCAACATTCTCACACCTACTTCCAACCAGTGCCTGGACTGTTACAGCCAAGGGCCATAACCATGCACTCAAGACAGGCACAACACAACATAGTACACCGACTGCAAATATCCTCATAATATCTCCAATGCACTGCCCACCCCCTATTCAATCTCCCTACATTGACCAAGATATGATAGTCCCCTGTGCACCTAACCACCAATGCAGTGTATGTCAGTAGCTGTGGGAATTGTCCCTATCTCAACAGTGTGCTGCCAAACAATCCTTCCATTTCTCCATGTGGTTATGGCCTCCCTTGCAGCAAAAATGTGACCAGATTTGGCTGCATACCTAACCGCTAAGTGCCTCAATGCATGGAGGCATTACATTGTGGGGGTGGTGCCCAAGCCCTAGGCTCTTTCTACATGCCATGCCCATACAGTAAAAAGGCTACAACTTACACGCAACCACTACAAGCAAATTCAGACAAGCATGGGAACTTTTTGCCGCAAAACAATACAAACGCACTAAGGCAACATAACCGCTGGCAGCTGTAGCCCACAGCACAAAACATTTCCGATATCTTCGCTTCACCCTCTTTCACTCAGCCGATCCTGCAAACCATGTTTTCCAATGCCTTTCGACATGCCACTATCCTCCGATACACCATGGTGGCGTTTCCCAAAAACTTTGACACATAGCACGCTTCCTTCCAGCCAACCACCGGCCAATGTTCGCCGACATAACGGCGTACCGCAGAACAATGATATTTCAGTCCGCGGAGGGAACAGGGAAATGGGTCTGTGGAGTGGACCTAGATATCACTAATTTTTTGGGAAGTACATTTTAGTATTTTGGTCCGATTAGCACCAAACACACAAAAGCATGCTTTCTGACCCAAGCCCCCACTCCTGCCGCAAATTTGGTGAAAATGTATCCAGCCGTTCGGGCTGTAGCTATGTGCAAATGGCAAAAAATATTTTTTGGGGACCCCCTATAACTTTGCCCCCCCTGCACTAAACCAACTTGCCAAAAAACCTCAGAGCCGGCCATATACTTGTTTTGCAAAGTTTGGTGAGGATTCCTCCGGGGAGAGCGAAGTTATATGCCGCCAACAAAAGTGCTCTTCCTATGAGTTTAGCAACTTAACCATAACTACAAGCCACTACCGCGGGCCGTGTAATATCAAAACACATTTTTGGGGTCAGTTGTGACTCCTTTTGACATTCTTTCAACTGTTGATTGACATCTTTACATTCCTGCACTTTAAGCATGATTGTTTTGAGGAAATCTGCATACACTGGGCCTCATTATGACCCTGGCGGTGACGGTATGAACGTTGCCGGTAAGGCATTCCTGACAGCCTGCCAGGTCTTACCTGGTGGGCTGTGTGGCACCTGCAAGGAGAACTGATGATTGCACCAGCACCGTTATCAACGGTGCAACCATGCTCCCCACCCCCATTCTGCCCTATAGGGCAGAATGGGGATCGGGAGCCCAGCAATACCGCCACCCGCGAATGGGCATTTACCCGCCATTCAACTCGTAATGGGCCAGTTATTGCCCAATAGCGGGTGGCGGGGCCGGTAGTGAGCATGGTGGCCCACTGTGTATTTGCCATTTGTCGGGCATACATAACTTCAACCCTCATATCAAATAACAGTTTGTTCTGCTGTTCCAGGTTGTCCCTCTCACCCTTTACTACTGTATACGTTTTCCACAGGCATGTAATTTACAGATGTATATTATTATTTTTGTTATATTTGTTTGCAGATGCATGCAAAATCTCTCATAGCAAATAATGTATGTCCTTTTTGAACGTATTTATGTTGTGTCAGACGCACATGCCCTTCTTCGTTTTCAAGTACTCCTCTATCACCACTATTGCCTCCTCTCCCCGCTGAGTCAGTGGACTGGCACCCGAAATACTGAGACTGTCCCTATGTCGACTCCACCAAAAGATTCCTATATAGTAATGCAACAAGACCCCTGAAATTCATCTAAAGCCGCATTAACTGTGTGCCCCATGTAGTGCAGTCTATGACCACAATAATGACAACACAGATGACATCACTGGTGTCATCATGAATGACCTCATCTATGACGTGATTGATGACATCACTGTTGAATCATCACTGATTACATTACAACACTAAATCACAAAGACCAGTGGCCTAGGACTTCAGCCATGCCCACTGTATATTTTAACATATTAAGGGACCACAAGCCATGGCCTTCAGCCATGGTCAGTGGCAACAGACTTCAGCCAGGCCCACTATATATTTATTTTAACACATTAAGGGGGCACTAGCCATGGCCTTTGGCCGTGCTTACTGTATATTTCACAACACTAAGCAGCAACTAGCCATGACCGTTGGCTGCCCCCTGTATATTTTAATACAATTAGGGGCAGTAGCCATGGCCTTCAGCCTTGGCCAGGACTTCATCCACGCTCACTGTATATTTTAAAACACTAAAGGACCCCTAGCAATGGCTTTCAGTCAATGTCAGTGAACACAGACTTTTGGTCATGCCCACTGTACATTTTTCAAAACTAACCTGCCACTACCCACGGCATTCAGCCATAGCCTGTCATGATGGGCTACAGATGTGCCCTCTATACATATTTTACCAAATTATGGCGCCACTATCTATGACTTTTGGCCTTGCCCACTGTATATTGGACAATTCTAACCAGCCACTAGGCAGCCGATATCCCAACCACTAGCCATGGCCTTCAAACAATAACCAGTGGCCACAGCCTAAATTGTTATTTAGATAATGGACACTTTTATTAGTTAAGTCATAAATTATGTTATTTCTGATGACATCACATATATGATGCAATTATTGATGTAACCATTGATGTCACCGGTGATGCCATCAGTGAAACAGGGCACCACAAATTTAAGGTGGCTTTAGCTGACTTTCAAGGGTTTTTACCTTAATGTCCATTCAACCCACTTATACATTTCACAAAACTAAATATTTAAACATATTTACTTTAGCCATTTTTTTTAAAAAACAATGTAGAAAGCAAGATGTGTTCTTCAAAATTGCTTACCTGATTTATTTCATGAATGCTTGATTTTGTCTGGTCAGTCATCATAAGATCTTTGAAAGAAAAGCAATATATTTTATAATGGATATACGAAGAAGAGTGGTGGAAGTTGTTTTCTTCCTTTTAAAACTGTATGAATACTGATTGTATACCGAGTACTCACCCAATTAATGTTGTGAACATTATTCATTTTGCGGAAGACAAAAAATACTCAATGGAGAGAATAAAACACTCTACTCACTGAACTAAAATGTATGCTTAAAGGCAACTTTTACATCTAAATTATTTTCTTTTTATGTGATACTACTACTCTAAACTACTATTTTTTAAAATTCATGAACTTATAAAACAACGTTTCCTAAAAAAACATCAGAACTATATAGGTAAGTATTGCAAAAACACTTTCTATACTTGAGTTTCCTTAATAAAATACATATTTACACACAAATTTAATTCTATCTCAGTTTGTAGAAACATCTCTATAGGGAAGACTAAGTGAGGATGTTAACATTCCAATAAATGCACATTGTATGTCTATATTGACCATGAACAATATGGGCCACACATTACAACCCACGGAAAGTTCTTCCTATTACTTCTGTATCAATGTTACCCATAGAATGTATAATTATTGATATTAGCGTCCTAAATCAAAGTCTAGAAAGGCCAATACTCCTCTCCAAGAGTGAGGGTACCTATGGAAATGGGAACACGCATTTCATAATACCTTTGCTTCCATTTTTTAAGCAATGAACAAGGAAACTATGCTCTCTACATTTAAAAACAGCAGAGGGTAATACAATTACACTTGAAAAAGCGAGGGGTGTAGATAGGCTGTGAAAGGGACATGAGTCAATGAAACATGAAAAATAACACTGCATGGCAAGGGCTGCTACACTAAGCACTGATTTTGCATCAGCAAATTTTAAATAGATTTGCATCAATGTCATTGATATGTGCACCTGCAAAGGTTCTACTATACATGCTACTTACAATACAAATATACAAGAAGAGTATCATAACAATAAATATTTACATAAAGCCTATGTTTCATTTCTGTACAAACTTTCTTCTATTTTAAAACATATGAAATGTGCAGAGTAGTATATAACCATGAAACAAGACATATAACCTTACTATGTCATCAGTTTTCCAAAATAATGTACAGACATGCCGACATTGTACATTGAACAATTATTTTGAATGTACATTTTTTTTTAAGTCTTGTTGTACCATTATTTGAAACAATAGGAGGACAATGAAAAATTCCCTTTTTGTAAGTACATGAATACTTACTACAAGCTGCATTAAGTATCTTAGAAATGTAATTTCAATACTTATTGCAAAATCTGTGTGTGCCCTTGTTTTGGCCACCTACACACATTAGAGGTTAATAATTACATTTGTGATGAATCCTGGGGATTCCTCACTAAACCCCTGCCAACATTCTCCTCCAAGATGGCCAGGGAAGGGCAGACACTTTCTGATCCTAATGTTGGGGGTGATGTTCTGCGGGTGGATTACCTAGGAGGAGAAAAAACTCAGCTGGTGAGAGGAATCTATGGGATGAGACACAGTATTTACCTTCCTCTAGGGAAGGCATATCATAAATGCCACAGTATATAATCAGTTTTTGTCACAACAACCCAGTTGTTCCGCATGTTGAACATCCAAATGTGGGACAAATCAGCCAGAACTCCTGTGGTATTAACAGAATGAAATCAGTCCTCAAACCCATAGAGCTAGAAACTGACCTAACTCAAAAGGGGGAAGTGGAAGGACATTTGTGAATAATAATAACCAAAAGTCTAGAAAGCCTTATTCCTCTTTCCCAAAAAACTGATGAACAATCTGTGTGATGAAGGTTGCATCTGTCAACCTGCAGTGACAGATCAGGTAGGTTCCGGTAAGGAGGCAGTAATTTTGCAGGCCACCTATTTGGCCCACTCCCTCTTATGTGTCTTACGTATCACCTCACATATGCATCCCAGTAATCGTGTTGCCTTTTCTCACATCCCTCCAGGATAATCACGTTTTGAACTGATGCTGTGTTTAAAACTAGGCTTTTTTCCCCTCATTTAGGAAAGTTGAATCTGGGTGTTTTGCATTGCCACTCTGTTAACAACTAGCCACTTTTCCCCTTATTCAGGAAAGTTGAATCAGTGTGTTTTGCATCGCTGCTGTGCTAAAAACTAGGCATTTTCCCCTAATTTCGGAAAGTTGAATCTGTGTACCTGTGGGAGTACCTTGGTACTGCTGAGTGTTCCTGTCTGCGCCTTCTGCACATTTCCTACTGTGTGACCGACCTTCACATCCTATTAGGCTCTCTCCCACACTCTAGGTCCCAAACACCACAAAGGGCGCCATTTTACTATTGTGAGTCACTTGTTTTCTCCTCCTGTGTTTTCCTATGGTGTCTCCCCTTTTGGGTGAGAACCTGCGCCCCCCACTGTGCATCCTGCATTGTGTGGTGCTGGGCTGTGTGTCTCTCTCTCTCTTGTCTCGTGCCCTTCTCCTCCCACCTTCCTCCTTCGCACCCTCTATGGTGCACTCTGTTCCTACCATATTCTTTAACTGCTACTCTATCTCCCATCCTATCCCTCTTATTAGGTCTGGAAGGAAGAAGTTCAAGATGGACATGCTGGTTGCCAAACCTGGCCACCCTATCACTAATACCTACATCAGTGCTTCCTTCAGACAGACTCTCTCCAACATCCGCTTTGTCATTCCATCATAGAACCTACAGACCCATCATATGGTCTTGGCTCTCTCTCTCCTATCTCCTCCTCTCCCATTAATGGTGGCACTCGGTGTGAGGTCCTCTTGGCCTTCTTCCGTTCCTCCAAGACCATCATTAATGTCTATATGAATGGCACATTTTTGGCACGGGCCCACAGCCAAATCTCCCCTTCTTTGTTAGGTGTCTTCTGTGTCTTATAAACTTCCTTCCTTCTCCCACTACTCCTACTAGCACCTCTCTGGCCCCTGTGCCAACTCCTTCCTCTGCTTCCTCTCTGGCACCTTCCTCCTCCTCTCTGGCTACCTTGCCAACACCTGCTATCACCTCTGACCACTCTATGGCACCTCTACCACTCAACACTCAACAATATAATAATGAAGTTCATAAACAATTGACAAACAAAAAATTCTATAAACAGCTGCCAGGAAACCCAACTAACACCATACGGGATGAAATCAGCAGCCTTCTGTCTCATGCACTACATGAGGGGTGGATAGATGAGGAAGAAAAAGCTTTTCTCACTAGAAGTCAACCTACCACCCAGCTTTATATTGTTTGCCTAAAATTCATAAAGATGCTAGTCAACCACCAGTGCGCTCCATAGTAGCCGCCATCGGTTCATTACTTGAACCATTATCAATTTACAGATTCATTCCTTAGACCCTTTGTATTAAAAATGAGGTCGTGTGTTCAGGACACCACGAACATGATTAAGATCATTGATGAACTTGCCACGGACACAAACGATATTTTGGTCACTCTAGATGTAGAATCTCTCTACACCAGTATTCCACAATTACAATGCATTCAAGTTATTTTTTCGTATCTCGAAACCAGAGAAGACCTTTCAGTCCCGTCTGAGTTCATTTGCGAATGCATTCTAATAGCGCTGGTCAACAACTTCTTTATGGTGGAAGATACATTTACCAACAACTACCTTTGCTCCCGATTTAGCGAACTTATTTATGGACAACTTAGAATTAAATTCTGTGTATCATGAAAACAACCCTTTCCAGTTAATCATCAAAGCTTGGCATCGGTATATAGATGATGTGTTCCTTTTATGGCATGGAAGTGAAACAACTCTGACAGAATTTCTTGAGTGGATAAACGCACAAAGCCCATGCATAAATTTCACTATGAGTTTCAATCATCAGAAAATAGCCTTTCTAGATTTAGAAATGTATAAAACATCTCAAGGCTTATTAAGAACCACTCTATACAAAAAGCCAACAGATAAAAACACATTGTTGTCATATAGAAGTTTTCATCCGCAATCACTGCGGGAAAATCTTCCCTTTGGTCAATTCTTACGCATCAGGCGTAATTGCTCCACTAAGGAAGACTTTGACCTTCATAGTAGTCATCTGTCGCAAAAACTAAAAGAACGAGGATATCCATCTCACGTGATCCGACGATCACTTAAAAGAGCAAGGAACACAAACAGAGATCAATGTCTGGAGAAACGCCATAGAGTACAAGAAGAAAAAATAACATGTGTCTCCACGTTTTCCCCAATTAGCAACGACCTCCGTCGCTGCATCCTAAAAAACTGGTCTTTAATTCAAACTGAAGACTTTTCTATAAACAAACCCCGATTTACGTTCAAGCGTATGCCCAATTTACGAGACAAATTGGTACATACATACCAATTGCCAAAAACAACCTCAGTACAACAACAAGCTACACTGTGGCATCTGCCACCAGTGAGCGGTCACTTTAAATGTGGTAACTGTTCGGTGTGTCGTTTGACAAAAAACGTGAAAACTGTCAACTTAAAGGGTCTAACATGGCACTTAAAAGCCTTCACCAATTGCAATACAGCATGGGCAATTTATGCTATCATCTGCCCGTGCAAATTAATTTATATTGGGAAGACAAAAAGACCTGTAAAGCAGAGAATCTGCGAGCACAGGTCATGTGTTAAAAATTCAGTTCCGGAGAAACCTTTAGTTGCTCATTTTGTAAAAGCAAAACACACCTGTGAGTATATTGAGTGGTATATTATTCAAACAGTTCCATCACACCCTCGTGGAGGAGACCGCGACCGAAAGCTGAGGCAGCTTGAATAGAAGTGGATTTACAATCTAAACACTGTTCAGGCTGGCCTTAACATCGGAATTGAATGGAGTTTGTTTTTATACAAGTAATTCTTTTGCGCAAGTGACATTCATGAAGCACACGTAAAACATTCATTAGTGCATGCTGAGCCATCAAATATGCATGCTTACAACACAGCTTTTTAATGCCCTCTGCTTGAAGAGTGCACAATATTGGGTGGAAATGTCACAATATGTATTGACCATTTTTCCACAGTTTCTTTGAAATGACAAATAGAGTATTACCAAAGTATAATAAAGCAATTCTATTTAATGCTTGCAATTAGGATGCTTCATTCTTGCGCAGCATACTTTTTCTCAGTTCATTAAGTCATTGCAGCCCGTTTCCCTTTAGTAATCTGGCCGCGTCCGCCATTTTTCCTTCCAAGATGGCGGTCGCGATTAGATGAATTTATAAATACAGCGAGTCTAGACTTTTCCTAACGTGAGTGAAAGCGAACCCGGCAGTAACTACCCGCGTTCGTTTCGAGTGGAAGCATCAACGCTTGTGATCAAGCAAGTTCCTTGAAAAGCAGCAATTGTAAGTACTCATATCACGCCTTTGTGATATATAAACAGCACTATTCTGTTAGCTACATACGGATCGTTACATCTCCGTATTTCCTTTAACAAACTAGGTAAACTTCAATTTACAATACGAAAAACACCACATACGTGATATGTGTGTCCGCGAATGAAGCTATATCGTAGCATATCTTTGCTTGGATCAAGAGGTATGTTCCTCCCTTTTCAAAAAAACATGTAGTATTTTATTAAAAAATGCTCAAAACAATAGTGCAACATAATTGATTTGAAGGTTGTTTGTATCACTTTAGATACGAACTTGACTTGGCTCATTTAGTCGGCTTCGCTGCTATTTCATTTTCATTTTCGTTTTGAACTCCCGCTTTCTAACGAATGTAATATAAAAGACAAACACTCAAAGGCAGTCTCGACCGCTTTAGATACAAACTCGATTTGTCTCATTAGGTGGCTCTGTTGCCAGTCATTTTTGAACTTTTGCCTTCTAATGAATGTAGCGCAAAAGAGAAAACAAACTTTTCATAAAAAACATCTTCGTTTGTTGCAGCTTCCAAATCTTTGAAAAGAAATCACAGTTGGGACCAGTGAATCCTGTCCGCATCTGTTCTAAAATCAAGGCCACACACGCCAAATAAACTATGAAAAGGTTAGTTGAATTAGTTGCATGTGCACACACATAGAGACATTACACTTTGTTTTTATCTTGTTACCAACACGGTTTTTTCGTTTGGTTTTTAGGAAATTAACCAATGAACTATTTCTGAAATTTCAATTTGGGAGATCTATATAAATCAAGTCCTGAAGACGGGTCCGACGCATGCCTGATAGCATTAAATAACTAGCTACTGAGCCTGTTTAACCATCTTTTGCCAGGACCCAGAAACACACTCTTTGGTGTCGACAAAGTCAAGGACAGAAAAAATGACAAAGTCAAGGATAGTGAATTGTATCAAGGTTTCATTTAATAATAGGATGTCACCTTATATGTTTACTAACCTCACTACATCACCAGTATCTGACGAATGTGTTCAGTTCAAACCAACTCGTCAAGATAATTGATTTTCAGTATAGGTTCTTTTATGGAATGTTATGTGTAAACAAAATGCATTTTTGTCCCTCTTGTTTTAATATAAATTTTTCTAAGTGTTTTGTACCCATGAATTAAAATATGTATTTCTCTATGTTTTCTGTCGCAAATAATTGACCGACATGAAAGGTAGCACGTTGTGCAACTAGACACACCTGGCACGTGTGTAGGCGGGTAGCTGTTTTTGTGGTATTCTCTTTGTCTTATAGATTTATAGTAGTCCTTTGCCACACAGCCCCCTAAAAAAGAGGACTCCGCAGCTCTAACTGCTTCATTTCACCTCTACCACTTCCTCCAGGAGTACCTCAAGCCGGTACCCCTCCCCGGAAGTCTTTCAAATGTGGAAACCTGCTCCACATTGCTACTCTTAACTCCCGCCCCACTGTCAAACACTCCTCTGACACCTGCCACCTTCTCAAAGATTTTGACCTGGATGTCCTTGCTCTTACTGAGACATGGTTCATAGCCACCTCTGTCACATGTTTTGACACTCTCCTCCCCGATGGCTACAGGTCATCTGTGTCTTCAGAACCATCCAACCCGGAGGGAAGTAGCTCTCATCTTTCGGGAGTGGGTCCTTGCCTCTGTCATTCCTATGCAGGCCTACTCCTCCTTTGAATGCCTGGTGTGCAGGCTCTTTATATCTCCTAGCCTCTCTCTGACTGTGGCCACCATTGATAGGCCACCTGGTGCCAGACTACCCTCTTCCTCTCAGAATGGCTTGACCTCTCCACAAATCCCCTTGCCTCTACCTCTCAACGCTTCCTCCTAGGAGACCTCAACATCCACCTGGATGCTTCTGATCCCTCAAAGGGGCTCTTCTGCAACCTCTGAAACTCTGTCTCTTCTGTCTGCCCTCTGGTCTGACACACACTGCTGGACACATCTTGGTTGTTCTCATCTCCTCAGGCATTCCTCTCTCTAACCCTCTCCCTACTACTCTCCCTTGGACTGATCACTTTCTTCTTTCCTCTCACCTGGCACTCTCTGTCCCCAAGGCAAACCCTCCCCAGCACTGCCACCTACCTTATCGGTCACTCAGCCCTTGAAGCATGGGTCGATTGATGCCTTTGCCTCCACCTTCAGTGCTCCTCCCGCTCCTGTAGCTGACTCACACCCTTACACAGCCCTCTCTAATCTTCATCTTGCCATTTACAGCACTCTGGACATACTTGCCCATGCAATGCCCATGCAATGAGAATCCGCCTTAAGCCTACCTTCAAGTGCAACTGTCCAGAAATGCAATTGGAAGTATTGAAATGCAAGTATTGTCTTTGTTTTGCTCCAAAGGCAATACAGACTCTCTGTCCTGTCCAAGAAGAGCGTTCACATCCAAGCTTGCATGTCTGTGGCCTCCAATAACTTTTCACGATTGGAGGCCAATTTCACGATGTATGGCTTCTGCATGACACACTCTGTGTACTTCAACCGGTCGGGCACCATCCCTGCCATGTTTTTTATCTATGCGATTTGGGGAGCCCACTCTTCGGAGTTGCCCTGCATGTTATTTTCTAATCACCCATCTGGGCACGGCATCCTTCATTAGCTGTCTTGGGCATGGGAATGTACTCTCATTTTTTGTGATGGGCACTTCTTTCTGCCATCTGAATCCTTCGGTCCACACATCGTTTGAGCCACTACTTGCTCCAGTTTTCTTCCCAATCATGTTGGCATTCATATAGTAATCATTAGCAGCCCCACATTCACATCAATATTTTGGTCTGCTCTTGTTGTAGGATCTCCAGCCACACTCTGATTTCTCCTCTGGAATGATCCACTTACCTGCAAGCTCCACATCAACTGCACACCCATCCCTGGGTTTGACTGATTGACGCGCACCCCGGCTCCTGACATGACTTACAGCGTGTCTGTAGTAAGTGTTGCCTTTCTGCTACCTTTTGGTGCTACATGTTCTTTGACCTGCACTGATGCAGCATAGAGATGTTTCTGTTCTTTCTGATCCTTTTCTCTCCTGTTTCTTGTATCCCCTTGATAGGCCTTCCAGTTTTGACACATCGGGTCTCTAACTCACCCTCTGCTCGACTGGCTCCGGGCCCCCACGAAGGAACCTGCTTCTTGCAACCACGGTTCCACACAGTACCTGTGCTAATTCTGCACGGGCCCTCTCCTTGGTCACCTTGATCATTGGAGCTTCTTTTCTACAACCCCCCTCTTCTCTGTTCAGGTGGGTAGTGCCAGCCTACAGGTGCCAAATGTTCTCTCCTTTTGGCAACCTTTCCAGCTTCATGTCTCCTTCTTTTTTTAACCCTCCCCTTTTAAATACTAGTGCTTCACGTGTTCTACCATTGTTAGGCATGTACAGATTGTGGTGGGATGCTGGGGGTGATTTGTTCTTACCCTCTCCTCCCCCCTTCTGATTCCTTTTCTTTGCTCTGGTTTCCCACGTAGAGCGACATCCGCAGGTCCAGATGAAGGTAGCCTTCACTGCCCGCCGAAACGTCCTATTGGACACGTAATTTCTATACGGCCCATTTTTCAAAATCAGCAGTAATATAACCACCGACGTTGACCTAGGATTGGTCTCTTGATAAACTCCCACCAGCTGATCCTCCAAGTCACCCGGAGGACCTGATCTCTGGCATTGGAACCACACATGCCCTGGGCTCCAAACCCTAGGACTTGACATTTGGTTCTTTGGCCGTGGCCACTAATACATCAGACTCTGGTGGGGGTCGCATTTGGTTGCTTTGCCCTATTACACACAACCAGGACGTGTTGGGATTTTGCTTTTTGTTGTTTTCTTCTCTTCACTTTGTCTTTTTAACTCATTTATCACACATGCCCTGGGCTCCAAACCCTAGGACTTGACATTTGGTTCTTTGGCCGTGGCCACTAATACATCAGACTCTGGTGGGGGTCGCATTTGGTTGCTTTGCCCTATCACACACAACCAGGACGTGTTGGGATTTTGCTTTTTGTTGTTTTCTTCTCTTCACTTTGTCTTTTTAACTCATTATATAGACTGTGGATTCAGTTACACATTGTGTGGATGGTTTTTTGTTTGAAAATGTTTATTTCTTGTCAAATACCAGAATGTATGCTCCATACTATTCAATGTAAATTCACTGTGCGCTTTAATGATCATGGTTTCTGTTTCTGAAAGTACCATTTTTTGTAAATGCTCCTTTGGGAGATCATGTCTATTTGCTAAACAATAACTGTACAATTAATAAATAGCCACTAAGCTATCACAGTAATTTTCTCTATATATTGTCTTTTGCTCCAAGGCAGCAACACTCGATGCGCCGGGGTAGCCTGAGATATCAAATTAATTAGATATCCAGAGTATTTGGGTTCAACATTTATTGTTTCATAGGCGTACTAGTCTTAAGCCTTATGTTCGTAGAGCACCACACGGAAAAAACATTGTGTGTAACAAGTTAAATATTTTTGATGGGATAAGGTCAGTTCCTTGTTTGTATAACAGCATTTTCGATGCCCTTAACCTGACCTTCCCAATACATAGGGCTTTCCCTCCAGTTTACTTGCCTCCAATAACATGGCCACCATCTTTAAAATCTGCAAAGAGCAAAGAGCTGGCCAATCCTTATGCAGTCTCCACCTGACATGTTTGTTAGGTAGAAACCTGTGCAGTTCCCTTAGGGACCACTGCAAAAGGTTTAAGACTACAGGTGTTGACAGTAAACCCAATTGGTAGCACCCAGATTTACCTGGTAGCTGTGGCTGAGCAGCCAGACTTCTCTCAAGAAGAGTTAGACAGTATACAGAGTATACAAGATAGGTACCAAAATACAGTAAGACAAGCAAACACTGACCAGAGCTTTTGGTATCAAGTATATTATTATTTATTTACAGACGCACTTAGAAACACTCTAGCACTATTATTGTAAGCAAGTTCAACAACACAGTCACTATTGATATATATATACATCCCTTATTCCTTATTAGACAAGTCTTAGTTAACACCACTTATTTCCAGACAGAGGTGAGCGCTTAACTAAAGATGGCACTCCAATAAGTTAAGAAAAAGGGAGGGATAAGGCAGAAATTAGAAACAGCACACAACACAATACTTTAGAAGCACTCAGCAAGGCAGGAAAGTCAAAGTCTACTTGTGAGCAAAATGTTCAGAGGCCAGGCTCCCTCTTGGAGAGAGTAGAACACCAATGCGCCCAAGATCACACAGTTTAAAAGGCTTGGAGAGTCTTGCAGAGAGTTTAAAAAGGAATCAGTTCAGCTCAGAAAAGTTCAGTTAGCCAGCCTAGGGCCAACCCAAGTGGTAAATTGAGGATTTACAAGACACCCCACACAGACCGTTGCGAGGGAGGCCAGGCAGACACAGTACCTTGAAAGTGGAGAGAATCCTCCAGCGGGGGCAGTTGTTCCTGGCAGAGGGTGCCAGTCGCGGCGTCGTCCAGAGGAAGAGATGATCTCGACGTGGAGGAAAGCTGAAGGTCGTTGCACTGCCAGGGAAGAAACCAGCCGCAGAGTTCTCCGGTTAAAAAGGTACTACCCTTGTATTCGCGGTAGTGGAAAAACATGGTATCCCGGTTGCCGGGGTGCTTGGCACAGGCAAGGGAGCCACGAGATGATCCAGAAAGGCGAAAAGGCGGGACAACTGGTTATCCCCACCAGTCAAAGGAAGAAAACTCTTCGGGATGAAGATCTCCTCTGTCGTTGGAAGAAGTGGTGAGTCGGTTCAGCATGGCTCCACCGGTGGTGTTGTCGTTTCAGGTTGGCTCAGCTTCTCCCTCTTCGGATTCTTTGGTCCTGTGGCGACATCTGTCGGCGTACTCACAGCAATTACAATTCTAAATACATAACTGTTCAAAAGAAATGTAAGAGGCATTGGTTGAATCAAAATGAATATGCAAAAAAGCGTGTGAGTTGGTGGAAGTTAAACAAACGCTTTGGGGAAGCTTTATAACAACCACAAGCATATAAGCAATACCCAAGCAAAGAGTATAGAAAAGCTCAACTATATCAAATCAATAAATGTTTTTTAAAGTGAGAGGGGAACATTTAGGAACCCAAGAACTCTAAGACTTGCTATTCATATGTTGTGAAGTACAGATCACCAATTAACATAAACACACATTGCTAAAGCCAAGACAGAAGCTGAGTGAGACCATATCGTGGTCACTGTTTGGTTGCTTGTGTAGATGGGAAAGAAAGGTGGCATACAGTCTGACCTTCTGGAAAAGAATATCCAGAGGGAGAGGAGAATGGTTGCCGATGAGTACTAAAGAGTACTAATGTGATCACCTGTTTCCCCGAAATTGCTTTAAAGATTAATGCCACTGAATCCTTGTAAGGTTGTTGTTTCAAGTTTGAAGTTACCACTGAATCACACTTTGTTCTTTTGTGAAGCATTGTGCCGACAAGTGAGTATACCTGTATAACAGGTTGTTTAAGTAGAAGGCCTGGTACAGGAGTCAACCAGATAATAGTATCTATATCTAGAGTGCTGAACTGTGGTTCTAACCAAGAAAACTCATTTAATTTGCAGTGAGGAAGATACTATTTGTTTTGAAATCAAAGTGGTGGTAAACCAATCTGACAAAGACAATTGTTGTTTAAACTTCTTCTTACTCCAAGCAGTGTTGGAACATACTATTTCTTTTGAAATCAAAGTGGTGATAAATTATCCTGACAAAGACAATTGTTGTATGGAATAGCACACACAACAGTCACCCTCTCACCATGAATTTGGTGTAAGCCTTGTTAGGAAGTAAAATTAAAATCAAAAACCTCGAAAAGCTAGCAAAAGGTACAGGGGGCTACATCATCATTTGATTGTGCCTTGGCTGTCCCACATTGGTTCTATTACTAGGGACCATATAAATATTTTTTTTCTGCAGTTATTTTATTTTAGGGGTTCGACATCCATTGTTTGCTTTTTACCTTTTGACCCCTGGCGTCATTTGGATTTGCCCATGCTACAATGTTTAGTTGCCTAGTATGCCATATCTGGTGGGTGTTCCACTATGATTTTAGCCCCCTGGTATCCCACATTGATTTAGCTTCCTGGTGTCCAAAATATTTTGTTTGACTGTTCTTTGCCTTTCTGGCGTCTACTAGAAATTGTTCATCCTGCTTGGACTTCCTCACTGGGATCCCACATAAAATATTGTCACTTCGGTGATTTTACTCCCTGGTATCCACATTGATTACATCCAATGGCGTCCAACCATGACTTGGTTCTCTTATGCCATAACATGTTTTGCCCTACTGTTGATTGTGTTCCCTGTTGCCGTGCATATATTTTTAAATGTTTCTTCTTTGTGTCCTCAATCAATTGCTTACAAGTTGTGATTTAGCTTCTATTTACCGAACATATATTATTTTCCCTAATTTGATTTTCCCTATAGTTAGTCCTACTATGGCTTTCACCCCTGCTGTGGGGGTGGACATGTCTTTAACAGCTGCCAGTCCGAGATCTGGTAGGCCTGAGTAAAGCAAGGCGAGGGCTTTGGGCCTTTAAAGGCCATGTCCACCACCCACAGCAGGGTTGATAGTCATTCGCACACCAGGGTAAATATTTTTCCCCCTCTGGAAACTGGTATCGCTTGTGCAGCCAATATCCCTAAGGATAAAAAACAAAAAAGGAAAGCCCGCTGCCTTAGGGAAAAGGGACTAAGTCCTAGTCCCTATTCCATTACTATGACGGCGTTTGGGAGATGGGAGGATCACCGAGGCCAGGCCACAGAGCTCTGGTTCAGATGTTAAGTGGGGAGTGAGGGGGAGGAGCGGGGTAAGGATTGTTTTTTGGGTTTTGGAGGCAACATGTAGAGGCAACAGGGAGAGGTATTTTCACTCACTGTTCCAGCCACCAGGGGCAATATTACAGAAACTTTGCATCAGTGCAAGTGCAATTTTGCATGATATTAGCACTAGGGCAAAGTGTGCCCTAATTTTAAAAACACTGCATCACATTACAAAACCTTTTCACAGTGACAAGTGCAGTTTGGCAAGTTATAAGCACCAGGGCAAAACTTGCTGTGTGCAAAAAAGATACATTTTGAACACATTTTTGCACCAAGGCAAACTTTGCCCTAGTGCTAATATGGATTGGTATTAGCACTAGGCCAAAGTTTGCTCAGGAGCTAAAATGCATTGAAAATGTATGTTTTTTTTGCTAGGCACATTTTTGCCATGGTGCTTATGACATACCCAACTGCACTTGTCACTGTGAATATCTTTCCTAATGTGTCCCATCATTTTTTTAAATGGGGAAAACTTTGCCCTGGTGCTAATACCGTGCACATTTGCACTTGCACTGATGCAAAGTTTCAGTAATCTTTCCTCAGTAAGCACCACTCCCCACGTGCAAATGCAATTTTTCTAACTGCTGTCCTATAGACATTTGCAAAGCTCTGAAAAGATCAAGAGAATAGTCAATTTCAAAGCAGTCATCGTTGCCCAGGGAACTCTTCAGCGAATGAAGCTGAACTTATGCAAGGAAAGATAATCCCATAGCAACTATGGAGAACACTTAGATGTTAATGTTAATGTTAAAGGACATTTGTACCATGCACTACCACCACCGGAGTGGTCCCCTGGCGCTCTGGCAGCTTTGAAAAAGGAAGGGAAGGGGAGTTAGTGGGAGGAAGCTGGAAAAGTGCAAAAGAGCAGTGATTTGCTGTAGGCAGCCTTAGCCTGGTGGGTCTGTTGCCTGGGCCTGGGGTGTTTTCAGCCGGTAGTCATCGTGTGCTGTTGTGCAAGTCTATGTGTGTTTTTGTTTTGTTGTTGCCATGTAGTGAAGTTTGTGCGGTTTGTTGTGCTATGGGTTTGTGGATGTGTTTGGTTTAGAGTTTGAGAGGAGTATGCAGAGAGGAAAATTGTTAGTGCAATTGGTTAGTTGGTCTCTCTATCCTGAATTGAGGCACTATTTTTTGTTTTATCTCCCCAGATGGGGTTCTGGAGCACCCCTGCACCTCTGTCCTGATCTGGGCCCATCCGGCCTTCAAGGTCCCTTTCACATCTGGCCCCTCCTTCACCAGCCTCCATCGCAGCCCTACTTGTCTTCCTTTCCCCCTCATATGGTCAGTGAACCTGCCATTGTCCACAACTTAGCTAGTGTGGTGATTGCCAGTATCCTGACAATTCCACACCACTGTGGTACCTGGTGGCAACTAATGGGTGAGTGCGGGTGTTGGGTGGTATTAGGGTGGTGTTGTTGACTCCGTCTCCATGGGTGTCGCCTGTGTTCCGCTCTAGTCAGCGTCATTCGTCCAGGTCACATCCAGTCACCCTATCCAGGTCACCCTATCCAGTCACAAAGTACCCTTTGATAGACAGAGAAAGTTGACCTTCTCTAACATCACTTCCAAAGTCTCCGACTCCCGGCCAAAAGGAATCCATGCAATGCAAGATCACCTTATCTTCAGGAACAAGGCACCACCACTTTAATTATCCATTGAAATTCACACCAAAGACCCTAAGGTAATATTGTCAAGAGAACCACTAAAATCAGATCCCATTGCATATTCTCCCTGGCCCTCAATAATAATCATACTTGGTGGTTTTATAGCCAGGGAATGTTTGTTTTGTAAAAGTGTGCTTCTGTATCATCATTATTGTCTTGAACATACTGCAACAGAACACTTGGCAAATGTCTTACAATCACAACAAGCAAACTGAAAAAGCTCAGTGCTTTTGGCACTACTGATGATTAGCAACTGGCTATTTCTTTACTAGCTGCAATTCCTCTCACAATTGTCTACAACCAGCAGTAAATTGTCCTGAGTTCTTTGTGAATCCTGTTTGTGGCCAGATGTTCCAGGCAGTCTTGAGTGTAGGTTTTGGCATTCCTTAATCATTGTTAAAGGCGCACAACAACTTTTGTACAGTTAACCATTGGTCGTTCGTTTTGCCTCGTGTTATTTTTTTTTTAACTGTGAAGCAATGAAATTAAAGTAAAGCGGATCTAGTGATCTAGTGAATGTAAACATTGATTGGTTCCTGCAAGATTTATTATCATCCCCTCAGAAGCGATGTGAGGAATTGGCAAGGGTGTAGAAGCCATGGTTTCTTATTTGATTTTTATTAGATAATAGAATGATGCAGGTAATTACATCTGAGAAAGGAAATCAACTGATTAGAATTCCCTTTCATAAACTTCATGTCAGCAATGTGTATACCTGTGCTCACCTGCTTCTGTATCACAAGCAACACGGACAGGGTCAGAAATCATAGGTGCCCATTTGGCAGCTGCAGGGCAGTGCCACACAGCAGCTGCATTTAAGATATGCACCCCTGTTCTAAAACTATATTACTCTGAGATTGCATTCCAGGTGGCAAGTTAAACTGTACGTATACGCCATACCTGAGTTGAGGTATGGTGGACAGCATCACTCATAGTTATCTAAGACACATCCATTTTATATCACACATGTGTCAGCCCTGTGAGCCAATTTAGATGTGAGTTATGTGTATTTCCCACAGACTCTCATGCTGCAGTCAGCAAGATTGTAGCCTTGGGGGTTGCCTCTCTTTGTTCCTTTGTGAGGGGACGACATACCCTCCCTAGAAAAACATCCACTCCAAAGGAAGCTGCCTTGGGAACAAGTAACATAGGGCATACACATCCTCAAAAGGAGTAGCTTCACTCCAGGGTGCAGCATATGCAAATGTATTTGATTCTATTGAGAAGGGAAAGTGGAAGGGTTAATGGAAACATAACTCTTTACAGCTGGAGGATGGTTACAACATTGTATTTTGCTCTTCCTCTATCTTTCCTTCATCTTCCCTCCCCTCCATATAGCACAAAGCACTTTGGGTGGTAGCCCAGAAAGCACAGTTCACTTATAGAAAGAACAGGATTGGACCTCTAAAGAAAGAAGGCTAACTTTAGTTCAATCTCCCGGGAGACTTTGTAGTTAAAAGAAAGTCTTTCCCACCACTTCTTTGAATTATCTCTGGACTTCAGACTTTCAAGAATATTTCATTGGATGCTGTTGGAGAGCAGTTCTTTTCAAAGTACTCATGTAGTGAGCTGAAGGCATCTGTTCCAAAGAAGAGGCTAGTTCTGTCCCGTTATCATCGCTGGGAACCATTGGGGATGAGTGGCTGGTGGAACAAGACCTGCATCTTTGCCAATCCTTATGCAGTCTCCACCTGACATGTTTGTTAGGTAGAAACCTGTGCAGTTCCCTTAGGGACCACTGCAAAAGGTTTAAGACTACAGGTGTTGACAGTAAACCCAATTGGTAGCAGTCTGTACCACCCAGATTTACCTGGTAGCTGTGGCTGAGCAGCCAGACTTCTCTCAAGAAGAGTTATACAGTATACAGAGTATACAAGATAGGTACCAAAATACAGTAGCACAAGCAAACACTGACCAGAGCTTTTGGTATCAAGTATATTATTATTTATTTAAAGACACACTTAGAAACACTCTAGCACTATTATTGTAAGCAAGTTCAAAAACACAGTCACTATTGATATATATATACATCCCTTATTCCTTATTAGACAAGTCTTAGTTAACACCACTTATTTCCAGACAGAGGTGAGCGCTTAACTAAAGATGGCACTACAATAATTTAAGAAAAAGGGAGGGAAAAGGCAGAAATTAGAAACAGCACACAACACAATACTTTAGAAGCACTCAGCAAGGCAGGAAATTCAAAGTCTACTTGTGAGCAAAATGTTCAGAGGCCAGGCTCCCTCTTGGAGAGAGTAGAACACCAATGCGCCCAAGATCACACAGTTTAAAAGGCTTGGAGAGTCTTGCAGAGAGTTTAAAAAGGAATCAGTTCAGCTCAGAAAAGTTCAGTTAGCCAGCCTAGGGCCAACCCAAGTGGTAAGTTGAGGATTTACAAGACACCCCACACAGACCGTTGCGAGGGAGGCCAGGCAGACACAGTACCTTGAAAGTGGAGAGAATCCTCCAGCGGGGGCAGTTGTTCCTGGCAGAGGGTGCCAGTCGCGGCGTCGTCCAGAGGAAGAGATGATCTCGACGTGGAGGAAAGCTAAAGGTCGTTGCACTGCCAGGGAAGAAACCAGCCGCAGAGTTCTCCGGTTAAAAAGGTACTACCCTTGTATTCGTGGTAGTGGAAAAACATGGTATCCCGGTTGCTGGGGTGCTTGGCACAGGCAAGGGAGCCCCGAGATGATCCAGAAAGGCGAAAAGGCGGGACAACTGGTTATCCCCACCAGTCAAAGGAAGAAAACTCTTCGGGATGAAGATCTCCTCTGTCGTTGGAAGAAGTGGTGAGTCGGTTCAGCAGGGCTCCACCGGTGGTGTTGTCGTTTCAGGTTGGCTCAGCTTCTCCCTCTTCGGATTCTTTGGTCCTGTGGCGACATCTGTCGGCGTACTCACAGCAATTACAATTCTAAATACATAACTGTTCAAAAGAAATGTAAGAGGCATTGGTTGAATCAAAATGAATATGCAAAAAAGCGTGTGAGTTGGTGGAAGTTAAACAAACGCTGTGGGGAAGCTTTATAACAACCACAAGCATATAAGCAATACCCAAGCAAAGAGTATAGAAAAGCTCAACTATATCAAATCAATAAATGTTTTTTAAAGTGAGAGGGGAACATTTAGGAACCCAAGAACTCTAAGACTTGCTATTCATATGTTGTGAAGTACAGATCACCAATTAACATAAACACACATTGCTAAAGCCAAGACAGAAGCTGAGTGAGACCATATCGTGGTCACTGTTTGGTTGCTTGTGTAGATGGGAAAGAAAGGTGGCATACAGTCTGACCTTCTGGAAAAGAGTATCCAGAGGGAGAGGAGAATGGTTGCCGATGAGTACTAAAGAGTACTAATGTGATCACCTGTTTCCCCGAAATTGCTTTAAAGATTAATGCCACTGAATCCTTGTAAGGTTGTTGTTTCAAGTTTGAAGTTACCACTGAATCACACTTTGTTCTTTTGTGAAGCATTGTGCCGACAAGTGAGTATACCTGTATAACAGGTTGTGTAAGTAGAAGGCCTGGTACAGGAGTCAACCAGATAATAGTATCTATATCTAGAGTGCTGAACTGTGGTTCTAACCAAGAAAACTCATTTAATTTGCAGCGAGGAAGATACTATTTGTTTTGAAATCAAAGTGGTGGTAAACCAATCTGACAAAGACAATTGTTGTTTAAACTTCTTCTTACTCCAAGCAGTGTTGGAACATACTATTTCTTTTGAAATCAAAGTGGTGATAAATTATCCTGACAAAGACAATTGTTGTATGGAATAGCACCCACAACAGTCACCCTCTCACCATGAATTTGGTGTAAGCCTTGTTAGGAAGTGAAATTAAAATCCAAAACCTCGAAAAGCTAGCAAAAGGTACAGGGGGCTACATCATCATTTGATTGTGCCTTGGCTGTCCCACATTGGTTCGATTATTAGGGACCATATAAATATTTTTTTTTTGCTGTTATTTTATTTTAGGGGTTCGACATCCATTGTTTGCTTTTTACCTTTTGACTCCTGGCGTCATTTGGATTTGCCCATGCTACAATGTTTAGTTGCCTAGTATGCCATATCTGGTGGGTGTTCCACTATGATTTTAGCCCCCTGGTATCCCACATTGATTTAGCTTCCTGGTGTCCAAAATATTTTTTTTGACTGTTCTTTGCCTTTCTGGCGTCTACAAGAAATTGTTCATCCTGCTTGGACTTCCTCACTGGGATCCCACATAAAATATTGTCACTTCGGTGATTTTACTCCCTGGTATTCACATTGATTCCATCCAATGGCGTCCAACCATGACTTGGTTCTGTTATGCCATAACATGTTTTGCCCTACTGTTGATTGTGTTCCCTGTTGCCGTGCATATATTTTTAAATGTTTCTTCTTTGTGTCCTCAATCAATTGCTTACAAGTTGTGATTTAGCTTCTATTTACCGAACATATATTATTTTCCCTAATTTGATTTTCCCTGTAGTTAGTCCTACTATGGCTTTCACCCCTGCTGTGGGGGTGGACATGTCTTTAACAACTGCCAGTCCGAGATCTGGTAGGCCTGAGTAAAGGAAGGCGAGGGCTTTGGGCCTTTAAAGGCCATGTCCACCACCCACAGCAGGGTTGATAGTCATTCGCACCCCAGGGTAAATATTTTTCCCCCTCTGGAAACTGGTATCGCTTGTGCAGCCAATATCCCTAAGGATAAAAAACAAAAAAGGAAAGCCTGCTGCCTTAGGGAAAAGGGACTAAGTCCTAGTCCCTATTCCATTACTATGACGGCGTGTGGGAGATGGGAGGATCATCGAGGCCAGGCCACAGAGCTCTGGTTCAGATGTTAAGTGGGGAGTGAGGGGGAGGAGCGGGGTAAGGATTGTTTTTTGGGTTTTGGAGGCAACAGGTAGAGGCAACAGGGAGAGGTATTCTCACTCACTGTTCCAGCCACCAGGGGCAATATTACAGAAACTTTGCATCAGTGCAAGTGCAATTTTGCATGACATTAGCACTAGGGCAAAGTGTGCCCTAATTTTAAAAACAGTCTCACATTAAAAAACATTTTCACAGTGACAAGTGCAGTTTGGCAAGTTATAAGCACCAGGGCAAAACTTGCTTTGTGCAAAAAAGATACATTTTGAACACATTTTTGCACCAAGGCAAACTTTGCCCTAGTGCTAATATGGATTGGTATTAGCACTAGGCCAAAGTTTGCTCAGGAGCTAAAATGCATTGAAAATGTATGTTTTTTGTGCTAGGCACATTTTTGCCATGGTGCTTATAACATACCCAACTGCACTTGTCACTGTGAATATCTTTCCTAATGTGTCCCATCATTTTTTTAAATGGGGAAAACTTTGCCCTGGTGCTAATACCGTGCACATTTGCACTTGCACTGATGCAAAGTTTCAGTAATCTTTCCTCAGTAAGCACCACTCCCCACGTGCAAATGCAATTTTTCTAACTGCTGTCCTATAGACATTTGCAAAGCTCTGAAAAGATCAAGAGAATAGTCAATTTCAAAGCAGTCATCGTTGCCCAGGGAACTCTTCAGCGAATGAAGCTGAACTTATGCAAGGAAAGATAATTCCATAGCAACTATGGAGAACACTTAGATGTTAATGTTAATGTTAAAGGACATTTGTACCATGCACTACCACCACCGGAGTGGTCCCCTGGCGCTCTGGCGGCTTTGAAAAAGGAAGGGAAGGGGAGTTAGTGGGAGGAAGCTGGAAAAGTGCAAAAGAGCAGTGATTTGCTGTAGGCAGCCTTAGCCTGGTGGGTCTGTTGCCTGGGCCTGGGGTGTTTTCAGCCGGTAGTCATCGTGTGCTGTTGTGCAAGTCTATGTGTGTTTTTGTTTTGTTGTTGCCATGTAGTGAAGTTTGTGCGGTTTGTTGTGCTATGGGTTTGTGGATGTGTTTGGTTTAGAGTTTGAGAGGAGTATGCAGAGAGGAAAATTGTTAGTGCAATTGGTTAGTTGGTCTCTCTATCCTGAATTGAGGCACTATTTTTTGTTTTATCTCCCCAGATGGGGTTCTGGAACACCCCTGCACCTCTGTCCTGATCTGGGCCCATCCGGCCTTCAAGGTCCCTTTCACATCTGGCCCCTCCCTCACCAGCCTCCATCGCAGCCCTACTTGTCTTCCTTTCCCCCTCATATGGTCAGTGCACCTGCCATTGTCCACAACTTAGCTAGTGTGGTGATTGCCAGTATCCTGACAATTCCACACCACTGTGGTACCTGGTGGCAACTAATGGGTGAGTGCGGGTGCTGGGTGGGATTAGGGTGGGGTTGTTGACTCCGTCTCCATGGGTGTCGCCTGTGTTCCGCTCTAGTCAGCGTCATTCGTCCAGGTCACATCCAGTCACCCTATCCAGGTCACCCTATCCAGTCACAAAGTACTCTTTGATAGACAGAGAAGGTTGACCTTCTCTAACATCACTTCCAAAGTCTTCGACTCCCGGCCAAAAGGAATCCATGCAATGCAAGATCACCTTATCTTCAGGAACAAGGCACCACCACTTTAATTATCCATTGAAATTCACAATAAAGACCCTAAGGTAATATTGTCAAGAGAACCACTAAAATCAGATCCCATTGCATATTCTCCCTGGCCCTCAATAATAATCATACTTGGTGGTTTTATAGCCAGGGAATGTTTGTTTTGTAAAAGTGTGCTTCTGTATCATCATTATTGTCTTGAACATACTGCAACAGAACACTTGGCAAATGTCTTACAATCACAACAAGCAAACTCAAAAAGCTCAGTGCTTTTGGCACTACTGATGATTAGCAACTGGCTATTTCTTTACTAGCTGCAATTCCTCTCACAATTGTCTACAACCAGCAGTAAATTGTCCTGAGTTCTTTGTGAATCCTGTTTGTGGCCAGATGTTCCAGGCAGTCTTGAGTGTAGGTTTTGGCATTCCTTAATCATTGTTAAAGGCGCACAACAACTTTTGTACAGTTAACCATTGGTCGTTCGTTTTGCCTCGTGTTATTTTTTTTTTAACTGTGAAGCAATGAAATTAAAGTAAAGCGGATCTAGTGATCTAGTGAATGTAAACATTGATTGGTTCCTGCAAGATTTATTATCATCCCCTCAGAAGCGATGTGAGGAATTGGCAAGGGTGTAGAAGCCATGGTTTCTTATTTGATTTTTATTAGATAATAGAATGATGCAGGTAATTACATCTGAGAAAGGAAATCAACTGATTAGAATTCCCTTTCATAAACTTCATGTCAGCAATGTGTATACCTGTGCTCACCTGCTTCTGTATCACAAGCAACACGGACAGGGTCAGAAATCATAGGTGCCCATTTGGCAGCTGCAGGGCAGTGCCACACAGCAGCTGCATTTAAGATATGCACCCCTGTTCTAAAACTATATTACTCTGAGATTGCATTCCAGGTGGCAAGTTAAACTGTACGTGTACGCCATACCTGAGTTGAGGTATGGTGGACAGCATCACTCATAGTTATCTAAGCCACATCCATTTTATATCACACATGTGTCAGCCCTGTGAGCCAATTTAGATGTGAGTTATGTGTATTTCCCACAGACTCTCATGCTGCAGTCAGCAAGATTGTAGCCTTGGGGGTTGCCTCTCTTTGTTCCTTTGTGAGGGGACGACATACCCTCCCTAGAAAAACATCCACTCCACAGGAAGCTGCCTTGGGAACAAGTAACATAGGGCATACACATCCTCAAAAGGAGTAGCTTCACTCCAGGGTGCAGCATATGCAAATGTATTTGATTCTATTGAGAAGGGAAAGTGGAAGGGTTAATGGAAACATAACTCTTTACAGCTGGAGGATGGTTACAACATTGTATTTTGCTCTTCCTCTATCTTTCCTTCATCTTCCCTCCCCTCCATATAGCACAAAGCACTTTGGGTGGTAGCCCAGAAAGCACAGTTCACTTATAGAAAGAACAGGATTGGACCTCTAAAGAAAGAAGGCTAACTTTAGTTCAATCTCCCGGGAGACTTTGTAGTTAAAAGAAAGTCTTTCCCACCACTTCTTTGAATTATCTCTGGACTTCAGACTTTCAAGAATATTTCATTGGATGCTGTTGGAGAGCAGTTCTTTTCAAAGTACTCATGTAGTGAGCTGAAGGCATCTGTTCCAAAGAAGAGGCTAGTTCTGTCCCGTTATCATCGCTGGGAACCATTGGGGATGAGTGGCTGGTGGAACAAGACCTGCATCTTTGCCAATCCTTATGCAGTCTCCACCTGACATGTTTGTTAGGTAGAAACCTGTGCAGTTCCCTTAGGGACCACTGCAAAAGGTTTAAGACTACAGGTGTTGACAGTAAACCCAATTGGTAGCAGTCTGTACCACCCAGATTTACCTGGTAGCTGTGGCTGAGCAGCCAGACTTCTCTCAAGAAGAGTTAGACAGTATACAGAGTATACAAGATAGGTACCAAAATACAGTAGCACAAGCAAACACTGACCAGAGCTTTTGGTATCAAGTATATTATTATTTATTTAAAGACACACTTAGAAACACTCTAGCACTATTATTGTAAGCAAGTTCAAAAACACAGTCACTATTGATATATATATACATCCCTTATTCCTTATTAGACAAGTCTTAGTTAACACCACTTATTTCCAGACAGAGGTGAGCGCTTAACTAAAGATGGCACTCCAATAATTTAAGAAAAAGGGAGGGAAAAGGCAGAAATTAGAAACAGCACACAACACAATACTTTAGAAGCACTCAGCAAGGCAGGAAATTCAAAGTCTACTTGTGAGCAAAATGTTCAGAGGCCAGGCTCCCTCTTGGAGAGAGTAGAACACCAATGCGCCCAAGATCACACAGTTTAAAAGGCTTGGAGAGTCTTACAGAGAGTTTAAAAAGGAATCAGTTCATCTCAGAAAAGTTCAGTTAGCCAGCCTAGGGCCAACCCAAGTGGTAAGTTGAGGATTTACAAGACACCCCACACAGACCGTTGCGAGGGAGGCCAGGCAGACACAGTACCTTGAAAGTGGAGAGAATCCTCCAGCGGGGGCAGTTGTTCCTGGCAGAGGGTGCCAGTCGCGGCGTCGTCCAGAGGAAGAGATGATCTCGACGTGGAGGAAAGCTAAAGGTCGTTGCACTGCCAGGGAAGAAACCAGCCGCAGAGTTCTCCGGTTAAAAAGGTACTACCCTTGTATTCGTGGTAGTGGAAAAACATGGTATCCCGGTTGCTGGGGTGCTTGGCACAGGCAAGGGAGCCCCGAGATGATCCAGAAAGGCGAAAAGGCGGGACAACTGGTTATCCCCACCAGTCAAAGGAAGAAAACTCTTCGGGATGAAGATCTCCTCTGTCGTTGGAAGAAGTGGTGAGTCGGTTCAGCAGGGCTCCACCGGTGGTGTTGTCGTTTCAGGTTGGCTCAGCTTCTCCCTCTTCGGATTCTTTGGTCCTGTGGCGACATCTGTCGGCGTACTCACAGCAATTACAATTCTAAATACATAACTGTTCAAAAGAAATGTAAGAGGCATTGGTTGAATCAAAATGAATATGCAAAAAAGCGTGTGAGTTGGTGGAAGTTAAACAAACGCTGTGGGGAAGCTTTATAACAACCACAAGCATATAAGCAATACCCAAGCAAAGAGTATAGAAAAGCTCAACTATATCAAATCAATAAATGTTTTTTAAAGTGAGAGGGGAACATTTAGGAACCCAAGAACTCTAAGACTTGCTATTCATATGTTGTGAAGTACAGATCACCAATTAACATAAACACACATTGCTAAAGCCAAGACAGAAGCTGAGTGAGACCATATCGTGGTCACTGTTTGGTTGCTTGTGTAGATGGGAAAGAAAGATGGCATACAGTCTGACCTTCTGGAAAAGAGTATCCAGAGGGAGAGGAGAATGGTTGCCGATGAGTACTAAAGAGTACTAATGTGATCACCTGTTTCCCCGAAATTGCTTTAAAGATTAATGCCACTGAATCCTTGTAAGGTTGTTGTTTCAAGTTTGAAGTTACCACTGAATCACACTTTGTTCTTTTGTGAAGCATTGTGCCGACAAGTGAGTATACCTGTATAACAGGTTGTGTAAGTAGAAGGCCTGGTACAGGAGTCAACCAGATAATAGTATCTATATCTAGAGTGCTGAACTGTGGTTCTAACCAAGAAAACTCATTTAATTTGCAGTGAGGAAGATACTATTTGTTTTGAAATCAAAGTGGTGGTAAATTATCCTGACAAAGACAATTGTTGTATGGAATAGCACACACAACAGTCACCCTCTCACCATGAATTTGGTGTAAGCCTTGTTAGGAAGTGAAATTAAAATCCAAAACCTCGAAAAGCTAGCAAAAGGTACAGGGGGCTACATCATCATTTGATTGTGCCTTGGCTGTCCCACATTGGTTCGATTATTAGGGACCATATAAATATTTTTTTTTTGCTGTTATTTTATTTTAGGGGTTCGACATCCATTGTTTGCTTTTTACCTTTTGACTCCTGGCGTCATTTGGATTTGCCCATGCTACAATGTTTAGTTGCCTAGTATGCCATATCTGGTGGGTGTTCCACTATGATTTTAGCCCCCTGGTATCCCACATTGATTTAGCTTCCTGGTGTCCAAAATATTTTTTTTGACTGTTCTTTGCCTTTCTGGCGTCTACAAGAAATTGTTCATCCTGCTTGGACTTCCTCACTGGGATCCCACATAAAATATTGTCACTTCGGTGATTTTACTCCCTGATATTCACATTGATTCCATCCAATGGCGTCCAACCATGACTTGGTTCTGTTATGCCATAACATGTTTTGCCCTACTGTTGATTGTGTTCCCTGTTGCCGTGCATATATTTTTAAATGTTTCTTCTTTGTGTCCTCAATCAATTGCTTACAAATTGTGATTTAGCTTCTATTTACCGAACATATATTATTTTCCCTAATTTGATTTTCCCTATAGTTAGTCCTACTATGGCTTTCACCCCTGCTGTGGGGGTGGACATGTCTTTAACAGCTGCCAGTCCGAGATCTGGTAGGCCTGAGTAAAGGAAGGCGAGGGCTTTGGGCCTTTAAAGGCCATGTCCACCACCCACAGCAGGGTTGATAGTCATTCGCACCCCAGGGTAAATATTTTTCCCCCTCTGGAAACTGGTATCGCTTGTGCAGCCAATATCCCTAAGGATAAAAAACAAAAAAGGAAAGCCTGCTGCCTTAGGGAAAAGGGACTAAGTCCTAGTCCCTATTCCATTACTATGACGGCGTGTGGGAGATGGGAGGATCATCGAGGCCAGGCCACAGAGCTCTGGTTCAGATGTTAAGTGGGGAGTGAGGGGGAGGAGCGGGGTAAGGATTGTTTTTTGGGTTTTGGAGGCAACAGGTAGAGGCAACAGGGAGAGGTATTCTCACTCACTGTTCCAGCCACCAGGGGCAATATTACAGAAACTTTGCATCAGTGCAAGTGCAATTTTGCATGACATTAGCACTAGGGCAAAGTGTGCCCTAATTTTAAAAACAGTCTCACATTAAAAAACATTTTCACAGTGACAAGTGCAGTTTGGCAAGTTATAAGCACCAGGGCAAAACTTGCTTTGTGCAAAAAAGATACATTTTGAACACATTTTTGCACCAAGGCAAACTTTGCCCTAGTGCTAATATGGATTGGTATTAGCACTAGGCCAAAGTTTGCTCAGGAGCTAAAATGCATTGAAAATGTATGTTTTTTTTGCTAGGCACATTTTTGCCATGGTGCTTATAACATACCCAACTGCACTTGTCACTGTGAAAATCTTTCCTAATGTGTCCCATCTTTTTTTTAAATGGGGAAAACTTTGCCCTGGTGCTAATACCGTGCCCATTTGCACTTGCACTGATGCAAAGTTTCAGTAATCTTTCCTCAGTAAGCACCACTCCCCACGTGCAAATGCAATTTTTCTAACTGCTGTCCTATAGACATTTGCAAAGCTCTGAAAAGAACAAGAGAATAGTCAATTTCAAAGCAGTCATCGTTGCCCAGGGAACTCTTCAGCATGAAGCTGAACGTATGCAAGGAAAGATAATCCCATAGCAACTATGGAGAACACTTAGATGTTAATGTTAATGTTAAAGGACATTTGTACCGTGCACTAGCACCACCGGAGTGGTCCAATGGCGCGCTGGCGGCTTTGAAAAAGGAAGGGAAGGGGAGTTAGTGGGAGGAAGCTGGAAAAGTGCAAAAGAGCAGTGATTTGCTGTAGGCAGCCTTAGCCCGGTTGGGTCTGTTGGCTGGGCCTGGGGTGTTTTCAGCCGGTAGTCATCGTGTGCTGTTGTGCAAGTCTATGTGTGTTTTTGTTTTGTTGTTGCCATGTAGTGAAGTTCGTGCGGTTTGTTGTGCTATGGGTTTGTGGATGTGTTTGGTTTAAAGTTTGAGAGGGGTATGCTGAGAGGAAAATTGTTAGTGCAATTGGTTAGTTGGCCTCTCTATCCTGAATTGAGGCACTATTTTTTGTTTTATCTCCCCAGATGGGGTTCTGGAGCACCCCTGCACCTCTGTCCTGATCTGGGCCCATCTGGCCTTCAAGTTCCCTTTCACATCTGGCCCCTCCTTCACCAGCCTCCATCGCAGCCCTACTTGTCTTCCTTTCCCCCTCATATGGTCAGTGCACCTGCCATTGTCCACAATTTAGCTAGTGTGGTGATTGCCAGTATCCTGACAATTCCACACCACTGTGGTACCTGGTGGCAACTAATGGGTGAGTGCGGGTGTTGGGTGGTATTAGGGTGGTGTTGTTGACTCCGTCTCCATGGGTGTCGCCTGTGTTCCGCTCTAGTCAGCGTCATTCGTCCAGGTCACATCCAGTCACCCTATCCAGGTCACCCTATCCAGTCACAAAGTACCCTTTGATAGACAGAGAAGGTTGACCTTCTCTAACATCACTTCCAAAGTCTTCGACTCCCGGCCAAAAGGAATCCATGCAATGCAAAATCACCTTATCTTCAGGAACAAGGCACCACCACTTTAATTATCCATTGAAATTCACACCAAAGACCCTAAGGTAATATTGTCAAGAGAACCACTAAAATCAAATCCCATTGCATATTCTCCCTGGCCTTCAATAATAATCATACTTGGTGGTTTTATAGCCAGGGAATGTTTGTTTTGTAAAAGTGTGCTTCTATATCATCATTATTGTCTTGAACATACTGCAACAGAATACTTGGCAAATGTCTTACAATCACAACAAGCAAACTGAAAAAGCTCAGTGCTTTTGGCACTACTGATGATTAGCAACTGGCTATTTCTTTACTAGCTGCAATTCCTCTCACATTTCTCTGTCTACAACCAGCAGTAAATTGTCCTGACTTCTTTGTGAATACTGTTTGTGGCCAGATGTTCCAGGCAGTCTTCAGTGTAGGTTTTGGCATTCCTTAATCTTTGTTAAAGGCACACAACAACTTTTGTACAGTTAACCATTGGTCGTTCGTTTTGCCTCGTGTTATTTTTTTTGGAACTGTGAAGCAATGAAATTAAAGTAAAGCGGATCTAGTGATCTAGTAAATGTAAACATTGATTGGTTCCTGCAAGATTTATTATCATCCCCTCAGAAGCGATGTGAAGAATTGGCAAGGGTGCAGAAGCCATGGTTTCTTATTTGATTTTTATTAGATAATAGAATGATGCAGGCAATTACATCTGAGAAAGGAAATCAACTGATTAGAATTCCCTTTCATAAACTTCATGTCAGCAATGTGTATACCTGTGCTCACCTGCTTCTGTATCACAAGCAACACGGACAGGGTCAGAGATCATAGGTGCCCATTTGGCAGCTGCAGGGCAGTGCCACACAGCAGCTGCATTTAAGATATGCACCCCTGTTCTAAAACTATATTACTCTGAGATTGCATTCCAGGTGGCAAGTTAAACTGTACGTATACGCCATACCTGAGTTGAGGTATTGTGGACAGCATCACTCATAGTTATCTAAGCCACATCCATTTTATATCACACATGTGTCAGCCCTGTGAGCTAATTTAGATGTGTAAGAGTTATGTGTATTTCCCACAGACTCTCATGCTGCAGTCAGCAAGACTGTAGCCTTGGGGGTTGCCTCTCTTTGTTCCTTTGTGAGGGGACAACATACCCTCCCTAGAAAAACATCCACTCCACAGGAAGCTGCCTTGGGAACAAGTAACATAGGGCATACACATCCTCAAAAGGAGTAGCTTCACTCCAGGGTGCAGCATATGCAAATGTATTTGATTCTATTGAGAAGGGAAAGTGGAAGGGTTAATGGAAACATAACTCTTTACAGCTGGAGGATGGTTACAACATTGTATTTTGCTCTTCCTCTATCTTTCCTTCCTCTTCCCTCCCCTCCATATAGCACAAAGCACTTTGGGTGGTAGCCCAGAAAGCACAGTTCACTTATAGAAAGAACAGGATTGGACCTCTAAAGAAAGAAGGCTAACTTTAGTTCAATCTCCTGGTAGACTTTGTAGTTAAAAGAAAGTCTTTCCCACCACTTCTTTGATTTTATCTCTGGACTTCAGACTTTCAAGAATATTTCATTGGATGCTGTTGGAGAGCAGTTCTTTTCAAAGCACTCATGTTGTGAGCTGAAGGCATCTGTTCCAAAGAAGAGGCTAGTTCTGTCCCGTTATCATCGCTGGGAACCATTGGGGATGAGTGGCTGGTGGAACAAGACCTGCATCTTTGC
The DNA here is from genome assembly GCF_040938575.1 of Ambystoma mexicanum. NCBI lineage: Eukaryota > Metazoa > Chordata > Amphibia > Caudata > Ambystomatidae > Ambystoma > Ambystoma mexicanum. The sequence goes on from NC_090930.1 coordinate 628,540,596, forward strand.
CAATCCTTATGCAGTCTCCACCTGACATGTTTGTTAGGTAGAAACCTGTGCAGTTCCCTTAGGGACCATTGCAAAAGGTTTAAGACTACAGGTGTTGACAGTAAACCCAATTGGTAGCAGTCTGTACCACCCAGATTTACCTGGTAGCTGTGGCTGAGCAGCCAGACATCTCTCAAGAAGAGTTAGACAGTATACAGAGTATACAAGATAGGTACCAAAATACAGTAGCACAAGCAAACACTGACCAGAGCTTTTGGTATCAAGTATATTATTATTTATTTAAAGACACACTTAGAAACACTCTAGCACTATTATTGTAAGCAAGTTCAAAAACACAGTCACTATTGATATATATATATACATCCCTTATTCCTTATTAGACAAGTCTTAGTTAACACCACTTATTTCCAGACAGAGGTGAGCGCTTAACTAAAGATGGCACTCCAATAAGTTAAGAAAAAGGGAGGGAAAAGGCAGAAATTAGAAACAGCACACAACACAATACTTTAGAAGCACTCGCAAGGCAGGAAAGTCAAAGTCTACTTGTGAGCAAAATGTTCAGAGGCCAGGCTCCCTCTTGGAGAGAGTAGAACACCAATGCGCCCAAGATCACACAGTTTAAAAGGCTTGAAGAGTCTTGCAGAGAGTTTAAAAAGGAATCAGTTCAGATTAGA